>NW_020955515.1:598760-980808 GCF_003031625.1 Empidonax traillii
CCTTATTACCGGGGCTACGGGTGGGGGGGATCCGGCCCGTGGGGTAGGAGACTCGCCATGCCCTCAGCAGCGGGGCTGGGGGGGATTACCGGGGCAGGGGTGGTGGGGAGGGCACGGGAGGGGAGGGGGAAGCGTTACCCGGACTGTGAGTGAGGGGGGCCCTGTCTGTGGGGCGGGAGACCCTCGGATGCGCCAGGGAGAGGAGGGGGGCGGTGAGGGAGGAGAGGGGGGGCGGTGAGGGAGGGGGTTCCCCGAGGTGGTGGTGGGGGTGTCGGTGGTGCGGGGCCGGCCGTGACGGTTCCCCCCGTGTCCCCCCGGCAGGGCTGAGCACGGAGAAGGCCGTCGCCTTCAGCCGGCGGCTGCGGGCCGAGCCGCAGTTCCTGCTGGCCCAGAACGTGGCGACATGCAACGACCCGCTGGAGGTGTGCCTGCAGCGCCAGGTGGTGCAGGATACCGTGCAGGTCTTCCAGCACGCCGTGCCCGCCGAGGGCAAGCCCGTCACCAACCAGAAGAACTCCGGTGAGGAGGGTCGGGGGGAAGTCGGGCCGGGGGTGGCGTTTGGAGATTGACTGGTAACACTGACTGTGCTTCTGGGAGTCCTTTGTCCGGCCTCTAGAGCAAAGCTGAATCCCTGCAGCATCTCCCGAGTTAATGACAGGCTTTAGACTTGCAGCGTTTCCCTCTCTTTCCTCCTGTAACCGAGACCTGTGCTCGCAGTGAGAGATTTCAGAAGCCCTTCAGAGCTTTTTGGTGTGGTGCACCAGCCCTGGCCAAAGGCTGGAGGCAGAACTGTGTCATGGATCTCGTGGTAGAAGGGATTGTTGTGCAGCTCCTGAGTACAGGCGTTCCGCTTTAATCCTGGTTCCTTTGATCTCTCAGGGAGATGCTGGATCTTTTCCTGCCTCAACGCGATGCGTCTTCCTTTCATGAAGAAATACAACATCGAGGAGTTTGAGTTCAGCCAGTCCTATCTCTTTTTCTGGGACAAGGTACCGTCGTCCAGGTTGTGCTGGGGTGGCTCATGCAGTCAGGTGCTGGTGTTGGGACGGGACATCTTTTAGGCTGGGTTGTTTTAACGATACATCTGGAAAAAAGAAACTTGAAAAGTTCTTTAAAAACGTGTGTTAAATGCAGGTCGAGCAAAGTGTGACTTTCACCTGGAGAAGAAAGTTGTCAAGGCGTTGATGTTTTGGAATAGTAAAAGTCTTTTTTTTTCAAGTGTTACTTGATATTTCAGGAGTTACTTGATATTTGATAAGTTACTTGTTGGAGGCTCAGGGGAAACAGGACTGTCACTCATGCTTGTGACCGGCTGTGTGTCTGCTTGTCCCCCTAAGGGAAATCAAGCGAATCTAGTGCTAGTTTGGGCCAGGCTTCATTGCATAACTTATGTTTCACATTTCCTGTTCCCCTACCCTCAAGCTCTGAGCTAACTCACTCCTAAATGTTTGCTCTGTAACAAAGATGTAGCCCCTGGAATGCTAGAGGGGTGAAAATAAGGATTTCAGTGGATGAGCAGGAACCAGCTTCATCTGTTTTGTACTTCCAAACAACTTGAATATTCAGCAATTAATTAATATGTCAGGCTTAAAAGGGTTTCTTTCCCCTGTGTGTTTCAGGTTGAGCGTTGTTACTACTTCTTAAATGCTTTTGTGGAGACAGCCCAGAAAAAGGAGCCAGTGGAAGGAAGACTGGTCCAGTTCCTGCTCTCCAACCCCACCAATGATGGAGGACAGTGGGATATGCTGGTTAACATCATTGGTAAGAGAACTGGTTATTAGGAGCCCTTCCTGAAGTTGCACAGTGGTTTGAGATGGGGAATGGAACAGAAGAAGAAACTGAGTTTGAGACCTGGGAATTTGCTAAGGAACACGATGCCATTAACCACTGCCTTTTCTAACCAAAGACCTTTTTTATGTCAGGCTTAAATTGTCTTGCATTGCTTTAGCATATTGTTGCTGATGATAAAAGCTCAGAAGATCAACAGAAATAATTAGATATCCCAGACTTCCCATTGTGTAAAAAGGTTCAATCCCTTTTTACTCCAGTGGTCAACTCAACACTGTTTATTTGTATCCATGTGGACAATTTTTAGGGCACAAGGTAAGGAAAAAACAGGACTACACTTGGGTGTGTCTACCAGGCAGGAGCAAAACTACTTGGAGTTGCAGCCTGAAGTGGGTACAGAGACCAGTGAGAGGGAATTGATGCGGAATGTGGCAGTGCTGGTCTTACAAAGATCCAGCACAAACGGGATCCTACCCTGATGGAGAAACTTAATTACACCAGCACTTGCTTTCCTTTGTGTTGTGAAACAATGTGACACCTTTTGTAACTCAACAAGGCAGTAACAGATATTTAGAATCACAAAAGGAATTTGTTTTCTTTGAAGCCTGGAGGTTCCTTTTTTCCCCCCCACCCATTTGTTATAAATACTTAATCAGGGCAAAGAAGATTTGGGATGCTGCAGTTACATCCAGAGCCTTGCACGGTGGGATCTGTGATTGGTACCACAATGTAGGAAGCAATTGAGCTGCTGCTGGTATTTTATAAGTATTGAGGAGGAAAGGAGACCAGGAAGTTAAGTCAGTCAACTTTAGATAAACTACGTGGAGTGATTCATAGGAGGCCCAGTTCTTTAGAAGGTATTTCAGGAGCTTATTTTAAAGTAATCAAGTTGGGGGTTTTTTATGGTGAAAAGAACTTCTTTAAGCACTAATTAGTTTAGAACTTTCAGGTGTTAAATTAAATGATACTCAGCAGTTCAGGGATTCCACATTCTGGGACCCCTGTGGAACGTGGTTCAGAGGTCAAGATTCAGTCACAAATTAAAATGTAAACTTGGGTTACTTGTAACCTTTAAGGAAGAGATTTTCCCTTATCTCTGCACAAATCCAAACTCTCTTTAGCTTTAACATGGGTATAAGCAGAAGTATGAGCATCTGTTGTGTGGGAAAGCCAATTCTTAACCTGTGGTTTTATGTCTTTTAGAAAAGTACGGTGTTGTCCCCAAGAAATACTTCCCAGAGTCTCACACCACAGAGGCTACTAGGAGGATGAATGAGATCTTGAATCATAAGGTAAAATTGATTTGGGTGATATAAGGACTGGGAGGGGATGGGAATGAATTCCTGGCCAAGATTCCTTATCTTTACTGACCAAAGTGTTAAGTGCATCTCAGCAACTTAAACTTATTTGCAAGCAGCCTAAAGTCTCACCAGTCTGAGGTTAATCTTGGAGCAGGAAGGTGAGATTGTGCAAGATACCCATTGCCAGGCAGGTTTTTAGTGGCAGTTATTCCTAAACGTCAAATTTCCAAAAGAGTTGATTCTTGACATGTGTCTGCTTAAATCTCTTTCTGCAAAACTAGCACATGGTGTCTAGGTGACTTTTTTCCACCCCCTCGGTGTTTCATCTACCAATGTGCCAAGGTTTCTGGAGATGACTGCCAGATTGGATAAAAAATGATGAAAAAATGTATTTTCAAAACACTGAATCTTAAAAATCAGCTTTCACTACAGCAGTGCCCTTGGTCTGAAGGAAGGTGTTAACTGGCTCCCTGGACTACAGAAATTAATTAACCTGGGAAGGTGCTAGTGTAGGTAGCTAGATAAAAAAAGTAATTAAAATATATTTTTTTTTTACAGTGGGATTTGATTATTTTTTTTCCAGTTCATATGCTACGTGCTCAGGGGAAAACTCTCTGCTGAAATCCACATAAAAAATGCAAAGTATGTGCTGGAATGAGCTTAGACATCATAAATGCTGTTAATGTTATTCCAGCCCTGAGCACGGCAAAGCAGCTGGTCCTGAGGGAGCCCCACTCACCGTTCCCAGCCTTATGGATGGTGACAGTAATGGGAAGTGTGTGCTGCTCTCACTGCAGCTGGACGTGCAGTGGGGAAATGCTGCCGCCTTTTTATCAACCAGCAGATCAATTATGCATTAGAATTGCAAAACAAATGTTACAGTATGAAGGCAGTGTGTTCTGTGAGTCACAGAGGGGCTGATGGTGTGTGGATGTTGTGGCATCAGTCATGGAAGCGAGAGAGATGAAGCCTTAAGAGCTTAATGGCTGCAAGCCTCCCATCAGAGGCTGGAAAACTGTAATTGAATTGGGACTATTTGTTAATTTTTCGTTATATTTTGCTGATCTCTTAAAACATTCAATTATCTTGTTATTTTTTTAATGAAACTTTCTGAAGGGTGTTTTCATTTTGAAAATGTTTTGTGAAGAGTAAAATGGGTGCTTGAAACAACCAGGTGGGAAGTCCTGGGACTGATTAGGTGACACCTTTCATACCCTTACAATAAAATAACTTTTTTTCCAAACAGATGAGGGAATATTGCTTGCGGTTAAGAAACATGGTGGAAAGTGGAGGAAGCAAAGGAGAACTTTGTGCTGCCATGGACATGATGATAGAAGAGGTAAATAAATAAAAAGGCACGAATCTTCTTGGAACACAGGGCCAGAATGGAGGGCATTTCTTCCCCTTGCTCTGTGGCTCTTGGATCAGCCAAAACAAGTGCCAGGTAGAAGTGTGGTTGGAGCTATTCAAGTGAATTTGGTTTGCAGTGGCTTGTTGCTTTGCCTCATCCTGAGATTCTCTCATACTTCCAGACAAATGTCTTGGATCTACAGATTTCAGGATGACGACACTTCACAGACATCTCTTGCTGCAGGAAAGCAGCACTTCGTGTCTTGAGAGGTCAAAATAGCGGCCTTGTTGGGCTCTCATAAATAGCAGGAAAGAGGTGGAAAATCACCTTCTGATGGCTTTGAGTGCAAATCTTGCAGCACAAGTGTCGTGCAAAGATTCCCCACAAGAGAGCAGAAAAGAACCACGAGAGGGAGGTCTCTGCAAGAGGCTGAGTCCAGCTGTGGGCTGATCCCGGGGGGCAGCAGAGCAAGGAATCACAGCATCTGTTTCTGGCTGTGAATGAACTCACCCTGTAAGTGCAGTGTGTCTGCAGTGCCTGAACCTCCACCTGCTCACACTGAACGTGAGTGACCCGTGTCATTTTTCTCGTTCTGTACTGCTCATACTTTGGCCCTTAAACTGACAAAAATAGCTTTAGAAGTTGAGCCTGTTTTAGGCTGACCTAGTGCATGCATTTTAAAAAAACTACATATTTCATTTATTTCTCAAACACACAGTACCTAGTGGTTTCATGTTTGTTTTTAGATGAATCACGAAATGAACTGTTTTGGTGTTGTGTGTTCAGTTTTTCTGCAATCCAGTCAACATCAGTATTAGTCAGAACCTACCCTGGGCTATTTCTGTGAAGTTTTAGGCAGTTCCACTAATGGGCAAGTGTTGATTAATGTGCTGGTTTGGGTTTTCCAAATTCATCTTTGCACTTCATGTAAAAACCCGTAGCTTCTTTTTATCTAATTTTAAGGGTAGATTAAAAGAGAACTGATTCACATTCCTTGGATTTCATCGAAGCTGTTGTGAAATTCATTCTTGCCTTAAGATGAACGGAATTCTGTGCTTTGAGCCTCCCCCAGCATGTTGCCAGTCAGCTCTTAGCTGAAAGGTGAATTAATGCAACTTGCATCCAGTGTGTGTCCGAAAAGCCCTTGGAGGATTTTACAGCAGACATCAAAAGCTTCCAGGAGATGGTCAGGGCAGGGACACCGCAAAATCTCCTCTTTTGTTTAGAGCCTCTTGCCCTTTGGCAAGGGATCCTGGAGCTGACTTTAAAGGGTTATTAACTGATTGCAGTTTGTTCTATAAATGCTTAATCCTGTGATGCTAACACAGCATTTTCTCCTGCAGTAGTAACAGTGGTTTACATGTGTTTCTATGTATGGAAGTGGTGTTGCCTCTTTTTTTTTTTTTTTTCATGTGGCAAAGCAGAGCTTGGTTTTCTTCTGTGAGGTTTTATTTGCATAGCAAATCTTGGTTTGCTCCTGCTGGGAGCAGCACTTGAGCTGCAATGGGGGAGTTTTACTGGAACACACAATTAAATATTCACTCCAGAACTGTATAAACATTCTCCTTATCAAACCAGGGCACAGCAGGTTGGAAGTGGAAATCAGTGCAGTTCATGCAACTGAATTTTTCTCCTTTGCTGTTCTCCTTTGTAGACTCTTCCTTATCAGGAGTGTCCTTTTCCCCTCCTTACTCATTTTGGGTTTTATCACAAGCCCCTGTATCTTTGCCTTATCTTGGTTTTATTTGTCACTGGGTTGATATAAGTCACCTTCTAATTAAAATATGATTATTTTATTTATTGATGGAGGAAGCTGGGGAGATAAAGAGATGGCCTGTCTTGGGTGTGGTGGCAAAACAATGGAGGGAGGCCGATCCCAGGCTGCACTGCCTCTGTTCCCTGGAGACTTCTGCCTCCATCACTTTCCTTCCCCTGCCTGCAGCCCAAGTGGTTGCAGCTCTCCTTTTAGGCATTTTTCTTGCTTATTTTGTTTCCACAGCCTCATCTCTCACCACTTGTGGTTATCTGAGGTAATGTGGGCGTAGCCACAGCAAATGGTACCTTTAATGCAGTATGTGCAAAATAAATATTTATAGTAATTCAGGGGTTTACGTTTGCTGTTCAACATATTTATTGAGAAATAAATGTGTGAGTTCCTACAGTAAAAACCTCATGCCCACACCCTTGTTTCAACCTGTAATTAATCTTTTTGCTTGTTTTCTTAAATTGCTCGGGGCAAGAACACCTTTATTTGTATTTTTTGCACAGCCAAGGTCATGTTACTTAACATGAACAGTGCATTCCTTTTGCTGTCAGCACAAAGAGCACAAAAGCACAAAGGCAGCTCTTATGGAGCTTTAGGATCCATATAAATCAGCTCAACCAGCTCCAGGAGGAGTAAGTCAGCTTTGGGAAAGGTAAGAAGAGAGGAAAGTGAGGACTGGCAGCCTGGGAAAGCTGGAGCTGGATCCCAGTGGAGAAGGTGCAGCTGAGATTTGACTCCTCCTCCTCTTGTCTTAAACAACCTGTTGGTTCCTTGCAAGGAAGAGACTTACCTTATGCTCAAGACAGGCACAGAGCTGAAGACCAGTGTCAGCTGAAGTAAAACAGATTCAGACCTGTTTAACTGTGATTAAATTCTCTGTCCCCAGAGTAGCTGTGGCAGGTCCTGCTCAGTGTCCCTCAAGACACTCATCTGGTTGCAGTGCCGGTGTCAGCACGTTCCCTGATAAGCCCTGGGAGAAAGCACAGCAGTGGCTCTGAAGTGCAGTTTCATGTTCTGATTTATAAGGGGGCTGACTTGAAATCTGGTCAACTTTTTGTGTTAAAAATCCAAAGAAAGCTTGCCAGCTGTAAAGGATGTCACAGGCAAGCAGGCAGGGATCTGGAATTAAATTACATAACCTGCCAGCTCAGCCCTGAACAGAGATGTTGTTAAATGTTATTAAAACAGATGAGGAGATTATTCTGGGCTTTTGAAAAGAAGCAAGGGCCCATCTTTGAAATCCAAATGAACATTATGGTAAAAAGGGGATTAGTGCAGGGGAAACACTGGGATAAAATGCCCGTGTTAGGAGGTCTGGTTTGTCTCTGCATGGGGCAGACCACCTGGTAGAACAGGTGATGCTCAGTGCTCAAGCCTTTCTAGAGTCAATTTGGTAAAGTTTCTTTTGCACTGGGGAAATATCTTGTTGGAGGATTTATTTAGGAAATGTTGGAATGAGACTGGCCTTTTGATTTTGGCTGCTGCATTCCTTGAATAATCTGGAATTTGTAGGTTCAGCCTTAAGCTTCTGTTTTGCCTGATGGTTTACCTGAGAACTTGGAGTGTGAGAATGGAGAGAGATGCTGTTGATTTTTTTTTTTTCCTGTGGCCTTTCAGATTGGTTTTGAACTGCTGAAACACCATGATTTCGAGGGATAAATGCAAATAATTCATGTGTGTGTTTATTCATGTTCAAACTTATTCATGACTGTTAAAATCCCGTTTCTCCAGCTGGTTCTCACACAGCGAAATCCGTCCTCCAGTGGCATTGCTGTGGTAGGAGGGGCAGCCCTGCGTGTTCCATCAGGCTCACAGCTGTTCTGTTTGCTTCTCTGGGCAGGTATTCAGAATAGTGAGTACTTGCCTGGGCAGCCCTCCTGAGACCTTCTGCTGGGAATTCCGGGATAAGGAGAAGAACTACCACAAATATGGCCCCATGACACCGGTGCAGTTCTACAACGAGCATGTCAAGCCTTACTTCAACATGGAGGACAAGGTGGGGGATGCTGAGGGGCTTTTCAAGGCCTCTGTTTGCTGCTAAGCCACTTATTTCCCACAGTTTCCAGTGTCTGCCCCCCCTGTAACTGCAGCACGTGGGGTGGGTTCTGTTCCTCCAGGTCAGAGAGCCCTGTGTTTCTCCTCCCTGTTGTGCTGTTTGTACTCTAACCCTTCAATCATCTGTGACCTCACGTTGCAGCTCCACGATGATTTTGTAATGATTAAATATGCAGTGATCTCATCAGTCATAATGTGTCATGAGGCAGCCCATCAGAGCAGGAATAATGTGCAGAGCAGCTCTGCCACAGTTAGGAGGTGAACTTGTAAAACAAAACCACCACCAAAAACATAAAAATGCTGTTTCAGTTAAGTGGCTTGTTTGCTATGGGACAGGCAGGAATCTGGGACAAAAGCCATTCCCTGAAATCCTTCCAGATCCACTGCTCAGAGATTTGAGTTGCACCTTTTTATGACACCTTGGTTGTTGGCAGATTTGTCTGGTGAATGATCCTCGACCCCAGAATCCCTACAACAGGCTGTACACGGTGGAGTACCTGGGCAACATGGCTGGGGGGAGGAAAACACTCTACAACAACCAGCCCGTGGAGGTCCTGAAAAAATTGGCTGCAGCATCTATTAAGGATGGAGAGGTGGGTTTGACTTCTCCTCGTGGATGGCCCAGTGCGGCCCCTGCCATGGAAAACCCCTGGGATATGGCCCAGACACGACCCTTCCCTCTGTTTGCAGGCTGTGTGGTTTGGCTGCGACGTGGCAAAGCACTTCTATGGCAAGCTGGGAATCAATGACCTGAATATGTGAGTAGAGAATCAAACCAGGATGCCATTTGGGATACGTGGTGAGGGCATGAACAGTCCTTTAGCTGCTTAAGAAACTAATTTGTGCATGGTTTGGATTATATACCCCAAAAGATTATATTTAAGTAATTCAGCAGCACAGAAGTGTTTTCGCTTGTTAGTTAAATCTGAATCCTTTAAAGATGCACTACAAGTAGTTGTTAAATATTCTTGCTTATTTAAATTGTCTAATATCTGGTGAGAGAAACTCCTACAGGGATCAGTGTTTGCATTTATTCTGACATTAAAATTAGTTGAACTCTGTTCAGTGCCAGTCTGTGCATTGGCTCCTGGGGCAGGGCAGTCTCCTAATTCCCTGATTTACTGGTCAGAACTCTGCCTGCATCCTTTGTGGTGTGACTTATTTGGCTTTCTAATAGATTTAATCATGAGCTGGTGTTCGGTGTCTCCGTCAAGAACATGAACAAAGCAGAGCGCCTGATCTTTGGAGAATCCCTGATGACCCATGCCATGGTCCTGACAGCTGTCACTGAGAAGGTAGAGTGTCCTTCCTGAACTTCTGATGCTGGTGGGGATTTACTGGAATATCCTGGGTGCTTGTTTGTGTTCTGGGCTCGGTGTGTAAGTTGTTCTCCCACAAGGCCTGGTTGTTTGCTCTCCTGGTGTTTTCTGTAGTCTGAGTGTTCAGAACTATAAATATTTAACAAGGAGGGAAGAATTTTAGACATGCCAAGGGACTTTTTTCCTTTTGCCCACAGTGGAGGAGCACTGCATGGTTAGTCCAGTCTGGTTTTGAGTGTGAAGCTCCTGGTAAAATGCTGTAGGAGGCTCTTGGTAACAGTGTTAACCTCCTGCAGCTCCTTGGCTTGGGATCTCTCCGACCTCTAATTAGGGGACGAAAACAGTGTCCAAAATAGCTCTGTGGCTGAGAGGAATCCACAGCTAAATCAGCTCCTGGCACTATAACAAAGCACATAATGAAGTAAAAAGAACCATGTAAAAACTTACAACTCAGGGTTATCTGCAATGTTGATGTTTCCATTTATTTCCAGAAGTTGTCATTATTAAAGTTTCTTTGAAGTGATCTCTTCCTGTCCAACATGACCTTGGCTTGAGAAATAACAGCTTGCACAGCACAGAACGAATTTGCTTGAGCTCTGGAGTCTGGGGACTCGAGATGGGACTGCTGAGTCATAATAATTCTTCCGAGTTACTTTTTACAAGTCAATGTAACTTTCCCTGTTTTCTGCACCCCGAGCTCTTAACACTTCCATTGTGTATCAGATTGCACAAACACTTCTGCAAATATCTAACTGAAAACCAAGGAAAACTTGTTTTATAGTGGTGCTTTTTAAAAACCTATTTCTCTGTTCATCACTGAAGCCTGTATGTTTGCACTGATGGTGTGAGGGACTGGCAGCTCCAGTCTATGAACTGTATTTTTAAATCCATTTTTGCATATTTAAATACAGTTGCATAAGATGTGACTAAACGTGACCTGAATTCTTTACCAAAGGGAGTAGAAGATCAGTAGATGATGGATGGGGTGTCTGTAATCAAAAGATGATTTAAAAGAAGTCATCCTACAGCAAGTTCAGAACTCAGAAGCTTTTACACTTTCAAAATGGACAAAGTTGTTCCTACTTCTTGTTTTGTAAATGCCTTAGCATTAAACATTAACTTAATCTAAAGGAGCTTTGATAAACTGAGTTGAAAAATGTAATACTTCGGATTTACCTGCTTTATAAAAAGGCTCTGAAGATTTAAGAAATCCTATTACAATTTTACAACATCAAAAATTGATTTGGATTAAATGCACCTTTTGGTTAAAAACTTTATGTACATGAACATGCTCATCCCAGTTTCTGTCTGGGAGCTCTCAAATGTCTCATCTTAGGGACTGTCCTGTATTTTTGAGTGAGAACAGAAGCACTGCAACAATATTCCATTGAGTGTTAAAAGTGGATTTATGAGGTGTTTTTTTCAGGTTACTTTTTTATATTAAAAAGATTTCAGCAGCAATGCCCCAGACTTGGAGCTGTGTCCTTCAGCTGGATTCTTCAAGGGTTTGCACTTGCTCTTACTGATTCTGTTCTGAATTATGAGAGTTGCTTTGTTGTCCTTGTTCTTTTCCTCTGATTCCCAGTTCAGGCAAGTGGTGCATCCTACATTTCAGAAGGCCCCATGCTCTGGTGGGGATAGGGGTGGCTGCTTCAATTCTGTGATTCAGTGAAGGCCAAGTGTGGATTTAGTTAAATTCCAGTTTTCTGGTGAAAGTAGTTATTTATTGCAGGCTCTCTTCCTGACCACGTTTCCTCAGATTTTAAGTAAGTGGGTAGCAAATTGCATTTCTCCAGCTGTCAGCACTGTGTGGAACTCTGTGGTGCCTGCAGACTGTTGGGAGGAGAGCTCTGTGGTTGCTGGTGCTGGATTTGGACACGGAGGGGGATTGGCTGCTCTTGCCTGGCCTGTCCTGCACTCACTGAATGCCACTGACTTGTCTTGTCACAGGATGGGCAAGAAGATGCATTTGAGAAATGGAGAGTGGAAAACTCCTGGGGTGAAGACCGTGGCAATAAAGGTAATTTATGGTCATGGGAACAGGGGGTTGAACATTGTGTCTGGAAATAAGGACTGGTTTGTGTGTGGAAGGCATGGGAAGATACTGGTAGACTTTATCTAAAGCTCTTGTTTTATCAAAGTTTAAATCCTTCATTATCACTTTCTGGAGGTTGTTTGGTTTATTGCTCTGAGGCTGCTGGTTTTCTCAAGCCTTGATACCAGTCTGCTGTTGACCACAAGTAAATTCCCAGCCATAATAAATTCCCATTATTCCTTCCTAAAATCCCCAGCAGCTCATTCACACTGGTCAGAATTTTGGCTGTTTTGTTGTTCAGTCCTTTGCTGCAGAACACAAGTGTGATAAATCTGGTAGCATTAGTCCAAAACGATGATGGTACCTCTCTTGTGAGATAGCGGGAATTCCTGTGGGTGTGTAACACATCTGTTCATAAGGGGACAATAGATAAATGCTTGGCAGCATCGATAAGACGGGATCACTTCCAAGGACTGCACGCTATAGGAATGTTTTTTCCTTCTGGTGTGAAAGCAGAAATAAAGAGTTCACTGCAACACTTTTAAATGTCCTAAAGCTTTTGGTAGTAGAGCTCAGCTCGAGTCTGTCACTACAGCTGTCTCCTCTGGGGGATCCCCTGCTGCCTGTGGCTGGTGGTACTGAATAACCTTCCTGAGCCACGTGTGAAACTGAAGTGGTTTGTGTTTTCTTTTCAAGCACTGTTTATCAATCTGCAAGATTTTGCTTACTGATTTTTAGAAATGAGGAAACGAGGGCCCGGCTGGTCCCAGCTTGTGCTGTGAACAGCTGCAGTGCCAACTGTTCTAGCTCCAATAGCTGCTGGCTGTGGAAAAAACAATGAAAAAAATGGTAGTTTTGGTTGCCTTTTGGAAGCTGTGCCAAACACACGATGTGCAGCACCCCTACAGTGTTGCTCTCTTGTGGGACAGGCACTGGGGTCACAATGCTGAATCCTCACCAGGCTGTTCTGCATGGACTTGTCCTCCTGTCCTGGCCTGCACTGGTGCTCCTTTGGAAAGGCTCTGGCACGTGGCAGCAGCGTGGACAGAACCCTGAGTCCCAGCTCAGCAGGGGTTTAGGAGATTGCATCCAGTTATTCCCACTTTCCACGAGCATGGAAGTGACCTGAAGGTGTTTCTGTGCTGGGCTGGGGGGCAGCTCTGAGCTCCCTGCCCCTGGGGGAGTGGGGCTGGTGGTGTGAGAGCCGTCCCTGCTTTGCCCTGCCGAGGTCACTCAGCTTTTCCTAAGGGAGTGGAGGGGAACTCCGTGGGTTTTGTCATCTCCTCTGTGGGGCAGGTCGGATGTGGGCTCAGCTGTGGCACAGCCTCCCTGCTGGGTGTGCCAGGCTGGGCAGAGTGTCCCAGGGCACAGCAGTCACTGCTGACCACGTTTTTCTGCTGCACATTAATCCCAAATGTTGTGCTTGTAAGATTTGGTGTGGCAGAACTTTCCCAGGACGTCTTGGGTTTTCTTCTGGGAATAGACTATTTCTGGAGCGCTGTTTTAGGATGTGGTCTTACTCATAAGCTTTTGATAACATGAACAGCTAACTAAAACATAGAATATTCTTGGAAAAGTGTCTCAATTTATGTTGTGGCTGGTTGGTCGTGCAGTAGTGTCTGTTCTGAGTTAGCTGTATCCATTCACAGCAAAATATCCCAATAAAAATCTTCAGTCTTGACAAAACAGTGAAACCACTGACATTCAGCCTTCAAGGCTCGTCCATGTGACAGCAGTAAAATGTGCTTTGGGATGGTGGGTTAAGTAAAAAAAGCCAAGTTCATACTGAAGGAACATCAAAACCTTTTCTTGTCTCAAAGTACAAACTGCTTTGTTAAACACTTCTGTGCATAATGGAGAATGTAAAACATAAAAATGTGCTGGGACTGTCAAGCACTTTGCTTTTGGACAGTGCAGATGCTTGGTTTGTGATGTCAGATGCTGCTGGTGTGAGAGGAATGCTTGCAGGAGGGAAGGGCCTTACTCAGCTGTCTTACAGCACCAGCGTGGACTTGGGTTAGTTCTGCAAACACTGAAGTTAGAAGGTGTCTGTCAGCAAATCGTGTGGGTTGTATCTGCTCCTTGGCCAGTTGTTCTTTATTAGAACTGGATGAAGACTGGGCTCAATTTCAGGATATTGGCTGTTATTCCCAAACCACAGGGCAATAACTGAACCCAGACACTGCTACAAGTGGCACCTGTTGAGCTGTGACTGAGCAGTGGCATTTCTGGGCTGGAGCATCCAAATACACACTTAACTTTTCAAGAACGAGCTCTTCTAGAGCTGTTTAGGAGGAGCTGCTTGTACCTTGAAATAAAATAGGACCCCAGAGTGACCTGAATAAACCCTGCCCAGCTCTGTCCACGTGCCATCTGTGTGGACTGTGCAGGGTGAGTCACTGTCCCTTATCTGCTTTGTGCTGGTGGAGACCACGGTCTCTGGAAAGTCTTGCTCGCTGTCTCTACTTTGTTTTGCTGAGGGAGTTGCCTGGAAAAGTGCCTTGACAGAAAATCCCATCAGAACTGGGGAGCTTGGCTCTATCTCAGGCTGTTCTTTCAGGGAGGTGAATCCCTCAGTGGATTTTCTTTGGGTATGACCAACCAACCTAAAGGCATTTGGACATATCCTTCAGGGCCCCTTCTCAAACACTGGAAGAGGTGACTTAGAGTCACAGAATCATTTAGGTTGGAAAAGACCTTTTAAGGGCAAACAGAGTCCAACTGTTATCCCAGCACTGCAAAGCCCACACCGAACCGTGTCCCCAAGTGCCACATCTACACATCATTCACATCCCTCCAGGGGTGGTGACTCAGCTTGACAGGGTTTCCTTCTTTCCTCCTTTTCCCCTCAGTGTCCATTAGTAGGTGTGGGAGGGTGAGGACTCATTGTTTGGGCTCTCTTGCTGTGTCACTCTGGCTGTGATAAGATAAGGTATAAGATTCTCATCTTCTCTGGGGAGCAGTGCTTGGGTAAGTCCAGCACAAGGATCCAGAATCCACATCAGCAAAGAGGCAGCCAAGGATGATGTTAAACTTGGCACGTCCCAGCTGGGTGTGGGGGGACACCAGTAAAGCCCCAACTCCCAGTATTTCTTGGACAGGGTGATAAAGGGTCCAACCTGCAACAAAACACCAGAGACTGGACTTGGGTCACTGAACACTGAGCAAACAAAGGACTGTTTGTGGGGAGGGAAGGAAAGTTTTTCCTTGTTGTCCCTCTTGCTTTGCTGCAAACACATTCCAGGTGCCAGGTAACACCTGTTTCCCCTGACTTGCCTGGGACAGGACTGGAAGGGGGTCATGGGATGGAGTCCCACACTCTGGAGTGGGCAGGACTGAAATCCTGTGGTAGTGCTTGTCCTGGAGAAAAGGAAGCCCTGGGAATAGCCTAGCATTGCCTCTCCTAAATATTTGGTAGTTACATTTATATCTGTTGTAAAAGTGTTTCTTGGAATCCTCTCTGTTTTTCCTCAAGGAATGAACACAGCTGCTGACAAACATTGCTTGTTTTTTGAGGTAAAAAAGTCACTTCCCAGTCAAATACTTCCTTTCTGGTTTATTGGCATTCCTTCAGCCATCCAGGCAAGTTTAATTATTCTGAGTACTCTTTTTTCTAGAGACACAGGACGTTATTACCTAACTTTGAACCCAGCTTATCCCATAGGATATCTTTTTTTAAAAGCAAGCAAGAGGGCAGTACTAAATCACACCATCACATCCCTCAGATAGGGGTCCATCTGCTTGTTTTGGCATGAAAAGAACTTCCCTGTGACCCATCTCCAGCCACGAGTTAGCTCCCTTAGGGCTTTCCATCTCTTGTCCTGGCTGTTGCTCTTTCTGCATGAGGGCATTTCAGGGATTTAACTGCTGCCACCCCGTGTCAGCGCTGGCTCTCACCTGCTCCCCGCAGCGCCCTGGGACAGGTGGGCACAGAGGGGCTTGGGCCGAGTCCTTGGGGCACTTCCAGGTGTCTGCAGGAGGTGTCTCCCGTGCTTAATAAGTGGTTTTCATCGCTCTAAAAGCCACCTGACTTATTTGCATGCCCCGAAGTTCCGCTCGGCGCTTTCCTCCCGCTCAGACGCCGCGATCCCAATCGGCAGCGTCGGCTCCGAGATCCGGGATGGCAGAGGCACAGTTCATTATCCTCTCGGGGTGCAATTACTTGTTGGCTCTGGGGAGGGAGAGGTTTTTGTGTGTCCCAAGAACTCATATCCTGAAGAGAGAATAATCAAGGCAGCTCCCTTTGGCAGTGCTTCCAAAATGGCTTCTAGCTCGGCTTACAATTGATAGGGGTTTTAATTTGTGGGAATTATCTGATCTCTTGCTTTAGAAACAAGATGGTGTAGATAGATGTGTTTATTGTCCACATTCTTTGGACATTTTCTTGTTTCGTTTGATTGTGTGATGATACTGTTTAAGGACATGAGGAACTTTATTACATAAAGCCTTCTCATCTGTCTGCTAAATGCTTCTTTTCTCCCAGCCACTCTCATTCTCAGTTCACCTGGAGGGGTTTTGTTTCCAGTGGTAGCTCTGCTCAAACCTGTAGTCCTCTAAATGTGACTTCCCCCACCCCCAGCTCAAAGGGTGTTCACTGAAATCCTCAGTCAGAATTATATTAAGGGAGAAAATTAAGATGTGGTTCAGCCTAAGTGTGATTTAGGTGGCTTTATGTTTGAGGAAAGCAGGCAGCTGCCTCTTACTGCAGGAACTAAACCCAGCAAAGCTTTCTTAAACCAGAGCTGGTTTGGATATTCACTTGGAAAATTGCCTTTTGCACAAAATCCTGAACACTTCATGAGCCAGATACTCCATTTTACATTCTGCCTTAAATGCTTGTTTGTTTTTTTTTTTTTGTTGTGTTTTGTTTGGTTTTTTTAAGGCTTTGTAATTCCCTTGTGTGTTCTCAATGCCTATTTTAACAGAGGAAACATAAATTATGGATATTCTGGGACTTGTTTTTCCTAGTGGGCTTCTCGCTTGGCCTTTCAGGGCACACGAAGAACATCCTGTCAGTCTGTACGTTAAATTTCTTGTGGTTTGTTTTGATTTTGTTGGTTTGTTTTGAGAGATGACCGGTGTGAGCAGGTCCTGTTTGATGCACTGTTCCCAGGTGAGACTTGGCTCTGTTTTCACCCCCAGGTTACCTGATCATGACGGACGACTGGTTCTCCGAGTACGTGTACGAGGTGGTGGTGGACAAGAAACACGTGCCCGAGGAGATCCTGGCGGTGATGCAGCAGGAACCGATTGTCCTGCCAGCCTGGGACCCCATGGGGGCTTTAGCCAAGTGAACTCCAGGGCATTTGCCTCTCCACGGTCATCAGAAGTAGATGCAATAGAGAATTCCAGCGGTCGGAAGCCATAGCCAAACGATGCCGTGACCAAGCGCTCGGCGTGGTCCGTGCTCCTGAAATTAAGTTAAGGATCCTTGGGAAATAGCGCTTCACTGCCTGGGCTGATCACAGCTCTCAGACAGGCTACTCCAAAACTCAAAAGGGAAAAAAAAAAAAACAAAACACAACCTCCTGATTGAAAGCACGTGACAAGTGCTGTCAATGGCAGTTTGATTTTTACCTTGAATTTTTAATGCAAATCAGAGTAGTAATATGTAGTGGAATTGTTTTAACCAGTGTTTTCCCTAGGAAAAAATGGGCATAGAAGGCCCTTTAGAATTGATAGCTAGATGATAGAACAAACACATTGAGATACTTAATTAACTAATTATGCTCTGACTCGTTCCAGAAATGAATGCCCAAAAATATTTTATATATTTACATTTTTAGTTTTGCCGAAGTTTTGGGGGGGACATATGCATTGAAACTGCTAAAAATTACCTTGAGCAAACTTCCTCTTCCTGCAGAACTGGGGAGGGGGGACTGTTTCCTCGAGGTATCCAGTTTCGCTTGTTTTTATTCTTCCATTATCGAGCTGGGACTGGATAACCCACCCCAAGGCCCAGTGCTATGTCTGTGTGCACAGGAGCGCTATTTTTCACTCATATTAGCAAGAACACCCATAAATATGTTCACAGGTGGAGTTAGTGTCATGCTCAACAGAAAAACCAATGTTTTAATTGCTGCATTTTATTTGGTTGTTTTAAAAAACAAGATGGTGCTATGAAGCTTTTGAATAAACACTTTCTAAAGTGACTGGCACAGCTCTGGTTTCTTTATTTTTTGAACAAGACACACGTAACTCGTGAAAGGGGAAGGTGTTAATGACCTGCAGCTAAATCTAAGTGAGCCAAAATGTGGACATACCTCACATGCCAGAGGCACTCAAACAGTTTGAGAGCAGGACTAATCCTGGGATTTAAATAGTCCAGACTGTCTGTGTGTCCCCTGCCAACCTCCCTGCTCGACACTGGGTTTAGTCCAAGGCAGACGAGGGTAAGTAAGGATGAACAACCTGAACACAAGTGGGGTGGCAATAAAGGTGTTGCTCAAGTCAAGTGCAGGCTACAAAAAGCGTTGGGTGTGGCCATGGTGCTCTGGGATTGAGTTTGACTTTGTTTGGACAACAGAGGGAGGAAGTAATTAAATGATTCTGAAAGTGTTTCTTGTGCTGGTTACACAGATGTGTCTCTGTGTAGGTACCTGTATCAGAAATGCCAGGCTGAATCCTGCCTGCTAAACGGAATCCAGGTTAGGGCTTGCCTAGGAGTCATCTAAAATGATTCAACTGCTGGGATTGACGTTTTCTGGATTAACATTCTAACAGGAATGCTGCTTGGACAAGAGAATTTGGAGTGGAGCAGCAGCAGGAGGCTGTTGTTACTGTCCTTGAATGATGTGTTCTGAAGTCTGTCCTTCACAGGATTCTCTGCAGAAGTGACAAAGCTGTGCTGGAGCCATTGCTGAATATTGATTTGTCAAATGTACTTAGTTATCAGGTTACTAGCAAATATTTTGTGCCCATTTCTGATTTATACTCTTTGCTTATCAAACTGTGATCTCTGTCAAACCATGCAAAGGTGAGTTGTTTAAGGAACAGTAGCCAGGAGTAACTGGGCAAGAGCAAGTGTGAACTCAGTTTGAGTGGGGTGGAAAGGAAAAATGCAAAAATGTCGTGATTGGTCTCACAGTCTTGTAGGAAAAAATGTCACATTGGGGTGTATGGACAAAAATAACCTGAAATATCTGTCAAATATCCAGCTCTGCTTAAAACTGTTGGGTGTGAGCTGAGGGCAGGGTCTGGTTTAGGGCCCTGCAGCTCAGGGAAGATGAAAACTGAAAGGAGTGTAGAGAGAAGGGGTAAGAATGACCAGAGGATGTGAAATCATGACTAGCAGAAGGCTGAAAGAAAAGTGGTGTTTAGACATCAGGTTCCATTAGTTCATAAATGGATGCCTTTAAGAAGGGAATGTCGTTCCCACTGCTCGTGATGATTAAAATGTCGGAGGGTTCAACTGCAGCAAGATCCAGTGAGCTGAGGGAGAGCTTTCTGGTGACAGGGCCTGGAGCAGATTGATGTGGTGCCTCCATTGTTACAGAACCGTGTCAGAAGTGGCCCTGGTGCAGCTGATCCCCCTTGGGGTGGGGGATGGACCAGTTGATCTTTTGGGGTCCCTTTTGGTGTTGGGGGTCTGATTCTCAGTCTCCACCTCGTGCTGTTTCTTGCATCAGAGCAAACAGTCTTGTACTTGCTGCTGAACCCTGGTGGCTTTGAAACAGAGCCAGGTCTCTTGGAAAGCTGTATTTTGCATGATATTTTGATTATGACTAATGCATGTGTTGTTTTGGGGGCTTTTTCCTCTTCCAAAAGGTCAGTAATTTTAGTCCTTCAAGATCTTTCGACTTATGACTTTAACACCAGTTCTTCAGTTTCCTCTGTGCTATCTGTGAGTGTGACAGCAGCCAAAGGGAATTAACTTTTTCTCTGGAGTTTAACTGACATTTTTGTTGCCCATGACAGCACTGATGAGGACTGAATTTGATAAATGAAAAACTGATTCCAAGCCAGTTTTTTTTTGCTAATTTGGATATTTTAAAGTATTGTCCAGCATGTGCTTATCTCCCCAGCTCTTGCCCAGATATTTCCCTGTACAGCTTATACAATAGTACGTTGTTTTTCTCCCTTTCCTTCAAGTAAGCACAGAAAATCCACACAGCTCAAGCACGTCACGGGAAATGAAGCCAATCTGGCAGCAACACTTCTGCCTCCATTTGCCCAGTGATTTTATAAGTTCTTTGCAAGATGGAATCGGGAAGACTCGCTGATGTGATCAGCAGCCCTCAGCTGGAGCAGTGAGGGTGGGGACACTGAGGGATGAGTGAGGTGCCACGGGCTCCCTGCGGGACCTGGGCCAGTTCTCGGTGGCACAGCTGGATCCACGAGAGCCTGGGTCTCTTCTCAGGTGTGTGGAAGGCACTTCCCAGCCCAGGGGTGACAGTGAATTGGCTCAGTATGTGATCGAGGAACAGGCCACTTAACCCCTGCCAGGGGTTTGCAGGAAGTAGTTCAGGGATGATGAAAAATGAAACTCTTTCCAGTTGGTGGAAGGGAAATACCGTGGGAGCGAGCCTGGCTTGCTGCAGGTTGTCTCTCAGCAAAGAAAGCTCTCTGACTTACGAACTGTAAACTCAGATTCCAAAAAAAAAAATAAATATTAACAGCCAACTGATAAAAAGATGCTTTGGTTAGAATAAAACAAGAATCCATGCCCACTGTATTTCAGTGCTGATCTGTCCTTTAGTTTATATCCCTTGCAGAGCCTTAACCTTTGGATTGTTGAGGAACCACCCAATTCACAGTTTCCTTTTCCAGGCAGTCAACAAACACACATCGTTTTCATGTGAAAATTCAAGGGCAGTTCCCCTGACAGGTGGCAAATGTTGACAAATAAAAGTCAGTTATGTCAGGTTCAATCAAAAGCCAAAAAATAACTCTTCCTAATGAAGGCAGGAGGGGAGGTTACGTGCAGTGGCAGGTTGTGGGTTCTCAGACTCCGATTTCTCCATCGGAATGTGCTCTTAAAACAGTTGTAGTGGAAACAGCGAAACCTCTCCAAACACCATCCAACTCCCAGATGTGAATCCCAGCACTTTCTGTGTGGAAAATAGCAGGGAAGAGCAGCAAGAATGTCTTTCATCCCAAAGCCAATTGCAACAGCTCCTAAATGTGGTCTGATTGCTAAGCAAGCAAAAGATGGGAACAAATAAATATTTTGGGATTTCTTTGTTTTGTGTTATTTGGAAAATTGTTCCTACCCTTTTGCAGGCAGTGGATCAGAGACACTTGCAGAATTATTGCTAATCTCTTAGCACAGCTGGTACTGCAGTTATTGGGTAATTTGATCGCTGCTTCCCATCCTTGTGCTGGAATCTGCAGCTGCTTTATCTGTGGAGAAGTGTGGAAGTATCCGAAGTTATGCCTTGTGTTAAATGCATTTTCTAAATCTTTTTCTTTTTTCATACTTTCCCTGAACCATTAGGGTTTTGGCCACCAATGCACAGAAGATTTGATGAGTCTGGAACTGACTCAGAGGAGCACCTGGAAGTTTTTCACCTCTGAGGTAAATAAGTGTCATGAAGCTGAAGGGTTTGCCTGAAATCTCCAGTCTGTTATTTCTATGATGCCCCAAAGGTTCCAGATTGTTTGGCAAGAAATTTAAGAAAAAAAAAACCAAAACCCAACTGTGCTGCTGTAGAAAACATTAATGAAAAAAATCAACTCCAAAAGGCCAGGATAAGGCTTGAAAGGTGGGTTTGTCTTCTTAGCACGCTGGTTTTCACATTACAGCTTTGTGTGCCCTACCAAAATAACTGAGTAGTGACACTGGTGCTGCTGAGAAAGCCACTATTTTCACTAAAAGATCAATGAATTACTAAAACAGCTGAAGGCAAAAAGCTTCCCTTGACAAAACAATCGTAAGACACCGCCCAGGGGAGTCAGTGGGAAGAGCAAACGTGGTTTTAGTGCCTCGTGTCTGGAACTGCAATGCCCGAGCTCTCCTTGAGATGGTGCAGGTGACTCGCCCTGATCGGCTGCTGCTCCGACAGGGACCAGGGACAGCAAAGCAAAGTGCTAATTACAGCCCTCGGCTCCGCAGTTTGCTGGTTCTTTTCTTTTCAATTGTTTGGAATAATTCCCTAAAAACTGGCAGCCACTTCCAGCAAAGCCGCTGCTGGAAGCTGCTCTAACCATCAGCTTTTCTTATTTGTCCCCATCCTGCTTTTCCACTTTTTTTTTTTTTCCCCTTCAGATCTGCCCCCTACCCTGTGGTACTGTTTTGTTGACCTGGTGATTTATGATTTTTTTTAATAGAAAAAATTGTGAAACGCAGGAATGAAGAAATCCTGGATGAAAACAGCTGGAGAAAAAGCATCTCAGAGGTGGAGTGAGGTATTTGGAGTAGCAGTAGGAAGAAAGGAAATTACTTGTTGAGCTTACTGAGGCAGCAAAACGCTTGTGAGGAGTGTGTGCTCTTTAAGACAAAGCTAAACCTTATTTCTTTATTAAAATAACGCAAATATCCCGCAGTAGAAATTATTCTTTTCAAGCCCTTTTATTGTGATAATATCCCAGTCCTTCCTATGCTTCTGTAAACTACAGACCCACCTGTAAACTTGTAATTTTACTGACTCCCCCAAAACTTCCGTCCTGTTTGTTGCCTCCATGCCCATCCCGTTATTTATAGCTGAAACAACATCCAACAAAAACTGCCCCTTACCAGGAAAGCTTCCCCTCCTTCTCCCTCTGCCTTCATTGGATCCTGCTCTGCACGGATCAGAGCAGGCAAATGTACCACCCACCTCTAGGAGGAAAACTGAGCTGCAGCCCTGGCGAAACATAAAGTTTATTTGGGTAAAGTGACGCAAAAATTCTTAAAGAGCTCTTTGGCAGCAGATTATCTGGAAATCAGACCATGTGAGGGGGGCTGGTGTACAAAAACCTCCCCAAGGTGCTGAGCTGCCCACAGGCTGCGCTCCCGAGGCTGAAGTCAATGTGGGTGAAGGTCCCTCGGGCTTGGAGAACTCCAAGGGAAGAGCTCCAGACTGACCCCAGCCACAGGTACTTTATGATTTTGTCTCTAACACAGCGATGTCTGAAGTACTTTGTGAAATTCAGAGAGGCTCTGAGACGGCTTCTCCTCAGAGCCGACCTCCTGCAGCAGCAGACACTGGAGTTTCATTAACTTTCATTGCTCGTTGCCTCTTTCAGCTTCAGTTATAAAATCTGAAATCCTCATGACAGGCTGAAACCTGAACTCCAAGTTTTGTTCCTTTTTTAAGGCAGCTTTCAGGTCTTTGATTAATTTCTAAAATGCTGGGGAAACGTGCATCTAACAGAGCTTTGGGGGTGGGAAAAGCTACATTGATTTTTGGTGAAAGTTTGATTTTTTAAAAAACTTTTAATACTTTTTCTCTCGCTTCTCTGCTGTGACATGTTCTACTCTGTCATGTTCAGGCACTTGTCCAGCAGTTGTGAATGTTGGGAGTCAAATGCTTGTTAAGTGGAATATGCTCCAACAATCTGAAATGGAGAGTTCTGGCGGTTCACATAACTGCATTACAAATGTAAAGTTATTCAAAATTTCCAAAAAAAAAAAAAGAATTAAACTATGAGGAAAGACGAAGGAAAGCAGCAGAATCTGAAGGGGGGAGGGAGAAAAAAGAACAAAGCCAGTGCAAGCTGTTATTTATTTTGAAAGGGTAAAGTGAGGTTTATTAACCAATATGAAGTTCTATTTTAAAAGGTAAATTGTTCCAGCACAGTAAATTATCCAACTCAATGGGACAGATTTATTGTAAGTAATAAATCTGAGGAGCATGTCCTGTGTGTTTACAATCAACCACGTCTACTGAGACCAACTGGCTTGCTGGGTTAGTTTGCTAAGAAATGTGGAAGTTTAAGCAAGGAATGTAAAGTAACTGAATACATAAACAGGCAAGGAAAACGTGTTTTGACGTGCTGAGAAAGCTTGGGGGGAAAAGGATCATGCACTTAATGGATTGGGGTTCTTGAAAATGTTGTGGCATTTTTTGTAATGTGGGCTGTCAGTTGTCAGACTTTTACCAGGGAAGGGCTCGAACACTTGGGCTGCACTTTCTGGTGCTTCTGGTGGCAAATTGACTGTAATTTTCTTGGAGAGTTCTTTGTAAAGTTGTGTTATAGCAAGTGACAGCTGTGGGTCCATTTTCGAACTGCACGGTCAAAGTAAGAAAAAATCCCCTAAGAATGGAATTTAATAACCCCCCTAAATTATTCCCACAGATGGAAAGAGCTTAAATACACTGCACATTTCCTGCCTTCCTCCCTGGAAATACAAACTGCTGAGTTTTCTCTGGTGACAGTGTTAGAGGCTGCAATGTTGGTTCTGTGTCCTGGTTTCTTTGCTGCTGCTCAGGTTTGAACTCTTTTTCCCAGCCCCTGGGTTTGCAGCTCTTGTTGATCTGTATCTTGTAGACCTGTTACAAATAACGAAGCCCATCTGTGGGATGAGCGTTTCCTAAGTAGAACTTGGACCCTGAATAAAGGGCTGTAATTTGGGGATAGCCATTAACAAGCCACCTTCAAAGAAGCATCATCTGTTATTAAGGAATGGTGCTGTATTTGTTTGGTGATGTTTGCTGTGTTATGACTCTTCTTTCAAGCTTATATAAATAATTTGAGGAAGAATACAAAAGCAATATCTTCCCTCTGAGCTTATCTGTTTCCTTGCACTACACACAGACACTCTCAAGCCACGAAATGCATTTCCCCCTTCCTGTTCTTCAAATGACTGTCACCAGTTTGGCAGCATTCCCACTAAAATACAGTGTCTGCCTTCTAAATGAATTCTTAAAGGTAAAAATCTCTCTTTCCCGCGGACTTTTTAATTTCAGACTGAAACACGGATGAAATTGTGACGTAAAACTCTCGGCACAGGTTTATATTTCCCCAGTACTGCTGCTTCCAGAAGCACCGTTTTCCCATCCTACCTGTGTTTAGCCTTGTCTGGGAATACAGGAGTTAAGTGGAACTCTGTGGGAAGCAGACTTTTGTTCTCCCAGGAGGGCCATTGTCTCACCAGCACCACTTGCTGAGTGCACTTGCCCTCTGCTTTAGTAAGAATGTGAGCAAGCCCTTGGAGAGCTGCAAATATTCACATGCAGGAGCCATTGTCACCTACACACTGCAAATTTCCTATGAAACACGTTTTTGGCTGTGCCAAGGTACCCAAAATTTAAACATTTAAAACCACCAGCACTGGGATCAGACCTGTTACAACTCACTGGAACATAAATTTCAGTGGGTTTTGATCACTCTATCAAAACTCAGTTCGACTAGAGAAGAATATCTAAAATAAACCCCTGAATAAATCAATGTTCAATTGTTGAGGGATGTTCTAGATATCAGCTGAAATCTGCTTTATATCCAACACCCCAATTCTGTGGCTACCAATTATTTATGAAAATCAGGTTTTGGAATCTGAAATGCAAATGCCACACTTTCTGTCAGCTCCCCTAATGCAAACAAGAGAATGGAAAAGGATATTCCAGGTATTGATTTTTTTAATGAAATCAGTGTAACTGAACACACTCAAAATCAAAAGGCACTAATTTTTTTGCATGATGAACCTAAATATGACTCCTGTATGACATGAGTGAGCCCAGTACCTGCAAACACCCAGGTATGAGTCTGTCAGAGGGTCATGGCTCATATTTTGGCTCACAGGTGAGAATGGTGCCTCCAGGTAAACAGCACAACCTTCTCCTGCGTGGGATAAAGGAGTTCAATCTCGTTCATAGTCATACAAACTTCTTGTTTGATATTCCAGATAAAAGTAATTTCCTTGGACTCCTTCCATTTCTGCACAGGCCCGTGTGAACTGCAAGGTGTAATTGCAGTGGGGCGGACAGGGAACTTGTAACCATCTGAAATGCTTGGTGATAAAAGTGAGATTTAGGTCAAGTTAACAGTTTGATTCTGTCTGCCAACACCCCGGGCTCACTCTTTGTCTTGAGGTTCAAAGTGCTTTAATTCCCTGCAAGTGGCTGCCTGTGAGGGACGGTGGGACCGGGAGTGCTGCTGCAGGAATGTGGCTGCAGCTCTTCCACCAGCTTTGCTTTGTAAAATCAGCACCTGGAGTAAGAGCAGGGTTTGCATGAAGTGAAATGTACACAAATCTATAAATTTTGCCGCTGTCATGACTTCTGCAGTCAGGCACAGGGGGCTGGACAAGCCCTGGGCTGCCCAGGCACTGCAACCACACCTCAAACACAGAAACCTCCAGGTGACTCGAGGCTTTCAGCTTTGCCTCCTTGAAGCATCTGCTGCTCGCTGTATCTCAGCCTCATTGCTTTGCTCTCCCCAGACACTCTCAAAGTCCTTTCCTCCTTTAAAAAAAACCCACCAGCAGGAGAATCCCTTTGTTTTAAAGTGCTGGAAGGGTTTGTTTACTCTGCGGCAGAGCATTAGAGGGATTCCCACACTGCCACGAGAGGTCACTGCGTGCTCCAGAAATAAACAGGAGATGAGCCACCAGTTGAGCAAAAGGAAGCAGACCCCAGGCCAGGGATGCTCCTCGAGGATTGCTTTGCCAGAGGCAAAGGAGCCGAATTTGTGCATCAAGGCTTTTACATCATTTGGGTCATGCAGGGCTTGTACATCTACAGTGCTGGTTCGAGTTTAGCTCCGCGTGGGAGACAAATAAATATAATTTAATTAATATTTGGCTGATGTGAACTGCGTTGGTGGCTCCAGCCAAGCATGTACAAACACATGTCTTCAATTATCCATCTGAGTGTTTTCAACAAGCAAGCAAAGCAGGGAATAGTTGTGGTGGCTGTGTGTTCCAGGGTCACTCCTCTTTAGTCACTCTTTGCACAGGGAGGGTGCCATTCCCAGCCTGGCACCTTCCACGTGCCCCTGGATGGCATGGAAATACTGAGGTGAAAACTGCCCTGCAGAATCATCTCTAGGCAGGAGACAAAGCACTTGGGGCCTCCCAGAGGAGCAAAGTCACGTTGGCCAAACACAGATGGAACCCAAGGGAAGGCACAGATATCTGTCCTCTTCCTCCTTTTATCTTTGCCTTCCCTTCCGTAGCTAATTAGGGCTGATAAGAAGCCAAGGTGCAGTTATGTAAGAGCGACCTTTGCAACAGCTCAGACTGAAAATAGGTAATAAACTGCCATTTCTGAGATGGTTCCCTGTCATCAGCCAAGCACCTGAACTGCTGAGGGATCAGTGGAGGAATGGAGGCTGAAGTGGGCAAAATCCCTTTCCCTGGATGCCTTCCCTGCTGTCCTAGCACACTTCCCAACCCCAGGAGCTGTAGTTCTGCAGCTGTTCACTGTTTGTGGCGGTTACAGTTCCTCCAAGTTATTTTTTGGAACAAAGCAGGGGGAAAAGTACATTCTCCCAGAGTTTTTTACAGCATAACGAAACCTTCTGATTCTGTAACTGTTATGTTTGCATGTGCCAACTATGCCCCTGTGAACACCACTGCCTAGCCCTGGAGTCTGTCACTCCAGAGATTTCCCAGGATAACTGATAAGCTGCAGTTCTGTTTCAGAAAAAAAAAAAAACAACAAAAAAACCCCAGTTCAAATTTCAGCTCAAGCCCCTGGAAATTCACGTGCCATTTTGCATCTTCGAGGCTCAAACTACTGAAAATTCTACAGAAATATTTCAAATAATGTCCCATTTCTTTCCTGTGGTCTGCAGAAGACCAGAAGGAGCTTAGATCTGGATGGACAATGACTGTCACAGATCTTGGAAATCAACAACACACTCCACGACCTCCCCTCAGTGAAGAAAGCACCGAGAAGTGTTTTTGTGCAGAAACAAAGGGCTTTGCAAATACAGCGAGAGTTTAAGCCTCAGGTATGGAAAAATCAGTCCCAGGAGATAATGCAGTTAAATCAACATCCTTTACTGCTTTCCCATTTACAGGTCAGAGGTGTAAAGTCCAGAAGGGCTCAGGTTACTTTTCCATATTCCTATCTTATACTTAATATGCTCCATACAAGGGGAGGATTGGCTGTGGCCTTTCCCAGGAATTCTGTGTTGACACCAGTGCTGGTAGGACTGTTGCCATCTACCTAAGCTCTTTTGGGACATTTGGGAGGTTTTGGACTCCACAGACATTCAGGTTTTCTGGTCTTGCAGGTAAAACAGAAACTCCTGTTCTTGATGTTTCACTCTTTGTGGATGATTAACTAATGGTAGCAAAGTACTTGCTCCTGTAAAAATTCACATTAATGATGCACTGCTTGCTTTGTGATGAAAAGGACGTTATTTGGGCAAAGACAGAAGGTAAGCCTGGAGAATCAGAGATTTCTGGGAGTTGTAACAACACCTTCAAGTGACTTTTATCTCAAGAATATCCTCATGTTTGCTCTGCAGTTTGATAACTTTCCTTCTCTTTCTACTTGAACCGAGAAATGCTTAGAAGAGGTTTAACAAGTTGTCTTTGCAAAAGGCTGAAAGCTGGGAAAAACTTGAGTTTTAATAGCTCTGGTAATCAGCAAATTCTAGAAATGAGCAAATAAAACCCCTTCTCTGCTTTAGTTTTTCCTGCAGTTAAAAAATGAAATCATGCTTATTGTTCTGCTAGGACGTGACAACAGCAGTCACTGTTGTAAAATGCTTTGAGAAGTTAAAAATAGATGTAACTGTAATAATGCAACCTGTGGTGGCTCGGTGTAGATTGTGTGACTGTTTGCTGGCTGTAAAGCAGGGTTACTGCCCTGGGGAATTTACAGCCCAGAGGATCAGCTCCTGTTCCAGGGCTTTGTCGGGTAAAGGCAGTTGAGTATTTACATCACCTGAAGAAACGAGCAGAAAAACAAAGCACAACCTGCTGAATCACAGCTCTTTTTCTGTTCTCTTTGTTCTGAAGGAAAAGTCATCTGTGTCACATTTTTCTTTATTTCAGGATGGTTTCTTTCCCTTGGATTCTGTTTTTAGCACATGTGAAGAGGGCAGGAAAAGCCAGGGATTCTCCCAGTGCCTGTTGTTTTGCCCACTACCCTTCCTGGGGCTGGAACCACAGTGTCAGCAGATCCAAACAGAAGGAAAGATGCTTTTATCTGCCCAAGGAGTCAAATAAAACTGGGGACAAGTTTTATCCTTTAGACTCACATGTTAGTTCTTAATCAAAAGAATCAAACTGAGGTTTATGATCTTTTCTTCTTGCTATTAGCTTTGACTGAGCCTCAAGTGTTAATTGATGCAAAATTAGTGAGATTTAAATACTTTCCTGAAGTTTCATTCGAGCCTTCTAGGTTTGCTGCTAAACATAGCAGACGCTGTGGGATTCTCAAGAGAGGTGGTCGTGAAATGTAATTTTTATATCCATGGTTATCTCACATTTCTTTAAATAATTCTTTTCCCTTCATACTGGGTGAATCTCGAAATTGCCCCAGGATGAGTGGACCAGTCACAGCTTACGAAAATGAATGTGCAAGTCACACTCAACTCTGACCTCAGTTTGCAAACTGGGAGTCCCAACAAGCTCCCTGGGTGTTCAGAAGACAGCAGGACTGGGACTGCCTGCCAGGTGCCCAACAATGCCCAGAGCCCAGCACAGCTGCCTGAGAGGGTGTGATGCAGGTACACCAACCTCTGCTGTGGAAGAGGATGACTGATTGTTTCCCTTCTCTGGGCAAAATCCCAACTGGATTATCAGCTCTGTGATTCACATTGCATGCTGTGGTGGCTGATTACTTCCAAGGGTGTTTTAATCACAGAATCTGTCGGTTGTAACCTGCAAATTACCAGTATCACGGATTTGTAACTCTTTTTTTTTTCGTTTCTTAGATGGTGCCCGTGCCTTCAGTCTGATGGATTTAAGTACGGGAGAGGAATTCTAAAAGTGCTGGGAATAAAAGAGCGGGAAGACAAGCCAGGAGGGGACTCTGTGCTGCTGCCTGTCTGCAAGTGAGCAGAACAAACTCCAGAAAAAATGGAAAAAAAGGCAACAAGCAATGAGACTGAGCCACTGACTTCCAAGAAAGATGCCTCAGACTGTAACAAAGGAGAAGACTGTAAAGAGAACGGACTCCTGGTCAGGAACCCTAAATCTGCCCTCCGGCTGGTGGAGGATGGCAATAAAGTCCATCCCAGCCAGGGGGAGAAAGGGGAGGCCGCTCAGATCTCCAATGGTTATTCAGCAGTTCAGAGCTCAGCCCCCTGCAATGGGATGGGAGAGGGGGAGGATGCCCAGGGCACGGCCCCGGCAGCCACCACCACCACCACCACCACCACGTCCACCACCTGCGGGGCCGAGGGGCAGCAGCAGCTGATGGAGCTGGAAGACAGAGAGACCTGGAGTAAAAAAATTGACTTTCTCCTCTCTGTCATTGGATACGCAGTGGATCTGGGAAATGTGTGGAGGTTTCCTTATATATGCTACCAAAATGGAGGAGGTCAGTGCCCAGCCCTGTAGGCTGCTCCTTAATGCTGAACTTCCTTGCTTAGAAACGGATGATTAAAATGGCTTTTAAATTATCATGTGTAACAAATGACCAGAGAGAAATGACTTACTTTTTAAGCTGGCAGGAAAACCTAAATATTGAGATAGGATAACGTTAAGATGAAAGAGAAACTACTCAGCAAGGTTTAAAAAATCAGTGTATAATTAGAAGCTGAGAGCCAGTTATGTGCACAATCACCCTCCAACAGGAAAGACTCAATCCCTGTCCAAAGGAGTATTTTAAAGTCAGATAATCCAATCTGTCAAAACCAACTTATGAGGAAGGCCAGGTCTTAGACTCACTGGCATAAGAGGCAAAATATAAATCTAAAATCTAATCAAGGAGATCTTGGAAAGGATTTTTGTCTCCTTGACGTAACAAAGGCATTTTGCTGACTAAATTAATTATTTTATCTGTAGCCCATCTCACAGCTGTCCCCACCGTAGATAGTAAAGTCTTGGCAAAATCTGCATGTGCTGTTTATAGAAATGTAAGAAATTTGGCCTGAGTGCTGCTTCTTGTTCACTCTGCTACGAAGTTACTCTTACAGGAAATCCCACAATAATTCTGTGGTGCACTGGCTACAGAGGGGGATATGCATTCTCCCTGTGGGATAAAAGAACTCCTGTTTATGGAGTGCTGGTGCTGTTGGAATAAAGTCCTATGAAGAGTTACAATTATGTGCTTTCTCTCTTGCAGGAGCCTTCCTCATTCCTTACACCATCATGGCCATCTTCGGAGGGATTCCCCTCTTCTACATGGAATTAGCTCTAGGACAGTACCACAGGAATGGGTGTATTTCCATTTGGAGAAAAATATGTCCTATATTCAAAGGTAAAGAAGGGGAAAGGGAACTTTCTGAATAACTGGAAAATTTTCCTATAAAGATGAAAAACGGGAAGATCTCATGAAACCAAGTAAGGCTCGTTCTACACAAGATTTTGGTTTTACAAAGAAAGATTTCCTAAAACTCTGTGTACGCCTGCATGTGCGTGTACTGTTGTGTACACCTATAATATGCAGTTCTCAAATTGATTAGATAGAGGCCAGGCCACCTCTCTGACCCAAGCCTGGAAACACAAAAAAAGAAAGGAAAAGGAGGTGTTCTACAGGCTCATTTACTCTTGTTCCCAGTCTTATAACTCTGGCCTTGTCTTTTTTGAGACTGCCAAGATGCCTATTTCTAAATTCCAGAAATTTAGGAACAGATTGAAAAAAAATCTCTACAAGCATGTTCTGTCTTGACTGAGGGTGTTTTACTGGAATCAGAGCCTGATTGTTTCTGAAGGCACATGAAATTCCAGCGTGGCAAACACTTGGGAGGGTATGGTTAAGTCCTGCAGAGCTGCCCTAGAAAGTTACTCCTGGTCGTTGATGTGATAACCAATTCCTCTTATTTTTAGCCTTAACTTTACACTGACGGCATACAATTATTTCCTGCCCCCCCCCCAGGAATCGGCTTTGCCATCTGTATAATAGATCTTTACGTGGCCTCCTACTACAACACCATCATGGCTTGGGCCTTTTACTACCTCATCTCCTCCTTCACGGCGGAGCTGCCGTGGACCAGCTGCACAAACCCCTGGAACACGGGCAACTGCACCAACTACTTCAGCAAGGACAACGTCAGCTGGGCCCTGCACTCCACCTCTCCTGCAGAGGAATTTTATACGTAAGTGCATGTAAGTGAGGACGGTGATAGGAGACAGGGCGGTGGAGCAGGGAGCGAGCTCTTCCTCAGAGGAGAAGAGGGCTTGATGTTAACGGTATCCTCTTCTGAACCACTCAAACCACTGAATGTTTGTAGGGTATGGAAGCTTAGGGTGTATGGGGGTATGACTCAGCTGTCATCACTTGTTACCCCCAGTGTGCCATCAACATCAAACTTTTAGCTAAAAATAAAATAAACGGGAAATCACATGATCCAAAGGTTACTTAGGATTCCTTGTGATGCTCACACCACAGTATGGGACTGCTCAAAGCAAACTTTGTGTGAGCATTTGTTAAAAAAAAACCCCAAACCTACACTGTGTTTTTCTTTCCTCTTTCAGCCGCCAAGTTCTACAGGTGCACAGGTCTGAGGGGCTGGATGACCTGGGGGGCATCAGCTGGCAACTGACCCTCTGCTTGTTGTTAATCTTCACCATCGTGTACTTCAGCATCTGGAAAGGGGTCAAAACATCTGGCAAGGTGAACGCAAAAGCGGGACAAATCAACTTGGTACAGGACAGTGTAGAGGCAGTTCTAAAAGAGCCAGTTAACTGTCAGGGAATCGTCTCAGACTGTGTTCCAGACAAGGATTACAGGCTGATGTATTTGGGAATGCTGCAGAGTGATTGCTATTGTTATCCAAGTGATGTATGACAGCAGTAGTTTACACCCCTGTTCTCTGGGCAAGAACAGCCCTGGCAAGGAAAGCGGGCACAGATGTGCAAACTGCCTGTGTGCAGACCTTCAGAGAAGCTCACGGGAAGACGTTATAAATCCTAAGAGATATAATATAAATATCTCATTCTTATTATTCCCTGTTAAATTTCTACCCGTGGCAAACGCTGTGTTACTATTTCCCCTCGCAGGTGGTTTGGGTGACAGCCACGTTCCCTTACATCATCCTCTTCATCCTGCTGGTGAGAGGTGCAACCCTGCCTGGGGCTTGGAGAGGTGTCCTCTACTACTTGAAACCTGACTGGCAGAAACTCCTGGCCACTGAGGTAAAAAAGATGATCAAAAGGCAGAGATTTGCTTTTACAGCCTGTCAGTGTGTCTGTCAGCACATACATAGTGTCTAAAAGAGCACGATTGAACATGTCTTAGCATGGACTTAAAAGCCTGACTCCATGCCCTTGTTTAAACAGTCCTGCTATTCCTTCCATAATTATGAAGAATTTTAAAGATTAGAGTCCACCATCACTGGCAGGATTCCCAAGCAGTGTGTGAATAGAATTAGTGGTATGATTAGAAAGGAAACAAGTGACCAGTTTTTCACCAGAAAAATGGTGAGCGGGCTGTGGAGGAGGAATAAATCAGTTAGGCCTGCATACACCTCCAAAATCTGGAAGGAGAGGAGGGATGAGGACAAGACTGAGTGAACCAACAACCCCCAGGCACTCCAGTATCTGATTCAGCCCTGAACTCTGTGGATGACAAATAGTCCATCAGGCCCAAGGCTGCGTTTACTTCACTGCCTGGGAAAGTGTCTGGTGAGGAGGGCGATGGAAAAAACCCCAAAGCAATAAATACTACAAACACATAGATTAAAAATTTCTAATGTTTGCAAGTCTGGTGCTGCCCAGCTGATATGGAGAGTTCTGAATGAAGAGGAAATGAAAAGACACCGGTCTCTGATAAAGCAGCATCTCCAATAAGGAACCACATCTCCTGCAAAAGCAATAAAGGGCATTGATATTGTATTGGATGTATCTGGAGTGAGGACAGCAGATTGCAATCTGCGTGCTGGCCGATGACAGAGCTCTGTCTGGGTGATACAGGACGGCCTCACACGATGGAAGAGAATATTAGAAATGAGTTGTAATGAACTCCATGTTTCAATCAAAAGAGGGTAAATGAATGAGGACTTTCACCTTCAGAAAGAGAGCTGATATTGTACTTTAGCACATTACTCATTAGGGCTGTGGCCACTCTTCAAGTACAACAGGCTTTTCATAACAAGATGATCCCACTTGCATCTGTCATGGCTACAGCAAAGCTGAATGGAGTCCTAAGGACCAGAACTGCTCCCACACTGTCAAATGTATTTCCATAAATCCAGGAAAAACCTGGACTGTGATCACCCACTACTTAGCCTGGAGGACACAAAGCCAAACACAGGACTGCTCCACAGCACACAGAGTTGGGAGGAAGATGGCAAAATCATGGATAGAAAGTTCTCTATACACTGCAAAACTTGTGTTAAACTGATTACAGGCAAGTCACTGAATTAATCTAAGATGCTGCCACAAGTGAAACTGCCACAACAGCGTGGAGATACAAGAAGCACCCTACAGGCACCAAAATCAGAGTAGATATTTACAGCTCTCACAGATCTACAATAAACATTCATATTTTAATATCTCTCCTAACAAAGTGTCTGTTAGACCAGGACTAGGACACAAGCAGAGCAGTGAAAAACCCTTTTGTAGGCCTAAGTGATATTCTGAATATGCCAAACTCATTCAATCTGTTCCGTGTCATTTTTTTCCTTGATTTTCAATATTTTTCAGGTTTGGGTGGATGCAGCAGCTCAGATTTTTTTCTCCCTGGGACCAGGTTTTGGGGTCCTGTTGGCTTATGCCAGCTACAACAAATTCCACAACAACTGCTACCAGTGAGTTCTACCTTATTCTATAAGTAAAATTGAGTTGAAAATTGTAACCGTGGGTACAGATGAAAAAGAAACGCAGTGCTGGTGAAAGGCACTGAAATGTCAATGCACATACAAATCAGACAGAAGTGCAACAGAATAGAAATCCTTATTGCCACAACCTGCAGTCTAAAGCATTTCTCCTCTGCTGTGCCCACCTTACAGAGAAATCATTTTTACCAATTACAGCAGAGGTCTAAGGTGTAGAAAACTGTGGCACCAAAATGGAATAAACCCCTGCCAAACCATCACATTGTAATTATTTAATCTTAGGAAATGACTTTATGGTCTTGAGCTGAAAGGCAATTTATAGTTGTTTCCTTGTTAACGTGAAATTCTGTTTCTAACTCGTGAAATAAAATCCTCAATCCTTTAATATTCCTACAGTAATTCCTATTCTTTTAAACCAGCCAGCATTCAATCTTGTGTCAGCCTAATGTTATAGCACCTGTTTGAATTTGAAAAAGTAGTCATGGGTTGTTTTTTTTAACTTTCTTTCAAACCTGCTGTTTGTTTTTCCCCCTGTATTCTCCAAGATTTTCTAGGAGTCTGTAGATTGTTTACTCACCCCATGTGGTTGTAAACTACCCTTTGCAGCAGGGGCACATTCCCTGATGTGAGTTAGGTCTTCTGTTGCAGAGATGCTCTGGTTACCAGCACCGTGAACTGCCTGACCAGTTTTGTGTCTGGATTTGTCATCTTCACCGTGCTGGGATACATGGCCGAGATGAGGAACGAAGATGTGTCAGAGGTTGCCAAAGACACTGGTAGGTGAATGCTCTTACACACCTCAAACTGCTTCTAAGAAAGAGCATATCTGTGTGTTAACTTCTAAACTGAGAACAGCCCAAGAGATGAGCAATTGTTGGTATATAATTCGGGACACTGACTTTGTGATAAGGGGGAAAAAAAAAAAATTAGCTCATAAATACAGCACATGCAAGTCATCCTGCAGCTTCTCACACGTGGTGGTAACAGCCTGTGGGGAGTTTTCCCCTGGGAGGTAACATTTCAGTGACCCAACCTGCCCTCCCTGCAGCAGCCCTGGCTGACAATTATCCCAATTCTCTGACTCCAGGCCCCAGCCTGCTCTTCATCACATACGCCGAGGCCATTGCCAACATGCCGGCTTCCACCTTCTTTGCCATCATCTTCTTCCTGATGCTGCTCACGCTGGGATTGGACAGCACGGTGAGTAGTGGGGCTCTCATATCCTCCACGTGTGGCCTCACCCCCCCAGAGAGCACAGAAACAGAACTGCAAACACTGCACTGTCCCTGGGGGGGTTACAGGGGTTTGGCAACTCCAGATGCCTTCTCTAAGACAGCAACTATTACACCAATTTTTGCCTAAATATAATGAAATGATTTGTCACTGTCATACTGTGACAACTCCTAACCAGACACAGAAACACAACCAAAGCACTGGATTCACAAACCCCTGATTGAATGCGGCCTTCCAGGCTCCTTCTCCCTTGTAAACCTACAAAGCAATTATTAAATTCGGGAAGTTTTTCTCACAAACGGGATTTAAACGGTGGGAACTGGAGGGTGCCCTCCCAAAAGCACTGTGAGAAGGAGACACACTAAAAGCCTATCACGTGAGTCTGGTTTTACAGATGGGGAATTAGCTCCTTCCAGCAAGGCTGAACTCAACTGATTTAACCATTTGGTTCTACTGAACCACCTCCCACCTGTCCACATCCTGTAACACAGAACTGCCTCTGGATGACAGTCCATTCCTGCAGGCACTTGAGGACCAAATCCCCACCTTAAAGAGCTTTAAAGCTCTGAGGAGTGACTTGTCTAAACAGCAGCCACCCCACCCCTGCAGCAGAACAAAGCCCCAGTGTTTCCTGTGTAAAGCTCCTTTAAGCACTCAAACACACTTCTAAGCAGGTAACACTGCCCTCTATTTTCCAGTGATTTTTCCATGCTTTTCAGTTTGCAGGACTAGAGGGAGTGATTACCGGAGTCCTGGATGAATTCCCGCACGTCTGGGGCAAACGCAGGGAATTGTTCGTCCTTGGGCTGACCATTGTTTGCTTCCTGGGCTCACTGGCGACCCTGACATTTGTGAGTATTTCACCCCCTCCCGGCCCTCCTCGCTGGCACTTCCCTGCAAATGACAGCTCGGAGAGGGTGGTATTTTTTCAAGTCATCAAATTAAATCCCCAGCCTGTTTTCTTTATACATTAGGAATCTATTACTTGGAATAAATGTGAACACTGTTTCACTAGGAAATGTGTTGCTGCTCCAGCTGCTGCATCAGTCACCAGACAGCCCTCCACACTGTGCATGTGGTTTACTTCTTGTTCCCAGAAAACTCCACGCTTAAAAATAAAATGACTTGTTATAATTTTCCCAATGTTTAAAATGTATTTTGAATTTAATGATCTGCTAGAAAATGCTGTAACTGACTGTTGCTGTTCTCCAAAAATTTCTAGTAATGAATTTCCTGGATATCCCTCCCTGTAGCAGACCAGGAATCATGATTAGTCACACCAAAGAGTCCCTGTGGGGCTTGTGGATTTCATTCTCACGAGAAATCTTTGAATAATGAGTGTAATGACCATAAGGGAAGAAGAAAAAAATACTTGGTTTTCCTGTCATGTTTCACTCCACTTGCTCATTTATGTGCAACTTCCTTCTCTTTTAAAGTGTTTGCTCCTCAAGGATGATCAGTTCCTCCCCAAGGGGTCTCCTCCTTCATGATTCGAGACCCCAAATGGGGAGAAAGCAAAATAACACTTTATTTATTTCCTGTTCAGTTGCTATGACTTGGAGCAAGATGCCATCATGGAAGGCAGGCAAAAGCCCTCCTGCCAACCACCACCAAATCCCACTTTGTTCAGCAAAACCCAGGTAGAACTGGCAGCAGGTTTTGGCTTTCCTGCATGGCAACCCCACTGGTGAGGGATGTCCACAGAGAGCGAGCAGATCACCAAGGATCTCCCTGGCAGGAACTGCCACAAAGGGACAGAACTGAGTGAATTTCCCATGTGACAATAAGCAGGATTTCCATCCCTGGGCCTCTGGGGCACTGACAGTTCGATGTCCTTTCCAGGGGGGAGCATACGTGGTGAAGCTGTTTGAGGAATACGCCACCGGTCCAGCTGTCCTGACCGTCGTGTTCCTGGAGGCAGTCGCTGTGTCCTGGTTCTATGGTAGGTCTACAAACACTCCCGGGCTTCTGCAGTGCAGCATTTCCTCAGTTTCTGCAGACAAAGATCACTGATGTCTCCAGAAAAAGTTTACAAAACCTTTTTACAAACTCACTGATTCCTAAATCTGTGAGAATTAATATTGTCCTGACAGAAGTAGACAGACACCTAAAAGTAGCAGGAGATGTAATTCAGACCAATGAAGGATTTAATATAATTAAGAGTTAGAGGAACAAAACAGTCTTTGGTGATGGACTCTGAATTCACTTCCTAGGCATAAAAAATGCTGAGCATCTGCTTGGGGAAAACTTAGATCTGCTGTCACCCCTCTGCTCCCGTTTGTCTCCACAGGCATCACCCAGTTCTGCAACGACGTGAAGGAAATGCTGGGCTCTGCCCCAGGCTGGTACTGGCGAGTTTGCTGGGTGGCAATTAGTCCCCTCTTCCTTCTGGTGAGTTTTCTTCAGAGCTTTCTTTTGCCACTGAGCAGTGCCTTTCCTTAGACCTCCAAAAGCCTAATTCTGGAATTTTCTCACAAAGTTCTTTAGTAATAATTTTTGTTGAACCAAAAATGCTCAATTAATGACAAAGCCAATGCGATGCTGCAAGGTCTTGTTACTAAATCATGATTTTAAGGATTTTTGTGGATGAGTTAGCTAAGGAAGGCTGGGTCCTGAATAACTGTCCTCCTTCCCTCTGCTGAACAAATTTACCTCGTTTGGTTGCTTTATGTTTATCTCAGCAAAATGAAGTAATAAAAGCTGATGAAACAACACGCTGTCAGAGGAAAACCAAGGTAAGTAAATACACTCTGAGCGACAACGTCAGAATATTCCACTTAAATTTTACAGCAGTTAATTACAGCCTTTATAAATCTGTAATTCAGAATGGGAAATACTGTCCAAATATTTGACTTGGCAGTATTATTGATAACATTTGAACATAAAGTGTTCATTTCCTGATTCAAAATTAGTTCACGCTGTCTTTTATTCTGACTGGCCTTAGTGGCAGCAGAGCAGGTTAAGATGGAGTTTATGGAGCACAGAATGTAGATTTAAGGCCTGCAGAGTGAATTCAAAGCACTTGTCATGATCAAGGCATAATTAACAGGCTTTCATCTTATTACCCCTAGAAAGAGAAGGGATGAATGGGCTATAAATAAAAATGTGACACCACAGTAATATTTGCAGAACTGCCCTCTTTGTGATCCCAAAGCAGCAAAATAAACAGAGGCACAGAGCTCTGGGGATGTGGTGACCAGGCAGAGCTACCTGCATTCCCTGGGGGAACTAACCCAAAAAAAGGAAAGCTCAGAGGGCAGGATGTCATTTCTATATGGAAATTTTCCTGGGAATCTTGAGCTTCTGATGACACCTTGGAAAAAACAGTCAGAGATCCTTCTGAAGGCAGTGCAAATATTATTCCTGTGATATTCAACTAAAAGCGTTTGTTGTTTCATAGGACATTTTCCAGCCATGAGTGATTGCTCAGGAAAATGATCCAACAGCATTAACCAAGCTGACATTTTTTCCTTTTCCTGTATTATTAACAGAGAGCAGTGCAGTGTGGAGAGAATCTGCTTTGGAAAGCATCGCTTTACTCTTTGTTTTGTGGTTTGTTGTTGGTTTTCTGTTTCTTTTTAAAATCCATACTAATGTAATTCAGGATTTTTTCAGTGTCAACACAGGTTGAGTCCTACTAATTTATTTATTTCAATACTAGGCAGGAGCACAGAATTCCCCAGAGTGTGTGCCACCAAAATCCACTTATTCATCCTTCATTCTCTCTCTTTTTCAGTTCGTCACGTGCAGCTTTCTGTCCAACCCTCCTGAGCTGAGGCTTTTTGAATACGATTATCCCTACTGGACCACAGTGGTGGGTTATTGCATAGGAACCTCCTCCATCATCTTCATCCCCATCTACATGGTCTATCGGTTGATCGTCACTCCGGGAACACTTAAGGAGGTATCCAAGATGCTCTGTTGCTTCTGTTTGATGTTAGGAAGGAGGTGATGGCCATAAATATTATGAGTAGGTTTTTCTAGGGACTGCTGACCTGGGATTTGGCTGTTCTGTTCCTGGCCAGCTGAATGCCAATTGACTTCTGCCCATTCTGATGGATCCAAAAGTCTCCCCAAGTCTTACTGAGGCCACTGACACATTCTTATAAAATATTGTATCATGTAATTTTTTTAAGCTCTGCTGAACTAGAAATCACCCCAGACACTGTCATGCAAAAAATGAGGCAGTGAAAGGCTGGTTCCCTCGGGTATATCTGTAAGAAAGGCTTCTTTTTCTCTCCCATATTTAGTAAGATTTCTCTGCCATAAATCTGTGGCAGCCTGTGATGACAATTTTAGGATTTACTGCAAGTTCAAATAAGTACCAGTTCATAAAGAATATGTTCAGCTGGCTCAGGGTATCCAAGTAAACTGCAAATCCTAAAGCACCAATACAACAACTGCCAAGCCTTGATTCCAATTATGTTACCAATAATTAAAAAACCCCACTGTGTACTTCTATAGCACTTTACACCTTCATAGTGCTGAGACAACAGAGGCCTGAAGTAATGAGTGGTAGCAATTCAAGAGTAGTTCAGTGGTTCTTCAAGAGGTGTAACTCAAAGTCGTATTTTATTATAAATCTCTTTCTAAACGGCTGTCATGTATTACCTCTAAAATTAATCAGTTTTTATACTGATTGCTCTCCAACAGCGTATTCTGAAAAGCATCACTCCAGAAACAGCTACAGAAATTCCCTTTGGAGACATCCGCATGAACGCAGTATAAACCACCCGCCCAGGTTTGGGGGGACAGAGGGGAGCAGAAGATGTCACTGTCCCCACACTCTCCCTTTCCCCCCCGAAGAATCCCCTTTCCAGCTGAGACGACAAACAGAGGGGTTTTCCATGGAAGCTGCATCACTGCAAACGTGATGCCTCCAGCACATTCCTCCAAGCAATTCACCGAAATCCTCTGTGCACTTCCAAGCAGGCTGAACCGGGAACTCCCTCCCTCTGGAACAGGAGGACTCTGACGTGCTTGGGAACATCCCTGCTCCCCCTGTGGGCACCGGGTGACTGCAGCAGCCCCTGCAGGCCGGGGGGATGGGTTAGGTGTGAACCCCAGCCTGTGGCAGTGCTCCCGTACCCTCCTCAGTGTGCTCCTTCGTCCTGGGCAATGTCATATTCGCTTTAAGGTTCTAAATCGCTTCAACTACGTGGGAAATGCAGAACTACTGCTGACAGCCATCCATCACTCGAGTGGCACAGGGGTTTAGAAACCAGGAACAAAAAGAAACACATAGTTAATTCCCTAGGTTTGTAGTGGAGGAGGGAGAGGAAACAATCCTGATGTTTTAGGCTTCACTTTCCTTTAGACCGAGTGGTTGAAATACTGAGAAATTGATTTCATTTATTTATATCATTGCCTTTTTGATTCCTTTTACATATCCACCTGAAAACGTGTAAACCAACCAATATTTATCAGGTAGCTCGACAAGTAGCCATATATTAAATATCAGTTTTGTACAAAAGCCACTTATATTGATACCAGATGGGCTGCACTGCAATTACAAGTGTTTTGAGGCAAAAATTTCCTTCTCTTCAGCTCACTTTCCACCCATCTATCACACGAGTATATCCTGCCCTCTGTTCTGAACAGTGAAAAGGAAGTGATGAAACTGGTAAATTCGGACCATCTTTGCCTTTTAAAGAGAATTAAACTGGAGTTTTAGCTGTACAGAACTAAGTATTCCCTCCACCTTGTACATGATGCGCCTGTATTAATTTATGCAGCTGTTTAGTTACAAGTGTTGCAAGCTGATTGTAAGTCATCAGTATGTGCCTTGTACTGTAAACTGTTATTGTAATAAATTTAATATTCATAAACCATCTGCAGACGTCTCTTGTGCCTCTCTCTTATGGGAAGAACAAAGATAAAAATCTCAATTCTCAGTAAAAGCAGAATATCTGGTCCAGTTGACAATCTCAGCAAGGCCTCTGACAAAAAGCAGAGGATTCCCTTCATTGTTTGAACCCTGGCCCACAGCTAAACACTCCTTCCTTCCATTCCAGCAGAAGAACCAACACTCATCACATTTGTTTAGACAAAGGAGCAAACCCAAACTCCTCCACACTTGGACTAAGTGCTCAGCTGCTTGATTAGCTTACAGATGAAACTCATTCAAGTCTCTGGAAACTGGCAGGATTTGCATTTCATTTTACTCCCATTTTGTCTCATTGCTAAGTGTGATGAACAAATTCTTAGGGAAACACCCATCTCAAAACCTTTTTATGTGAGTTCACCTCACTCTAGCATGGAAGTGATAATTTTACTACAAAACAAAACAAAAGAAACCTTTGTGGAAAGTGTTGAAAATGCATTCTAAAAGCTACAGCCACTGTCAGATATCCTACTTACCCAGTCTGGAGGTAACGTTATTCTCAATTATGAACCTTTGAACAGAAGATTGACAAATCTATAACATCACTTCCAGCAGAACAAGCAGACAGAGCTCTAACACATGAAAAAAGGCTCAGATACCTCATTTCATGCCAAAAAAGATGCAGTAAAATAACTCACACATCAAAAGAGATTATTACACATTAGATCCAATACATATCTTACACTTTATTATTTCTGTACATCAGGCTCTCCAACTAAAGCCCACACATAAATACAAAATTCATGTATCAGTTTAGCTTACAAACCCACCCCAGGTACAGAAATCTCCTAGATTATTATTCAGGCTGTTTTTCTTGCTGTCCCCCCACACTTTTACAGGTTTGCTTCCCATTTTTGTGACCATCACTTGGCAACAATGACTCCTGCTGAGGGCTGAGAGCACCTTTGTTTTTCAGCTGGTGGAAGGAGCAGGGGCTGCCAGGGGGATGTTTTTCACCTTATATTAAACACTCCCAGGTCTGTCCAAAACCTTTAAGCACCAAGGACTGAAGGGCAGGGTGGACCGAATCGGCCACATTTAATATTCCAACTCTATAAACAGACTGAGGGTGTATCAAGTGACCCTGAAATCCATTCTAGAAGTCATTCTACTCAGGGACAATTTCTCAAGGGAAAGCCAGGAATAAATAGCTGGGATACCCTTTTACTTCTGTGCAAGAGTCCACGCAGAGGTGGCTCCTCCTTTTGGCTGACCGCCCAGGTGTCTCTGTGCCCCACAGGGACATTAATCCTCCTCCTTCTCGATGTAGGGCTTGGTGGTGACCCGAGCCATCTGCCGTGCCAGGTACCTGTCCCGTGCTGACATCACTGTCTCCTCGTTGCTCCGCTTGGCGAATTTGCTCATGCCCTCAGGAGGTTTCTGTGCTTGTTCTTTCTCCCCTTCTTCTCCAGCTTTACGTTTCTGCTCAGACGAAATCCCAGAGCTGGAGCTGCCCTTCTCATCCACCTTTCTGTCTTTTCCCTTTCTCTCTTTTTCCACATCAGTATCTCCATCTTTTTCTGAAGCTGCAGGAGTACTTTCCCTCTTCTCTCTGTATTTTTTTTCATCACTACCATATTTCTCTCTCCTTTCCTTCGTATGATCTTCTTTCTCTCTGTATTTCTCTCCTCTCTCCTTCTCTCTGTCATTATATCTGTCTTTATCACTCCTTCTTTCTTTCTCTCGCTCCTTCTCTGACCCCTTCTCCTCTCTCTCCTTTGCCCTCCTCTCTCCTCTTTCCCTGCCATGTCCCTCCCTCTCCTTTCTTTCCTTCCCCCTCTGCTTATCATCCTGCTCTTCCCTTCTTCTGTAGTGATCCCTACTAGTGTGATCCCCGTGCCTGTGTCGCTCTTCCCTCTCCCTCTGGTGATCCTTCTCGTGGGTCCTGCTTCTCTCATAATCTCTTTCTCTGTACAGTTCATCATTCCCCCTTCTGCTTGCTCTGCTCTCCCCCCTCTTTGCCAGATGACTCGTTTGGGCTTTGGTTCGTGGCTCCTCCTCCACACTGGATGAGCTGGGTGACCTGGAATGCCTCTGGCTCTTGGGATGTTTGGCCTCCTCTTCACTGCTCACCGAGCTCTCTCTCCTTTTCTTCTTTTTCAACTCTACTTTGCTGTGTTTGTGCCTCTTGTCATCATCACTACTATCAGTCCCTAAGTCGGTATCAGCATCTGGATCACTCTCTTTCTTGACAGAGGGTTTCACTCTTTGTCTCTCAGATGGGCATTTGTCCCTTTCGGTGGCTTCATCCTGACTGTCAGGTTTTTCTTCCTTTATCCTACATTTTTTTTATTTTAGAAAAGAAAAACAACATTAAAAAGTCTGAAATCTTGGACTTTTCTGCAAAGTGACTTCTGGTCAGGACTTAAGCAAAAGATGCTGCTGAGAAGTCTAAGAAAGCAAATCTGTCTGTGGCTCAGGTTCCAGGAATCCAGCACAAGGGATTTCTGTTAAATATCTGGTCACTGATGAATGTGAGCTGATGAATTTATCTAAAAGAATGACTTTGGTTAAGTATCTGCAGGCTCCATCTAAGGGAAAAAGCATCCACTTGTATTCCTGTGTAAGCCTGTTGGCAAGTTACAGGTGTTCTTATGTGCTTATTCCTCTATTCATGTCAAATAATTACCCAGAGAAGCAGCAGATTGCGTGTTTTGTTGACTGAGGTAGGAACATGGTTTCCATTAGCAGTAGTTTCTTTTAATTCAGTATTTCTGAAGATCTAAAAATGGAGCTGTTTTTTCTCTGTGTCCTGGTGTATCACCGTAGGTAAAACCAAAGCTAAAACATGCACCTGAGCTTATCTGCAAGCCTTGCTGGGAGCACCACCTACAGCACTACTTGTTTCCCCCTGGACTTAATTTTATATGCCACAAAAGGAACATTTCCTCGATTTGCAAGATTAAGAAACCACCTTTTCAAATGATCTCTGCACAGAGCAAAACCACATCATCCTGAAGACACAACGGAGAATTGCCTCATTTCAGATGGCTGAGTAACTTTAGTGATCACATTCTTTATTTAAGCTAAGAATTTACTTCCTAGTAATCCAATCTCAGCTCCAGATGATCTCTTAATTAAAGCTGTATTTTCCTTGTAAAGGCAAGCATTTAACTAGTGCCATTCATGCTTAAGGCCTGTATTAAGTGAGGTTTAACCTGAGTTAATTGTTTAAAATGATCAGTTGCTGCATACCAGAAACATGTCCCCTTCATCACATTTATCCACAGGGCAGAAGTTTACCTCCTCATCTATCTAAATAATTCAGTCTCATCTCATTACTTTGCTTTGGAATGTGCATATATTAAGATTTTAAAATATTCCCACTGGATTTCCCACATATTTGATTAATTTCCTTTTACCACGGCATCATCACTCAATTAATTTGGTATGAAACTGCAGATGTGGAACAAGTGCAAAGTTAGAGACTCACATTGTTTTCAGGAGATTTATAGCTCAACATCATTTCCTATGACTTACCTCTCTGCTCATTATTTTACCTTCTGTCTCCCTCATGATTCGAAATGTCTAACTTCATACAGATTTGCTAAATATTACGTAAGCCAAATTACACGCAGGTTAGAATAATACCAAGCAGTGTTACAAGCATGACTGTGCTCTTGATACCTTTTAAACAGCATCCCTCTCCTGCTTGTTTCATTTCTGTATCACTGGCCATCATTTTACCCAAAAATTCAGTTAATCACAGGTATGAAGAAAACAGCTTAACCTACCAAGTGTTTTAGTGCTCTCTGTCTAACTCTCCAGTGAGTTTGGAATCACAAACAGCCAGATCCTGGGTTTTACATCCAAAAGCCTGTTGGAATCACATCCTACCTGGCTTCACGGAAGCTGCATTTAGGCATTTCTTCTTCCCCTACCCTCTGGTTTAAAAGGTGTCTGTAAAATCCACTGAGATCCCTCTGTTTGGTCACATCCAGGTACGCTGAAAGGAAGGAAGGAAGGTTGGATTTACTGGGCCACAAATACTCATCACACACAACTCACAATTGGTAGACACCACCAAGACTGCCATCTCCATCCTGGAGCTTTTCAAGTTCAAAGTGAAAAAAGCTCAGAGTAACCTGCTCTGACCTCTCAGCAGAACATGCTTTGAGCAGGAGACTGAACAGATGACCTTCAGAGGTCCCTGCCCACCCAGCTTATGTTGTGATCCTATATCCTGGGCTTTGCATCTACTCCTGGGGCACTGCAAGGAATGCCTGAGGTAAGGACTGTAAACATCATTGTATCCCAGGCTTACGAGTCTTCCTTCAACAACTGACCCTCCCTCAGAAATTGAAAGTACCAACCCAAACAGTACTGACACGGAGGAGCTTCCTCTGCTCCTTTTGTAACCTGTACAAAGGAAAGTAACAGTCCAAGTGGGATCTGATTCAGGATCTGCTAATCTGGTCCTCTTTGATTTCATTTATCTCAAGCCTCAGAGAGAGGCCAGATGACAATGTTGTAACTCATGCCCAAGGTCATACTTCTTTTTAAGGACAGTTATTTCAGTGTGACTCTCACCCTCAAGAGCTGACTGCCTTCTTTCTCTTTCCTCCTCCTCAGCCCTTTCTTGCAGCTTCTTCTTATAGGCTGAAGTCACAAAAGCCTCTTTGTGTGCGAATTCTCCTCCTTCCATTTCTCGCTCTTTCTGAATTTTTCTTTCCATTCTTTTTTCTTGTTCCTTCTTTCTAATCTCGGCCGCTTTGAGGATATTATGGATGTACCTGGGCTAAAATAGAAGGGAAAAAAGTTACTGGGCTGAGAAGTAATTGAGGTGGCTGAGAAAATACGAATTGGGATCGATGGAGATGTTAAAGGAAGTTGGTAATGGAAGAAAATTGACAGAAGCAAGTCTAACGTGTTCTCACCCTGGTGGAGAGCTATCCAAAATAAACTGTCATTCCCTTTTAGATCCCTAACGTGGCATGCTTCCCAGGAACAAAAGAGGCTGCTGTATTCAATCAAAACAGTCATCCCACCTTTGACTGGGAAGACTTTTTACTCTAAATGAAATTAAATGTTTTTCAGTTTCTCATCCCTCTGTCTTCTGTTCTGTAACAGTCTTGCCTTTCTCTTGCTGTAAAGGAGTGGGAAGCTTCCTTTTTTAACCCACAGAACCTGACAAGAGCTTTCAAATGAAAAAGAATAAGTAACAATGAAAATACCATTTGTCAGGCTAATTCAGCAATGCTCTGAAACAAGGCACTGGGCTGTGCAAATGGGCTCACATTTCACCAGTGGGAGTTCATCACTTTAGTCTTCTGACAGTCTCATGAAGTTTAAAGGAAATGCTTGTGGCAAAGCTTGCAAGGTAACCAGTCATGGTTGTTCCAGGCAGACAGAGGTAAGACAGACAGCACACACTGCCAGGTATTGACCTTTTTGTCATCTTGTCCAGATAACATTTTGGCACTACTTTCTTTCTTCTTCTGCTGCATTTCATCATAAATACTGTCATATTCGTACACTGTAGCATCTTCCTCCAAAGCCTTCTGAATCTCCAATTTAGTCTAAAAGAAGAAACGGGGGAGGAAAAGATATCCAAAAAATCATAATAAAATCTTTATTATTTTCAAATACTTCATTCCTGTATTGTAACTTCAACAGTTACAATATACAGTATAAAGTTCAATCTACAGCATAAAGCTACCCATTAGAACACTGAGTGTAAATTAAAAACAGTCCCTTACCTGTTTCATTGCTTGTTTTTTCAAGGCTTCTTTCTGAAGACTTTCCCCAACAGATGGCTGTGAGAAGGAAGCATTGCAGAAACAAAATTAATTACATTGACACAGATAATATTATTTTTCTACCATTCTAACCAACAATCATAAAATAGTCCAATTACATAAGTCAGTCTCTCACTTCAACAGTATTTTCTGTAAGCAGGAAAAACTGTAAGTTCATTCACCACATACAAAGAATTAACATTTTCCACATGCAAAGAGTCTGTGAAACAGGTGTGAGTCAGAAAAGTACTGAATTCTTCCAGCATGGACTTGTCATCAGAGATGTAGCAGTCATGAACAGATACTTACTGATAGCTACATGAAAAAGTCCCCTGCACTCATAGTAAAAACCAAATATCCTAAAAGATTTGGCATTTATTTCAAGATTGAGCTGTATCATTAGCTCTTTATTTTCAGAAATAAGAAAAGTGCTGAACAGCATGTACTTCAAATGTTACTGTTTAATTTCTCAAGATTCATATGCTAGAAAATAGCAAAGTTTATCTTCCCTAAGAAGAAACAGATCCTTACTGAAAATGTTTCCTAATTATAGTCTTTTAAAAAAAACCTTCGTATTTTATTTAGTTTTTTCTTCAATTAGTCTTGAACTAACTGAATATCTATCTGTTCTCAACCAATAGATAACAGTGTTTATTAAACAGATCCACTATAATGACAGGACTTGTATCCTTGTTTATGTAATTAAATATCTCTTAATCTTAAAAGGCAGAAATAGGAAGGAAAAATCCTTCTGCATTCTGGCAGCTTCCCAAGTTTTGCGACTTTGACTAAGACATGCTCTGTGTCACATTTTAAAAAGACAAAGAGATTCTGTAATTTGCTCCTAATGAAATTAAAAAAAGAAAACCAACTGGTAGAGAGTTTGGCAGCGGGGACTAAGATCTTCTGAAATCAATCAGAATCAGCACCATCTAAATTCGAACAGATGCCCTGAACAAGAAGGCTTTTGAATTCATTTGATGCTTGAAATAAAATAATAACATGTTGTGACCCCTCTTTCTTATCCTATTAAAATTTTAACAGATGTGTCAGGAAGGAAAATCACCAAGTGCTTTTCCCCACTTCCCTACAGGACAGACTGTAAACAGAGCAAATCCCCTTTTCACTGGGGAATTTCAGAGCAGGCAACAAGCGGGGCCAGGATAGAGTCCCATTACAGGTGACTCTGTGCACTCCCTCTGTGTCCCCTCTCACTCCTCAGAGGTGCCTGCTGATTTGGCAGGTGGGCAGAGCAGATCCTGGCCCTGTGCTGAGCCAACCCCAGCTCTGGGGAGGACTAAAATCACACAGCCCTGGCTGCAGGTGACCAGGTAAGGACACAGACCACACTCAGGCTTCAGGAGCTGAGCTCAGCAAACAGCTCCACACTCTGTGGTCTCAGGGACTACACCCTGTCTGCTGCAGCTTGCTGATTATTTGGACTACAATTGGATAGAGTCTCTTATTTATTTATGTAGCTGGTTGGTGGGCTGGCTGGGGGAAGTAGATACTGGATTATTTAGTTTAAAACAACCTATAGTTCATCCAGTATTTACCTCTGGCTTTCTAGACTGAAAAACTGACGCTGAGAAACAGTTTGCAATACTGTACTTAATTTTATGACATACACTTTCTTTTGAAAATGCCATAAATGAGTCAGTATAAACTGTAAACAGCCATTTTAAATTGGCATAGGACACAAAACAGCATTACACAGAGGAGCTTGACCTCCAGAAGACCTGGCTCTTGGGAAAGAAAATGATTGAGGGTCACCACTGAAGGTTTCCTTTATGGAAAACTCTTACACTGGTTTAACAGAAAGGTACCTCAGCAACAAAGGATCTCCCTGCACTGTTCCAGAAGGCAGGGGCTCAGTAAAACACAAACCAGATTCTGCACCTGTATTTACAGAATAAGCTTTATTCCACCGAAATATCTGACACACAGCTTAGAATGTTTTCCTTGTCTGCCCACATGAAATAAGTGCATTGACCCACAAAGATTGCACGGACACAAAAGCAATATATAATCCTCACTACTGGACATCTGATGGTAAAGGAGTCCATCTGCCATTTGTCTGCAGCGGCAGTGAGTGCACAGAAAACAAACACCTTCCCCACTGGTTTATGGGGGACAATTTCCTGTCGCGCTGTGAGCTCTGACAGATGAGAACTTCCCGTCCTTTTGTATTGTTTTTACTTATCAACTGCCCGTTTATTAAAGGCCCTACAAGCTCAGCAATCTGCCTCATACTTTCTCTTTCCCTGTAAGCCAAGCTATTCTTCTGAAGCACAAAGCTTATAGTTCAGTATTTTATGGAAGGAGAAAACGTTTTAACCCCATCCTGTGAAACAATACAGAGAATCCATGCAAAGCAAGGGCCTCTTAGAAATGAGGCTCTCCAGTCTCTACCACAGCTCTGAGACCATGGGAGACAGCTTGTACACAACTGAAAAGGTTATTAAAAAAAAAAAAAGAGGCAATAAATTCCCCCAATCTGCTAACACTTCTCATTGTTCTTTCCACTTCCTATCTCCTCCAGGTATCTCAAGCTTGTTTCAGGTTTAGTGCTTGTGCTCCCTCCTTATTTTTATCCCAAAAACACAATGCCCAAAGGCAAACACTCCTTGTGAATTTTTTCTTAAAATACTTTCTTTACGTTGCTCCCAAACGACCAAAGAAGAACAGACATTCCAACTGGTGGTTTCTAGGAAGCTACATCCTTAAATTTGAAGCTGAGGATGTTTTGTAAAAATTGTCGCAACTATTTTAAGAGATGCTCTCAAAGCGTATGTGAGGTGTCTGATTTGTTTTTCCCCACTGACTGAGACCAACAAATTCCAACAGAATAGCTATTATTAATGGAATATCTCCTGTTAGCTGCCTAACCTGCCTCCTATGGAAAAGCATTTGTGGTTGCTCCAAAACCCCTGGCACGGCACTTACTGACACACCATAAGACTCTACTTTCCTAAAACCAAAAGATGCTTCTGCTGTAATATAACATGTTATGGAAGATCCATAAGGAGGCTCTGCCCTTTAACACTGCCCTTTTGAATTCTCCACGTGCTGCTTTGCGCTAGACACATAAAATAAATTACCTTTGTTTAAAGTGAAATCCATCTTAAAGGGAAATGAAATGCTTCAGTGATGTCAGGTGGACTATATGCAGTTTGATTTTAATCTCTCACTGCAGCCATCCAGTTTTAACTGAATGCACAGAAAAATATCTGACCAAACAGGAACAACAAGATAATTTGCAGTGAAAGAAGCACAGACAATTAGCCAGTTCTCAAAAAACAAAGCTTACATTTAAACTGAGGCAGTCATCCCAGAACACTGCATTGGTAAAGATCGAGAAACAGACACTTGCAGAGAAAAATGTATCTCACTGACTTGAGGTGTCTATTTCAGAGTGAGGTAAGTTGTGCCTCAGAAGCATCTGCATCTTTGCTGACCGTACAAGGAGCTCAGGAACTCAAGTGCAGCCACCTGCACGTGCCCCATGTGGCCACATCTCTGAAAGGCTGAGATCTGACTCCATTCACTTCATCCTTCTCACATCTCAGGCTCTGAGATCACTGGATTCCTGACACTTTGGTACCAAAAGATCTTAAATGAGCTCCTTACCCCCTCGTGTGTATGTATTTAGGAGGGAATCCTTAATGCTTGCCCTCACAGGGACCTGTACTATCCAACTCCAGCCTGCACATGGCTGGGCCCTCCATGCACAGGAGACTCCAGTCTCCAAGAGGAAAAGAATAAAAATCACATCAGGCAACAGAGTCCTCTCAGTTCACACACAGGCCATGGCTACTACCAGAAGATTAAGGGAATGAACATGAAAAACAAGTCACATTCACAGAATTAGTTCTCCTTGGCACTTCCTCCCAGCTTCCAGAAACCAGGAGATCAGGGACTTCCTGGACTTGAGGATGCACCTGGTCCATTGTTTGACGCCGAGATCATCCCTTAATTTGAATAATCCATTTTTAAATCCATATATATTTTTGGCTATGCCACAATATCCTGTGGCAAGGAGTTCCACACTGTGTACAGAAAAATCCCCAACTTCCTCTTGTTTAGATTAAACCAGTTACTTGGTAATTCTATATTATAACCTACTGCTCATATTATGAGAAATAGCAACATCACTTTAGTTCCTCTGAATCATTCCTGATTTTACAGACCCCCTCTGAGTTACTCCTGTCCACTTCCTCCTCCTCAGAAAACTCTTTTCTAAGAGCCCCTTTAGGCTACTCAGTGTTACTGTGCCTGGAACTGTTGCATAAACTCTGGTCAGCACCAATCCTCACACCTTAGAGAATCCTTTTTTCAGTCATACTGTTCCTTTGCAAAATTGCAAAGTGAATGGAGGGATATGTAAGCAAAGCCAAAAATCTGAGTCTATAGTGGGATAAATTCTCTGCTTATTTTCAGCTTCTGCCTGCTTAAATACTTAATTTATCTTCTGGATGGTCACTAAAAAACCCACCCAATCCAGCTTTGCATTCACAAAACCATCCACACCGACTCCATGACCTTTTTCCTGAATTTAGCACCTACTGAGGTCTATGTGCAGTTATTTTTTGAGCAACACTTTTCACCCTGTAAGAACAAATCAGTTTTGAAAGGCTGGTAAAGAACAAGAACACACTGGGTAATTCTGATACAATCAAGAAACAGAAATTTCATCTGCTGTACCACGGAGATAATTTCAACTAAGCTCCAAAGGTAAAACAGAACAATGAACACTGGCAATACTGACAAGCCACCTCTGAAAACACAATGCATGAATAAGGGAATAATCTCTTTGGAGAAAATGAACAGATCACAAATAACAGTAAGTCAGAATGGAAACTCATTTCTATATCATAGTTTGTTGTTGTAGCATCTGCTCTCTACAACAGGCTTTCCTAAGGGCAACAACCTCAGCAACTCCTCACTACGAAGGCAAATAATCCAGAACTATATTGGCTAAAGTGACTGTGACCACCTGCTTTACTTTTTCCCACTCAACGTCGTATTTCAAGAAAATTTCCACCCTAGGAATTCTGTTTCATATGAACTAACCCAAAGATCATCTTCATTAGCAACTAACACCCATTAATGTACTTAGCCAGAGGGGGAAGAAGAATCCTAATTCCTTCAGTGAGGGTACAGGCAAAATCTTAATGAAATATGCATGGTAACATTAAAAAAAAAGGGAGCAAAAGTTTGGTATCTAATATATAATCACAGACCAAGTCAGGTGTGCAGATTCCCCAGCACAAACTGTATTAGAGTTCAGTTAAAAATACATAATCTCCAGACATTTGAGATGTAGTTCTGACTGATAAGGCAGCAGACAGGAAATGAAACCCCTCCCAAATGCTGCTCCTTATCTGGAAAAGCTCTGAAATTATTATTGAACTAATAAAGTAATTTTGGTGGTTTTTTTTTTTTTTTTTTTTTTAAATCTTCTTTGATAAAGGCAGTTATGAGATTATTACTTTTTGCTGGGTATGTACCATACTGAGCAGGACAACTTTTAAGAGTCTTTATAACAGACTCTGGCACTGAATCTGTCAGCCTTTCTGAAAGGGAGGATACTTGAGGTGTTAAGCTAAAAGTTGGCAGACAGCATCATACATTATTTTTACTAGAATTATTAGCATTCATTCTTTGCCCTTTAATATTTAGATATTAAGAGAAAATTAAAAAATACAAGACAGTCCCATACTGGGGAAGGTTCTCACCCATGGGAACTGGGGAAGGTTCCCACTCATACTGTGTAATGTTTAATGACAACAGATTAAATCCAGCTTATTGCTGGAATGTGGAAAATGTGGGGTCAGATCCCTAATGTAGGGAAAGACACCAAATCCCAGCTGACAGGATCCACTGCCACCTCCATCAGCTGCAGTTAAAGGAAAGCCTCCAGAGCCACAGGGCCAGCTGTGAGCTCAGGGGAAGGGATGCACAGCTGAGTGAGGAAAGAGATGGGATTTAAATCACATTCCTGTTGTTCCTGTTTCCTGTGAGCTGCACTGCAAGGGTTGAGTGGCTATCACTGGGAAGGCCCTAAGCCCTTTCATGCCCTGTGTAACAGGAGCTCAGACACCTCCCACAGCAACACTCTGCATGCTGTGATGGGACCAGGCACACAGAGGGTGGGCATTGCTAGATTCAGGTTTTGACATAAAAAAATACAACTGCTAGTTCATTAAAAAAGATTTTAAAAACAAATATTTCACGAGTAAGAAACTGACCAAAATTATTTGAAGCTTTATTGGCCTTGGTTTTTTTCAGTCACACAAAAGAGTGAGCATGGAGTGAAGCTCTAGGGAAATAAAAACATCTTTGTAACACAGGTTCTGTTTCTAAAGTTCAAATGATACTAAAGTTCAACTTCTTAAATGTTAAAATTATAGGCTATAGGTGTAGATAAAATTTGTTTTCTGGGTTTTGTGGGGAAAAAACCCCTAAGCATGTGTAATTCCAGACTGATAAAACCCAGAAAATTGTAATATTACATTCAGAGAGCTCCATCCATGTGGAGAGTGAACTCCACAATGCTGAGTTTCTATTCTTTACCTGCAAATTACGAAGCTACTGGCTTTAAATCCTTCACAAATTCTGGTTTAGCAGGTGGGTTTCTTCAGGGCCCCAGCCCAGCCCATCCCATCCCATCCCATCCCACAGCCCGTTCCTGGATGCTTCCCATGTTCCCAGTGCCATATCCAGGTAGGATTTACAGCACACATCGCCCTCTACTGGGGCAGGTAGGGAGCGACTGTTTTGAAGGGAATACTTTAAAGATTATAAAAACGAACACTGTCGTGCAGTATCATACATCTCCTTTTGCTTTAGAGCTTTTGGGTATACAGCCTTGCTTCTGTTCACAGTGACTGTGAACATCATAAACCAGTCACATCAAATTTGGGTGGAATGAGCCAAAGGATAAAATACACTTAATAATATCCTTAAAGGGTAAAATACACTTAATTACCACACTTCAGATTAACATCTGAGTAAGGTCTGTTGATTGGTCTTTCTATTTCCAAATGTATTCACCAGTGACAGTCAACAAATCTCTTTACAGTTAACTGCTGCAAACAGGTTGCCACACCTGCTGAATTTCTGAACAAGTTGACAGAAAGTGACAATCAACTGATCAGTTCCATGTAACTCACACTAAAGACACCACAGATCGTGTTTCACACACAAATCTAAAATGACAACACAAATCCCAGTGACACTGCCATAACCTGATGCAGGCATTAAGAGCTGGATACAACCAACCTGCAAAACACAGGGCAAAATTTCAGAAGAAAACTGTTGAACTGACCTCTTCATCTGACTCATCTGCAAACACCGAGAGCTTCTTAGAAGCAAGGTTTTTCTGTGGCAATTTTTTGGGCATAATAAGCCCATATCTAGAGAAAAGAAAGGAAAAAAAAAAAAGAAGTTACTTCCAACAAAACACGGGGCATGTTCCAAAGCAAAAATCTGCCACTCACCATTTCAGAAGCAAAAGCTCAGTATCAACATAATGTATCAAAGGTAGATGTGAGCAGCCCTTTGCAGCAGAGCACTCGGCCCTGCCACACACCTGCCAGATACTCCCAGAGCTATTGCTGTCTTTTTCCACGTAAAGTTTCTGGATGTAAATTTGTGTCCTAATTTTTGGCACAAACCCCTCTTGACCAGAACTCTCCATGGGGTTTTCTTTCCTCCTTCGGAGAAGTAAGAAGTTATTGTCTAACCTGAAGGGATTTAGCCTTAGTCTGCACCACAATATTCTATAGCTACGTTTGCAGTGCAATAGGAAGTTCACCTGTTTTGCTGGTGATGTAAACCTCAGGCTTACAAAGGGCAAAGGACAAGATTTACATTCTGATTGTGTCACGCAGAAATTGATTAACCACATACAGACAACTCTTCTGCTGACACGGCCCACCTCTGTTAAAAACACCTCCTGTGGGTACTGAGTAAACTCTAAATGAGGGATTTCTCCCCCACCTGCTTTTCCCTGAGTCTTTCACGGAGTGAATGGTTCGTCAGAGTGTATCTCAGAGCTGGAGCACCGCACCATCCTGGGGGTACGACCCCATCTCTGTGACCGCCCTGAGCCCGCCCTCAGCTCCCTCCGACCCGGCTGCCCCCGGGGCCGGTGCTCGGGGGCGGGAGGCGCGGCTCTCTGTGAGGGAAAACGGAGGTGATTCCCTTCCCTAAAAGAGTACAAAACACCCCCGAGCAACACCAACGCTGCCTAAAACGCCTGCCCGCTGTTTGGGGTTTGTTTGCATTTAATGAGCACAGGTTTAAATTCAGGCCAACACAGCGGGGCCGTGCCGCGGACACCCGTGACAAGCGAGTTCACAGGAAGGGGGTTCCGCCAGAGCTCGCCCCAGCCCTCAGCGCCGGCCCCGGGAACCCTCGGTGGGGCCCGCCCTCCCCTTCTCCCCCGGCACTCACTGCTTCCCCAGCGCCGCCATCTTGCCCGGCTGCCTTTGCGCAGCCGCTGCCGTTCCGCGGCCGCAGATTCCTCTCGGCCGAGTCGCCCCCGCACACTTTTCCCCGCCCGCCCCGGAGACCCTAAGGGCACCGCGCCGCTGTCCCGCTCTAGGAAGGGAACAGAGAGCGGGTGGACGGGGCTGGCGGCGCCGGAGTTTTTTTTTTTTAGCGACCCGTTGGCGAGTGGCGAAAGTGCCGATACAGGAAGGGCTGTCCCGGGCGGCGCGCGACGCCCTGAGGGGAGCAGGGGACGCCTCAGGGCAGGGGCGGGAAAAGCCCCTGAGGGGGGAAAGGTCCCTGAGGGGGGAAAGGTTCCTGAGGGGGGAAAGGTTCCTGAGGGGTCAAAGCCCCTGAGGGAGCAAAGCCCTTAAAAGGAAAAGGTCGTTGAAGGGAAAAGCCCCCGAGGCACCCCCGACTATACCCCTGGTGGTCGCCCGTCCCCGGGCCGGGGGTGCGGAGACGCCCTCCCCTCCCGGTCATCACAGACCTGTCACTTGTTGCCCTCTAAAGACTGAAGGAGGAGTTTTAATTTCCCAAGATGTTATTAAAAAAGTGATCCTGCCAAAAGGGACGTTATTGGAAAGATGAAATCTCCCTGCCGACAGTGCGGTTGCTGTAATCTCAAACTTTATCCCAATAAGAAAGCTTTTGTGTTATATTAACAGTGTTGGGCTTTTCCGCAGCGTGTTCAGAAGAATGTTACAAAATGCTGATTAATAACCTCTGCTTAAAATTATTCCTAAAAAGTCATTTAACGTGACTGAATCTGGAAAATTTTCACTGTATCATTTATGAGCATTGTAGCTTGGGAGTCATGAAGTCATTGCTGCCTCTTTTTCCCATCAGAATTACTTAAAAAAAATCCCCCAAACTTTAATCAAGTCTTTAAATTCAGTAGCTATATTAGCAAAATTATTTCCTTTATGTTTTTATTGCTTTTCTTGATAATCCTTAACAGACTTCCTATCATTTTGACTAATAACCCCCAACAAACTTCAACCATCTTAACAACAAATACTTAGTGGCTATGCATAAGAAAATAGAAAAACAACAGTTAATTTAAATTTAAAAGTTTGTGAAATACTAGAATCGCTGGGGTTAGATGACGAATTAGGAGATTTAGTTGGAGGCACACAAAAATTATGCCAAAAGGAACTAAGGATGGGTTTTTTCACTGTGTTGGCTCCTTGTGATCTCTGCGAGTGCCAGGCAGGTGTGAACCCAGTGGTACAGGTACTCGGCTGGAGCACAGCCCTGCTGCCACACCACCGCTCGAGGGACACCTGCAAAAAAACAAAGCGCTAAAACTACAAGAGGGAAAGTCAAAACCATGAGCAGTGTTGCCATAAAATCAGATGATCCCATCAGCAGTGCTTTGCCTGAGTCCAGTAATTCCACCCGGGGGAATGGTGATGCTTTGAAAAGCACAGAGCGTTATCATGACAGTGACCTGTCAAGCACAGAAGTGCTTTTCTATTATCATTTATCCTGTACTGTGGTAGGTCCCCTATTCTACAGAGTGCTCTGCTATATTTTAATGCTAAACTTTTGATAATTAAAAATGCAATGAGAAAAGTGCTTTTATTAATCCAAGCTCAGGGTTTTTTTAAGAGTAATATCCTTCAAACCTTTTACTGAGTGCTATTAAAAGTCACCACATAATCCTGCCATAAAGGTTGTTCTGTCCATAGAATGTAGGTTGTTCTGTGCTCTGTTCTGTATTACAGCACAAATATATGGAACATACGTGTATTACCTGATGTTCATTTTAAAGGAATTCCTGTAACTGTGAGTTATACCTGCATTTCAGCCTGGGAAACCAACCTTTCCCAGCATACCAACAGTTGGCCAGAGCTGTATTCTTTAATCTAGTTACATTTTTGTTCATAACTGTAGGAACACCGGATGCTGTAGGCCTGCCTTGTTCTTTCCAGTGAATTAGTTTAATATATATGAGGAGAACACATGAAAAGGAACCCTGACTGCCTCAAGTGTTTACTCTTTATCAGCAGGCAAGGTACTGTTGATAAATATCTCCAGCTAAATTAATAACTCTTTTGTCCAGGTTTGGTTTTTAACAGGCCTCTCAGATCATCGAGGGAGAGATCTCGACAAGAACAAGTAATTTCACTTGCAGAGATAATAATAATAATAATAATAATAATAATAATAATAATAATAATAATAATAATAATAATAGACTCTTGAGTGCTCTGGCACCAAAAAAGCCCATGTTCATTAAAGGAGAGAAAGACAGACTGAAAACCAGCCCCTGTCTGTGGCCAGTGAGTACATTAAGCACTTGGCAGATGGTGTTTACAAAGAGGAGGCTCACACTGTCCTCCCACAGTCATGTTCCTGTTTGGAGCTGGGTCAGTCCCAAGGGCAGGGCACAGAGGTCTGAAGTAGATTTGCTTGCCAAAAGAACCATCATTCTTCATATGTCTTCGCATATTTCTTGCCAAAAGAACGCTCATTCTTCATATGTTTATCTGGAGGTTTAGAATGAGATCACTTGTTCTGGAAGGTTTCAAAGCTGATCTGCTCCCCTTTCTTTAAGGCAGTGAATTTTGAGTCTGAATTTAACAGGTTGACTTCTAGTGACCAAAAAAAGACTGCAGATATTTAGGAACCTTTACCTGTTGTTTAACCTATTGTGAAATCAAAGTTAATTTGTGAAGCAAGGACCTTAAAAGCTCTCAGCTGAAGGTGGCCACTGACACTGTTCCTGAGCTGTGCCTGGTATCCTCACAAGGAGTTTATGATATTTACCAGTGATGCAGTCCAGCAGCTCTGCTTGAATTTGCACAGATGCAGCAGTTGGATCAAAGCAATAAATCTCCTGAATCAAATTGTCATCAAGTTTCTGCAATGTGGAGAACAGAAAGAGCCGATGGTGATGAAAAGGTTACAGAATGAAAGGTGGCAGAGAGAAGCATATAGGAAATCTATAGGTAATGAATTATTTCACTGCCAATTCCCCCTTGCAAATTCCACTGAGTCTTCTTGAGGGAGGAGTAATAGAAAACAACCTCTCAACAATTGGAAGTCTCACCAGTTTACATTGACTCCAGTTCTCGGTCTCCTCTGAGCCCTTCCAGTCTGGATGCAAAAGCAACAGCACAGCCTTAATTACGTCGTGTACCAGAGCTGGGGGTTCTGCACAGCTCTTTACTCCAGCAAAGCTCTTGGCACCGACTTTCCGGACACACTCGCGCAGGTCCTGCAGCAGGAACCGGTGGAACAGAAACCCCGGGTGCCTCACATTTGCCACCCGCTCTGCCTCTGCAATCAAAAACAAACCTCTCAAGATGTTGCTCAGAAACATCTGCTACTCAAGACCTACGTTACTGACTGACAGGCTCTGCCCTCCTTGTGATTAAGTCTTTGCCTCCTTGATTGATTTGTTTACAGCCCAAGTATCCTACCTAGCTTTTAAAATGGGTATGTGCTTGAGAAGGGGACAACACTTGCCACAGGGGCAAGCAAAGGTCCTGAGACCATGAAGGGTTCAGACATGCAGGCAATTCTGGGACATTCAAATTCTTTTGTTCCTAGTCAGAGCAGTTCTGTGGACGGCCCCCTAGATCCCTGAGGGCGACAAGGCACCTTCCTTCACACCTCTGATTTCAGCACCAAGTACCCTGTGAACCAGAGTTAAAATCTAACCATTCTGTTTAACTGTGCTCCACTGAGCTCTCAGGCTTACTCAGAAGTCGTTTACATATACCAAAGATTTGTATTTTCATACTTGTAGGAAAGATACTTTAGATGTGGCTTTACTGAGATTCCAAATTTCACTCCTAAAAAACCCCGTCTTGTCTCTATATGCACAATACCCAGCACATAGGTTGGTTCTGTTTCCTCTAAAGACCTCCACAGGATCTCCAAGCAGGCAGCTTGGACCATCTTTAGCATTTTCTGCAGGTCTTTCTGTTCCTGAGGTGGTAATTTCTTGTGGTGTCCAATGCTGATATCAAAGATGCCCAGAGCTTGTCCTGATAGGTCATGGAGAGGTACTGCAATGTGCTGTTCTCCACGGACAGGAGTGAGAGCAACCTCTAAACTGTCTGTGCATCTGAACAGGTAATCTCTGAAATAAAATGTACTAGATTTTATCATTCTGGTTTCTTTTGGTAATTTATCTTCACATATTTTAGTAAGATGCCATTCATCTCTTGCTGTTAAGGGTATTAATTACATTACTAAATCATAGTTTATTTCCTTGAGCTGAAATCTGCACAGCTCTAAGTATCATTCAAGCCATATACACAAAGAGGAAAATAGCATTGGGAGCACATATTGCTTAGCCAAGGTGACCGCTGAAAATCCTAAATATTTAACAAACCTTACTTTAAAAACCGTTTTCTGTTTATAAATGCATTGACATAAATCCATAGAGTTTTATTAAAAGTAAAAACAGCTGCTGGAACAGCAAATGGCTGTTCAAGCAACTTTGACCACAAGGATGCTTGGAAGACAAGTCTGTGAGGAATTTGACAGGGGAAGGAAACAGCCAGCTAAGGGAAATGAGATTAATGTGGCCAGGAGAGGAGATAGATTAATCTAAAGAGCAAAATAGTCTACCAGGGGCTTTATGTACCATGGATCATGCCTGATGGAGGCTGAGTCTAAGAGCAGAGGGGACTAGTCTGACTGGCTGCTGGAGCCTACCTTAGGAGGTTTTCTTCTCTGAGGAGAAGAGCAGGAGAGCTATGGATTTCTTTTTGTCCTGTGTTATCTGTAGTGATCATCTTGCACAGAGCCTGCCAGGGAGAAAAGAGAGGTTTAGCTGCATCCAAGAAAGGAACAGATATTTTGATGTTTGGAGGGAGAGGAAATGGCTTATTTCTTATAGGAAACTCCTATGTAAGTTCAAGGGGTGGTTTAAAGACATCTCCCAACAATGCTTGGGTTTATTCCCACAGTGTATCACTCAAGATACATGAAGAATGTGCCCTGAACCTCCCTCAGCCAGACTATTTAATCCACCCCAGGCTCCACACTGAGGAACACCCACAGGCCTGGAGGCTCCCATTCTTCTCCCCATCCTTTCTCATGTCATGTTTGTGTCAGCGTGCCTTGGCACGTGAAAAGCACCGAGGGGAGGGGGTGACCTGGCTATCAGCAAGCTAACAAGGGAACAGTGCCGAGCCTGGGACCACAACACAACACTGCCAACATAAACCATGCTTATCAGAGGAAGCAGCTGAATTATGGCTGCAGCAGATGTCATACAGACTTTGGGATGACATGGGATCGGTCCTAAATATTGCATACACTTTTCATCTTCTTAACTCGCTGGTACATGAAGTGACAAGCTTCCCAGGGCCCGAGTGCCTGCTGAACAACTGGAACCTGACCTGCAGGGAGTGAGGGCTGCCTTTACAAGCTGGCTAATTGGGAAACAGCCACTTCCTGAGCTGTATTTACATCTTGGCTGCTGACATTAGGTCAGAACAAAGAGCTAATAGATTAGCTGAAACGTTCTTTTTTCCATATAAAGTACCATAACTTTGTCATGCAGAGAATCTCCGCAGAAGAGCAGCTCCCTTTGTGGAGGTCCCAGACAGCAAAGCTGTGGATGGGTGGGGGGTTTTGCTCTATTGGTTGCTATGCAGCAGTGAGCACTGAAGTAGGAGAATATTCCTTTTTCCCATGGAGAAGGGGCTATACTAATCCTGCTCTTGAATTGTTTTACATGGGAAGATGGAAAGAATGAAGAGGGGTCTCCTTTCCAGAGGGAAACTTCTTTCTCTACCTTTGTAGCCCCTTTGTTGCAGAGGCAGGCCCAAGAATCTTGGGCAGGCTTCAGTTTTAACCATAAAACCATTGGGAAAAGGCTCTAGAGATGGCACGTCCTCCCTAGGGCAGCCTTTCAGCCCCTGACAATGACAGACCTTTCCTCTGCAGTACCTTGTCTTTGCCAGGCTCCACCAGGTACATGGTGACAGTGTGGATGCTGGGTGTCCTGGGATACAACCAGCCCAGAGCAGAAACAGCCATCTGTAGGACATTCTCCCGTGTGCAGATATGGTGGTAGGCTTTGCTGAATGCATGGGAGACTCCCTGTGAAAGCAGAATCCTCCAAATGAGCCAGACAATTCCATAAGATTTTGGGGAAAAAAAGCTGGGAAAGCGTTCATGAAGCAAAAAAGGTTGTAAGAAGTTACTTTAATCAGAACTTTACAGCTCCCTTATCAAATAATGTTCTAAAGCTCCCCACTACCAGGTCACAGCCAAGTCCTGAACTAGACAAAGCTGTTTTTTAGTGGAAGCAGCCAAATGGACTGGTAAGATTGACTCGCTGCGCTCCCTGCTGTCCAGATGATGCACCCACAGTGGGGTTGCTTCCAAAGAGCATCCCAAGGAAATCCGGGCTGCTGTTGCTCACTATTATTCCACCATGTAAAAAGTAAGGTTTCCTGCCACTTTATGGAAACAAACACAAAAACGAGGTCGAGAGCTTCAAGAAATAAAAGCTCCTATCTCTGGGCTTTGCACAACAGGGCAATTAATGTACTAGTCAGGAGAAGATTAAATAAACTACTGATGAAGTGATACCTCATAGTCAGTTTCAGATAAAACACTAACAGGGTGTCCTGCTCACACCACTTTCCCCCTATACTGCAGAAAGGGACCAGTAGAATTTTTCTTAGTTATACACCTTAAGTTTACTCAGAACAAACATGTAAAAATCACAAGTTTTTTGCAGACTGGATTAAGAAACTGCTTTCTGATGGTGCCCACCTGGTAGAAAAGGATCTCATGGGTCAGAAAGATGTTTTTCTCACATGGGTCCTGAAGAGTGTCAAGTCCCAGAATGCCAAAGACTCTCCAGCGAGCATCGTACAGGGGCAGCACCAGGAGAGAACCTTTCCTTTCCTCCACTGGGCGGTCCGAGTTCCAGAAATGGATATTTCCGTGGAGCTGAACTCTTGGAACGTGGATTGGCTTTCCTTCATCAACAGCTGCAAAGCTGAAAAATAAATTTATGAAGAGGTTTGTTGGGAGGAGCAGAAAGCCTTTAGTGAAACAGGAAATACTGCAGAGCTTTGATCTCTCCCTGCTTTTTGGCATCAGAGAAGGAAGGTGTGAGCTCTTTACTCTGACCACACCCAGCAATACCACATTTACCACTTGTATCCCAAAGATAGCGGTAGTAAATAAGTCACTCCTCATCCTTAGGACATTTTAAAACATCAGCTAATGAATGGAATGAAAAGGAATACAGAAGCAAGCAGCAGTTACATTTAATAGGTTAGAAGCAGCAATATTTGAAGAGACAAATATGTCTGGCTTTTGGAAATGACAAGTGAAGAGGCATGAAAGCTGTTTATAGCATAAACACCAGGGAGGGAAAGGCATTGTTCTCAAAAAATATCCTGTGGATATAAAATTGTGTCTGGGAATGAATTTTTAAAGAAGGAAAGGGAGGCCCAATGCCACAGACATTTGCTAAAGGATGAGATTTATTAGACTGTGAACTAATATCCCCAAGGAAAAGAGTGAAATCCCAAACAGAGCAGTTCTAAGAAGACTGTGCAGAGTATAAGGACATGGATAGGATATTGGATCCTTCCACAGCAGTCTCTCAGGAGGTTTCCTCTCTGGAGTACTCTATGAACCTCAGTTTCCAGTGCGTCCCACGCCCCATACCCCTACATTCCAAATGGTTTTGAGAAAAAGGAGCAGTTATTTGCAGCTTTTCTTACCTTACTCCTTTCATGTCCCTGTGAAGTGCCTGGTTCAGCACGTAGGGAGCATCGTCCACAGTGCAGGCCACGTAGCGCAGGAGGAGCCGGCCCAGCTCTGCTGGGAGCTGGCTCTCTTCCAGAAGGGCAATGTAGGCACTGATCTTCTTGTTACCCCCATGGGCTTCTGCGTCCTAACAACCAAATGATTCCCATTACATGATGGACATTCACCACTCATTTCATGTCCTTAGCACTTGTCTCTCTTGTGCTGAGGTGCTGCTCTGGGTCACTGGGTTTGTGTCACACACCACCAGCGTGACGTGGCCATGCCTGCCCAGAGCACTCCCTGACAAGCAAACACACTCGGTATTTTGATTGGCAAGGAAAAGGGATTTGTTGTTTCCTGCTCTTAATGGGGAGAAGTCAATAATATAAAAATAATCCCAAACTATAATCTGTGCCTAAGCAAAAGTCCTGTGAATTTCTTCCCCAATAGGAGATTTCTTTGGGAAAAAACCACAAACAAGTGCCAGAGTTGTCACATTTACAAACCTAGACAATACTATAGGAACATTTCAGAGAGAAGTTTGGCTTTGAGGAAGGCTTTAATAGTGGGGACAAACAGATAAAGTTGCAGCTGTAAATTAAAAATGAAACTGTTTCCACTACAAATTAATCATTTTTGTCCCAAACTGACTCTGGTGTGTTTCATTTCAGAAGCTCCAAAACTATAACTGTGGATTTCCAGATCTGATCTGAGTCAGTTCTTCCAAAAGTGAGATAAAAGTTTCCATGAGATTCCTTCTGCATTGGCATAGCAAGGACAAGAATTCTTGCATTGCTGATCTGATCTGTGACCCTTTCTGTGCATAACCACAGGCTCTCCTGGACATCAGGTACAGAAAAGCACAAGCAAACAGCCTCAGAGCAGCTTCCCACACTACCTGCAAGTTCCACTCAAGGCCAGGGTTTGGAATCAGTGTCCCGACCCCAGCACAAGCACCTCTTGTGCTCCCTGGGATGCCCACCTGGGAGATGGCCTTAAACACTGCCCTGTACACCGATTCCATGCTTGCTCTGCCGCTCTCAGCCGCTTGCTGGATATCCTGCAGCCATTTCCTCCTGGTGAGGCTTTGCAAGGTCTCCCTATGGCTTTGCTCCACACTTGTGGTCAGAAATGTCACCAAGTTATCAAAAGCTTCATCCTCATTGCCAGAGAACTCAGAAGCAATTAACTCAAGGAAGGTCTGGAATGCCTTTGGGGATAACTTCTCCACTCTGCCGAGCTGGGGGTATCGGGAGCAAAGGCGTGTCTTTGCTAGTTGAAAAAAAAAAAACCAAACCAGAAAATAAGATAGAGACAACCTAGTTGATTAATCAGTTTTGCAAAATATGAATCAAGCCCTAAGCTGGCTTTAGGTGGAGTGTTCTAGTCCATTGTTCTGGGTTTCTTTCAGCTCTCTCCTCAGTGGGAGTTGTTGCAATGACAGGTAATCTCCAGCTTCCACACTGGACGCATCCTTTCCTCTGGACACCTGCTTTCCCTCCTAGTGAGAAGGGGCCCCGCACAGCACTGGTTTCTACCCAGGGGTTGGTTAAATCAGCAGCCGGTCTGCCCGAGCTGTCCCAGCCCCGCTCTGGGCTCACGGGGGTGCTCTTGCACAGCCTGAGGAAGGTGCAGGCGCCTGCCTGGCTTCGGGAGCCCAGGATTCACGGGAGCTCTGTGACTAACGCTTCCATCATTTTTTCTGCATCCTCATTTCAAATCCTGTTGGACCCGAAGATATCCCTGCTCATGGCAGGGGTTTGGACTAGATGACCTTTGAAGGTCCCTTCCAACTCAAACCATTCCATCATTATTATCACTGATTTCAGCTGCAGAAATAGCAAGTACTAACTGGCCCAGTCATGGTGGAGCTGCTTATTAATGCTGTCTTATCCAGCTCATCATCTAATGAACATTCAGTATTCTTAATTTAATTCCTGATTTTCTGACAGAACTAGGATGGAGAATTTTTTGATGGTATAAAAATATTTGGATATTCACCTCCTCTTTCTCCTCTTTTTACAGAAGAGATGAAGAAAGAAATATGCATGAAGTTGAATGCAGTGTGATCAGTTCCTTCACTACTGAGCCACAGCATAATGCATAATTTTCCCCATTATATCTACTGTTAGACTTTTCACTTACAAGGAAAATCAAATAATTCTACTCACTCTTCACTCTATTTCCATCCAGGAGAAAGTCCAATGTCTGTGAACCCTTCCCCTAGACCTGCTTGTTCCATGTCTTTGAGAGATTACATTGAAGCTGCTAGAAATAGTTTTATGTTGCTGGTATTGATTTTGCTGTGCTCTTTTTCTATTTGTTTGTCCTTTAGTTTATGAGCCCTTCATGGAAGGGACTATGTCCTTCCATATTTCCATAGTCTGTTCTGGCATGCTTTGAATACAAGAGAGCAGTAAAGTGCCAGTTTTTCCTGGCTGGACAGACAGTCATCAAACATGACATGTCGTTGTGCTCCCCACCCCACCAGCTGCCTCCAGTGAGCTCAGCAATAAAGAAGTTTTGGTGGTTGCCAAAACAAGCCATTTTTAGTGATCTGCAGCAGAACGAGCAGCATGAAGATGAGCATGGAGATGAAAAAAACCCACTCCTCTCCACCCAAACACACATGCAGGCATGTTCTTAATTGCTACCACAGTATTTCAGAACACCTTATGCCCACTTGTTAATATGCATGAGGCTGCCAGACAGGTTCAGGTGAACCTGCAGCACTTCTGTCTGACCCAAGTCTATTTTGTCAAGGACCAAATTTGCTAAGTTTATTCAGAGAAATGAACCAAGAGAGAAGTGAGACTTGAAGTTGCAAATTCATGAGAGCTGTGTGACAGTGTGGATTACTATGAGCTATTAGAGACCCATGAGGAAAGCTGTTCTCTCCTATGAGGTGCATTCCTGCAGGAAGCACAGTAAAATGTTATCTATTAAAAATTGCTGGATAACACAGATGGACCAGACTAAAAGTGCAAACATGTCCTCAGGCTTTACGTGTGTTTTTTCACTGCCATTTCACATATATTCATTATGTGTTACAGCTGAAATAAGTTTTCAACACATCCCAATGTCATGAAAGCACTGGGCTGCTTCTCTGCCTGGGAGTCTTGCACAGGAGGAGGGAATGGAGCTGTGCATTAACAAGCAGGTCTGGGTAACTGTTCCTTTTCATTTTACACCTCATACCATGTATGCTTATGACTGCTTGCAAAACCAAACTGGTGCTTGCCAACAACCTCATTAGCACCGTCACTGAATGGTTGAAGGCCTACTGTGTTGTTCTCTCAGAGCAGAGCTGTCTCCTTACCCTTCAGCAAGGCCTCTTTTTTCGTGCCTCCCATGAATCTGCTCAGAACAGCATCCACCTCTTCCAGGTCCAGAAACCCATGTCCATTGCTGTCCCACTTTTCAAACAGTGCCTCCAAAAGCAGTTTCCGTTGGGCCGCCCGAGACTCGCGGTGACCCTGCAAGAGAGGAACATCCTGGGCAGGGGTGCTGGGTGTCTGCACAGTGTGGGCACTGCAGTGCTGGGCCACTCACATCATTCCTACAGGCCAGGCCAAATCTGTACATGCACGGCTCAGACCTGCAGATGAATCATTAAACCTGGGAGATACCGAGAAACACTAAACACAGGTTACAGTTCAGTTTACCAGGCTGGACCAGCACTGCAGGGAGTTACTGCACAGGGAACAAATGAAGCCTGTGCTGGATTTAAGGTGAGGTCAACCCAGGTAAATGCGAGTTTCCCAGAATACAAATGTCTCCCTAGCAAGAACTAACCACAGCCTTGTCAGTGACAGCCAGAGATGTGACAGTTTGTATTTCTGTACATCGTTATTTTGCTGGTGCTGCCCTGAAGTGTGTGGGCTACAAGCAAATGCATGTACCATTTGTCCTCTAAACCCAGCACAGAGGGATAAATGGCTGGAGTGGAATTCTCTCAAAGGCCAAAACACTGGCAGTGTGTGCCGTGTTCAGTGAGGACTGGAGAGCTGTCAGATCCAATATCTCATTCAAATTAGGTCAGCAGCACAGAGGGAAACCAGAAAGAGGTCTGAGGAAAACACAGCTAGAGAGACCCACAGAGAGACACACAACAGACCTGAAGTGAAATGAGGCACCCTGATGCTGTACAGGAGGAAGGGGAATATTTTTTTTCAACATATGGCAAGAGCATCTTGTAACTCAAGCACAGAGAAGCATGTGCAGACTGACATCCAGCCACACACATAGCAAACTCAAACACACTTGTTTTAGAATCCTCCCCAAACATCCCCAACCTCCTGTGTACATGCCAGTGCAGTAGGTCAGAGATCAGGTTCTTGGCTATTATAAAGGTGAATAAGCAGAATGGAATGCTTTGGGCTCTTTCACAATAAAATATCAACTGTTGTCTCCTTGAGTCCAGCTCTAGGACAGACAGACAACCTCTTACAGGATGAGTCTGTCATCACTTCCAGAGCTGAGGGCTAGGGAGGGAGCATTTGTATGAAAACAAAGGGGTCAAAGGTTTCCTGAAGAAATTAGGAGATACAAGGCTGCAAGCAGAGAGCTCTGCCAGTGTGAGATCAACAGCTGACTTTGTAAGTGTCTGTAGGCACTTGCTTGTTTTTTGTTTGGACACGGGATCAGCAAAACTTATCAATATTTACCTTTTCTAGTTGTTCCATTTTTTCCTCCTCTGTCTGTTTGTACTCTTCTTTGATAAATTTAATGAGCCTCTCCACAGTAGGCAGAGAACTGTCCTGACCAACAAACGTCTCCATGAGCTGTACAAACTGTGGCTGGGTGAGGCAGCTTGCACCAGGGGAACTCCGAGTACAAGAAGCCCGACGGTTCTGAACCTCTGCCATGCTGGGACCTGAGTCTGAAAGGCAGAAGGCACAGTGTGTCACAGAAAGCCAAACGCTGCCCTAAAGCCAGGCACGTGGCAGCTATCAACTCACTGCTCAATCCTGCACTTCCTATCCAGGGAAATTACAGCTGAATCCAGACTGACTCCATGCTGAGTAAAGGCCTTAATCTGCTTATGCTGTTTTAATAGTAGCTCTTCAGATCCAGTCTGGCACGGATGCCAATGTACAGCCAGGTCAACCTCTGAGCACAGGTGAGCTGGAATTCCTGTTACTCAGCAAGGGGCCGTCTGAGACAAAGACCAGCTGAGGTACTGCCTGTCCCAGACAATGCAGGATGCACATCCTGCACAACACTGGAACTTAGAAAGCTGTAGGTTCCAGTGGGCTGTACCATCAGATTTATAACCCCTTACATAATAAGTCTGTCACTAGATTCCTTGGGCAATGTATTTCCAATTCTTGCAGTTTTCTAAACTGTGAGACAGAAGAGAGTGTTCATAGAGCACTGGCAAGGAAGTTGGTCCTTCTAGGATGTTTAAGGAAGTACCTCTTTGAAACACACAGCTGTCTGATCACAGCCTTGCTAGAACAAGGGCCTTTGTACACAATGAACTATGATCATCCTTTGGAAACACAGAGAGAGATTAAAATAAAAGGTTCCTTCTATATGATCTCATATCATATCTCCCTACTGGCAATCACAGGCTAAAAATTATTAAGGTCATTTCTAGATTTAACATGCTCAGGTTCCTGTCTTGCTACAGTAATATTACAGAGTGAAACAGAACATAAAGTTTCTTCTTATTATAAAAATTCTACTTCACAAAGTCCCTACTTGAATTAAAGTGTCTGCTCAGTGCCTTGAATACAGATCACCAGCAAAGTGACTCACCTGCCACCCTGTGAGAGGAACATGCTCTGAAATCTTGGCAGAAAACACCATGCTGAGAAAATATCAAAGCTCATGGTCTCCTCTACTCAGAAATCACTCACATGGTTTTGAAATGGATTAAAAATAGCCTATAGTTAAACTAGTCCAAATATATACATTGAAAAAGATTAAAGTCTGCCAGAATAAAGGAGAATACCTTCACCCTGGTCATGCAGAGGGTCACCATCCTGCAGCCTTGTCTCAGAGCTTGTCTGTTGGTCAAACTGGCTGCTGTGCTGCTTGGAAAAACTCCCTTTTCCTGCAGGGGTTTCTTCCACAGCCTCTGCAGCTGGAGCACCCTGTTCTGAACCAGTGACATCCCTGTCTGCCACATCTCTGTCTCCTTCACTTTTTGTTTCTGTCTCAGGCTCTCTACCCAGGCTTGATTCCTCTTCCTCCACCTGTATTTCAGGTCCAGGTTCTCCATCCCTACTGAGGTTGTGTCCATCAGAGGCTGATCCTGGGAAAGCTTCGTCCTGTCTCTCTGCACTTCCAGGCTCATCTTCCTTCTCAGTTTTGATGTCTTCCTGGGAGCTGGGTTCCTCTCTGTGTGTGGTACCTCCATCCAAGTCACCACCTTCAAATGCAGTGCCTTTCACCTCTGACACAGCATCCTCACCTTCCTTGCTCACTTCAGCATCACTCGGCTCTGCTGCTTGGTCATCACGGCCTCCCCATAAATCCGCAAGATCAATCTCTTGCAACTTAATTATTGGCCCTAGAATAGAAAAAAAAAATATGGTTAAGTTGATAGTGTGCATTGATTTTATGTTCTCTTGTATTGCACAGGAAATTTAAGCAAAAAAGATACTGCCAAGGAAGTACCTTCTGCAAACACACATCTCTGAAACACAAAACTTCAGAATAATGTCTTTGCCTTCAGAGATCTGCACTTCTCATTGTTCATTACACCACATTTCTTTTGAAATAAATGTTTCATAATTCTCCATGTTAAGAAGGAGACCTGTAATTTGCCCTGCATTTGATCTTGGCAATTAAGTAATGTCCAATATCTTTAAAATATTTTACTTTCATGCAGATGATCCCCTGTGTTTTTTCCTCCTCTTTCCATGTGCCTGGAGAAACTTTAGTGCAAACACAAAATTAACTCCTAACATTGCCCAGTAAGAGAGAACATTTGTTTCAGGAAAAGTCTCTTCAGAATTTTGTAGGAAGGAGAACTCTTGGATGTTGAAGCATTTCTGAACGTTGTACCACAGTTTGCAAAACATGTTTGGAAATTATGGCAGGCTACAGCATTCACTTGAGTCCTTTTTTCAGGCCCTGTTTCACTTCTAGTAACACTCATAAAACATATATGAACTATCCAGCCTCGTGTGACTTCCCAGTGTTTTAACCACAACCAAAACATCCCAGGTACTCACAGTGTCTGGGGTTCCACAATTCCCTCTTTTCAGCCACAGGGCTTCTGTCATAGAACTCTCTCAGCAGGGCCAGTGTTTTTTGTCTATCCAAGACACCAACCTAGACAAAAAGTGGACAATTATTGGGGTTTCCCTGTGGTTCTTGGGTCTTACATCAACCTCTACAGCACTACAAAGGCACCATTAGCTAAGAATTACCTGTGACTGAAAATTACCCATTACCAGAACACGATTACAAATTTCAAAGAAGTGAATTTATTTCATAGAGGCAAAAACTTCTTCTCTGGGCTTGAGTTGGAACTCCCTCCCCACACATATTACTTCGCAGGCACTTCCTTGACAAATTACAGTGAGATAATTGTAGCTGTTCTGCCAAAGGGGTTCTTCATGTAAAGATCAAAGCTTCAACATTTCATACTCTCAGGACAGATATTGATTGCCTGACAGCACCGTGGAAGAATTTTCACCTATTATGGGCTGTATTACCTTAGTGACTGCACACTGTAGCTTGGTTTTGTGCTCCATCATCTCCTTTGAAGCGTGATGTATTGGCAGCTGCCTGGGAACATAATTAGTCCAAAACTCTGAGCTATTATGACAACCTCCCTAATTTCCTTTAAAAATTCATAGACGTTTCACCAGAGAGGCGAGAGGGGCATCGGCACTTCCAGTGCAGAGGAACGTGCAGAGTTTATTAAGTCCTTGTTGCTCAGAGTGAGTGTCCACAGACGATAAACCCAGGAAAAGGCAATGAAATGGGTCATTTCCAATCAGGAAATTGTGGGTTCAAAAAAGAAAAGCAAATCTAAACGATTGCGAGTTTTCCATTTTATGATGAATTCCTGTTGTCATTACTTAAGTCCTGCCACCTTTGTAATCTCCCTCCCATTAGTGAAATAAAATAGTTAATTAAGGAACAGATTTACTTAAGTTCATTATTTGTAGCGAGTAGCTTTCCATCCAAATTACTGATTTCCTTTTCACGTTTTGTTCTTAGATTAAAAACTGCAAAATGGAAAATTCAGCAGGCTTTTAATTCCTTGTGAACTTTACCTGCCCTTAAGCTGAAAAAATAAAGGAAGAACTTTGCTGATCTTTTCTGGAAATGATCTCAAATGACTGCATTGTTTATAACCTAAATATGTAATTAATGGCCCCAAAAGTTAGAAGGTTTGGAAACAACTGAGAGATACACATCACCTACTGGTGGAGTTAATACTGGAACTAAACAATTACATCACATTTGCTGGGACTGCAGGACCTTCCTCTACAGGGAACTGAAAGTTTATTGCCAATTCTAAAGAAAGGACCTGACCTGAAATGTAAGAAGCCATTCAGTCCAGTTTTAATATTTCAGACTCCGCTAATTAAATTCCTGCTGGAAATTAGGGTTGAATTTCAGCCATCGGTGGGTTTGGAACAACAAATGTCATCACAGAATTCTGTCCCTAAACTTACAAGACGTAGGAGCTGATTCCCAGTACCTTCATCTTCCTGGCACTGACATACAAATGCCTTGCACACCCCCATGCAAACATTTCTTCATGCTGTTTGTCTCTCAGTTGAATATATCAGATCTGGTTCTGATCCATTTAGTAGCCATATAAACATAGCACATGTTTTTGAAGATGTTACCAGGTCACTGTGGAATATTTGGGTTCTCCATTCAGTATTTCCATTACACACACTTCATTTTCCATTCAAATTTTCTCAGCTGTTACTTGTCACAATTATCTGCTGGTTGCCTTGAAGTTGGCAGCACTAATGCAAAACTTTATGAAAAAGGGGAATAAATGAATTAAGAATATAAGAATATAATTCTTTAAGAATATAATGAATATTAAGAAAATTATGAAGTACTGTTAAGATGAAAATAAGGATGTTGTCTTGGGATTCAGATGCACTTTTTTTGTCATATTAAAATAATACACTTGGAGGACTTAGATAACTTTACTTTTGAAGATTTTTTTGTGATTTGGATCAAATAACTTTATTTTAATATATTGTTAAAAAGAGATATAAAAATTAGATAAAACAGCTGAAATTTACCAAATATGAATTAGGGCATGTTTCCTTGTTTTAGCATTCGCAATTTATACAGATTTGCCAGTCTACCAGAGGTCCCTGTTATTTCAGGACACTTTTCCTTACAGCTCACCCCGGGAGGAAGGTGCCACAAAACAGCCATCTACAGAAGACAGGAGCATGTCAGCGGGAAAGCTCCTCTCCCCAGCTGTGCTGTCTTTCTGAGTTCCTAAATTCACTAGCAAAGGTGACTTTTCTTTGCACTTCTTGTGTGACTGGAGGGGCTGACTGAAGATTCCTGCCTGTGCACCGGGAGCAGGACAGGACCAACCTCCCCTCTCGGTGCCAAACACCTGTGTTTGTACAGCCGCCCAAAACTTAGGGCAGCTTTAGTGCCCAGGGATTTGAAACGTGTTGGCCTCATTTTCTTGTCACCCAGATATTGGCAGGTGATGATTCTCAGTTGTTTTCAGCAGTGTTCTGTGACCTATGAGTAATTCCTTTAGCAACACAGACTAAACCAGACTTGCCATTTAATCAGGGATAGGTCAGTGTTTAACCACTCGATTGTTTTTCTGGAAATGTGATGTGTGTATCCTGATCCCCACAATGTGCTTGTTAGTGAGCAAGCAGACACTCAGGAAAGGTCATGAGAAAGCAGACTTTGTTGTTGCTGTACTGCAAGAAAGGTAATCAGGAGTGTCTCAAACGTCATTGAAAACTAATCTCTGTCCAAATTCAGTTTCATTTAAAGGTCCCAGGCTTAAAACATCCCTGAAAATTAATGCAGATTTGGTTATAATACATAAAAGAAACTATACTTGATACAAGTTAGCACAGATACAATAAGCTTAAAGTTCACAGAGCCACTGCCTTTTGGGGTATTACAGCAGTGATCCAACTGTGTTATGGGACTGTGTGTGGAAGTTTCTGCCTCAGTGTATAGTCCAGGCTGTCCTTGTTGAGTTGCCATCCTTCTGGATGCATTTGTTTGAAATCACAATAATGATTATGTGGATACCTTCTAATTTGACTGTAATTTAAACACTGCTTTCTCAGCTCCCTGGCCCTAATTGCAGCTCATTCAGGCAGCCAGCCACACTCCCCATGCAGGCTGGAGTAACTGCCTGCTACCAAACAAATGGAAATTAGGAACTGAAACAACTGCTCTGCTGTGCTTTGCAGAATGGGCTCTACAGGTAATGGATCACATTCAAGTGGTAGAAGTCCTTGGGTTACTTTGCATTTTTATCTCCCCTGTGGGTACAGTAGAGCCATACAAAAGAAACCAGGCCAGGTTTAAAAGAACTGCGTGGCCCACACGACACCTCAGTGAACTCAGTTTGCAGAGCAAAGGCTACCTCGGAGCCTGGAGGGAACAACTCCGTGCTCTGACCAGTTTTTTTCTGAGCAGAGATGGTGTGGGTGCTGATAGCTGCTCTCTCATGTTGTGTTAGCATTTTTGGCTCTTTGCCTCTGAGATTCCACTGGGATTAGTAGCATGGAGATAGTGATTACTGCCACAGAAATAATAGGAAGAAAGTCACATTAAAAGATGAAAGGAAAGAAGGGGCCCTTTCAAAATGCATGGCAAAGACAGGACTGGGCTTTATGTATCACTGCAGCCAGGAGGATCCATCACAGCCATTCCTGACAGAGCAGTAGGAAAATGAAATGTCTTCTAGCTGGGAAGCAGACCCATTTCTTTCCTCATGCCTGAAACAGCAGCTTGCCTGCTATTCTCTAAAACACACCATTGGTGTTGAAACGAGCTCTGTAATTCCTTTCTCTTGGCAGTAATGGCATTATTAGCATGACATTGTAGAGCACAGTTCACTCTGGGTAGTTCTCTGCAAGCGTCACTAGAGGAGTGCTGGGTGGAATATATAATTTATGCAGGGGAGGAAACTGTAAGATTGTGGCATCTGCTTGCTCTGCAGTAGCCAGCAACTGGCAAGCTGAGGCTACTCAGGGCAAGTACCACACTTTTTGGATGAAGCCCAAGTTTTTAGCAATAGTTTATGCCATTGATTTTTCAGCTTCTACAATTTACTGGTTTTCTGATAAGTCTAGCTTTTAGTTTGTTTGTTTTTTAATGGGGATGCAGGTGTACTCAGAGGATGGCAGAGATTAGAGCTGCTGAAAACCAAATTATGGCTTTTGAGTTCCATTTCCAGCTCCGTAACTGACTTATTGTATTTTAATTTCCTGTCCATAAACTGTAGCTGAGGTTCACAGCACTGTTCTCAGAGAGGTTGTAAAGGTGGATTACTTTGCACTTTAAATTTAAACTATGAGATTTATTGATAGAAGCCCTAAAGATCTATAAAGTTAGGCAACATAATGAATGCAATATATGTTATAATTGAAGTAATGTGCACATTTGTTAAGGTCAATCTACATCAGGTTATCTTTGCAGAAACGTGGCTGAACAGATAAATTAGACCCAGTTCTGAACTGTGCTGTGGGAGCAGATAATCCCACTAGGTCGTTCAGTTTCTAATCAGCCATCAGCTTGTAGGCAACTGGATGTTTCAGTGTCTAAAGTATGAATTTGAAGACAATGCTGCAGCTATTATCCTCTAAAATACTGCCGAATAAGCACAAAGGGAGTATCTAGAGTTGGGAAGAAGAAAAAGCAAGCAGTGACCCAGAGAAACACCAAACTGGAAGCATCCCCACATTGAAACTGGGAGCTGCTCTGCCTACCTTTCCAGAGTCACACTCTTGGAAGAGATCACTAAAATTTTGCCTCCACATAGCTCGTTGTGTTGCTTCCTGGAAGTCCTCCCCACACTGATGGAGATATTTCATGATTTCCTGGAATGTGTCACTCGGAACATGCTCTGTGTAGGAAAGGACGAACTGTGGAGAGAGAGCAGCAGTGTACATGGTTAGCTTTTCTGCAAGTATTTTCACCTTTATTTGAACTCCTAAAAACCTATTGCATGCAATGAAATATTTAAGAATTTGTAGTTTAATCTGCCAACATAACACAGGTTTGGTGCCTGTTTAGTTCTTTCTTTCAGAAGAAACAACATTCTCCCAACCAGCCTGGGATGCTGCACAATTGCATCCTCAGTAGGGCCTTTCCTGGCCCACAGGTCACTTTTTATGCTCAGTGGTTCAGAGATGCTGGATCAGATCCCTCCTATGGAATGCTGTGGCTTAAGCTGGGTTTTCTCAGGGAGGATTGAAGTTCTCCATGGTTTTTTGCAGCATTCAGTATTCTTGACTTTACTCCCCAGGAGGCATTTTGAGCCATTAGATTTTGCAGAACTGACAGTCACTCAACTCTCAAATGCCGCAAAATGAGCATTGCCCACAATTTCAGTGTTTAGAGAACCAGTCTGGATACAATAAAAACATGAAAAATCCTTTTGAAAATGAGCCTGCTGTCACCTAAGTCCTCTGACACTGGGGATACTACTGACTGGAGATTGATTTTCAGTTCCAGCCTTGGAGACACTTTAACACTTTGGATTTACAGCCATGTGGCTTTTATGAGCAAAAGCAATATGGTTCTAAAAATGTGGTGTGCATGACATAAATAATAATGGCCATCAGAACAAACCACAATCCCAAAGCCTGTGCTGAATTATTACAGCAGGTTTCTGGAGCCAGCCACACTAACAGGGAACTCATACAGTTAAAAGGAGGAATTTCCAAAAGACAGCCCATTTTTAGAGCATAGATACCTAACATAAGTGCTACACCATCTCGGACTTGTTGAAATGCCTCACAGGCATTAACAAACTGAAATATTAATATATGTTATAATTATTCATGTCTATATTGCATAATTTCCAAATATATGGGACAAGTGGAAAAGAGGAAAAGCAGAAAAAAAAGCAACGGCCTGAGGGGTGGCTGGTGGGAAAGCAGAACTCCTACACCATGTGGGGGGTTTCTGCTTTCAGCATAAAAAGACAGGATGTGGGTGTTTGGAGAGAAGGTGGGGCCGTGGGTACTCAGCAGCTTTCCAGAGCTATTCCAACCCAAAGCCCTGTGACAGAGGAACCTTGAAGGTGACAGCTGATGGGAGGAGGCAGGTTGGACAAGCAGCTTGTTATTTTGGATGTCATCCTGATGACACATCCAAAGGCTCCTGCACTAATTCTGCTGTCTAACAGCATCACAGGACACTGTTTACAAGTGCCATGTGGGCAGGAGGCACTATCATAGTCTTAAGCTTTTCTTAGCTGATGTGTAAAGTACTGTACACATAATAAACATACATTTATTTATTATTGACTGAGAGATTTTGACACCTCTCTGAAGAAAGCTGGCACGATTCCTTCTTGCGACCCAGAGACTTTGCTGCAGTTTGTGAGCACGTTGTCATCAATAACAATGGATCTTTGCTTCTTGTTCCTACTGATCTCACTAGAAATCCAGAAAGCCACATGCAATCATGGAAAATAATCTCACCTTTAAGGCCTGATTCTGACCCTGCAAAGGCAGTGTGAGTTTTCCCCTTGGTGTCAGTAGCTTTGTGCCAGACTGCTGGGGGTTTGTGTGCTATGGAGTACAAAGCCTGTAAAATAAACTATTAAGGGCTGGGCTCTGGGATTTAATGGCTTTTAATATAAAAGACCCCCCGAGTTTGTCATGCAGGATGTAAAAATACAACAGCCACTGTTTTGCATGTCTGGAAAAAAAAAAACCAAACCCCAACAAACAACAGTGTGTGAGGTCTCTCTACTGAGTTTCTAACGGCCTTGAAGTAGCCTAAAGCTGCACTGAATTGGAGAAAGAAAAATAAAGGTGCTATTTAATTTTAAGGTCCATTAAAAGCAATGCTTTCCACATGGGAAAAGGCCTGGACCAGTGTGGAGAAAGATCATCTCTCTCTCTCTCTGGGCTTGGTGGATGATGCAAAGGGAGGAACAAAGGTAAATTGTAGCTGAGGATTAGAAGCAGCCCTGTCCTAATGATGGAACAGTTCCCCAGGGAAGTGATGAAAGCCTCATCACTCGATTCAATTAAAACTGGACTGGAAAAAGCATCAGAGAACACTTTCTGAGAGAACATTGCTGGTAGATCAGACAGCCTGACAATCCATGTCTTCTGTGCTTCTCATCTCCATTGTCATATCTTTAATTGAGTTAAAATAAAGGGTACACAAAATATATTTTAAACAGTTTTCTAATGCTAATGGAGCCTGAATTCACTCAGAGCTTATATATATGTACCATAGGGGTTGTGGATTGATGCTTCATCACAGTGACAAAAGCAATTCTCTGGGCTCTCATTATCCACAATAGCTTTCTTAATTAGATGCAGTAATTCTGAGGTTAAATTCAAAAATTCCTCATTTCATGCTTAAAAAACCTTCAACAAGTTATCATAAAAATGCATTTCTGTGCAAAATAGCGAACATGTGAGTCTCCTGAGAGGGAAAAAGGCACAAAAATCACACATGGTTGCTTGGAATTAGTCTCTGCACAGCTGCCTTATACTCTGGTTTTAATTATTATAACAGCACCCACAAGCACTGCTGCAATGAGGGTCTGTCATTATTTCTATTCTAAACACCCCTTTTCACAGGTTTAATTACCCAGCCATAAAATTCAGCTCTGTTGCAGGTAGAAATGGTTGGCAAAGCCTTGGCCTGGAGAGTTTTCAATAAATACAGTTTGAACTGATTTCGTTGTTTTCAACTTGAGGAACAGCAGAGTAATAGGATGAAAATTCCAACCACGTTTATGCTTTTGGTGAGTTAAACCCACACTTCTGATATTTCTCAATGACAGCTTTTGAGTTTAGAACTGCCTGGTTATGCTTCATGTACATTTATGACACTTGTTGAAGTTTGGTTACAGTTCAGGGAATAAATGGTAGAGCTTCTCATCCCAGTTCACCATGGTTTGGTTCTTCTGTGGTTAATGGAAGCTAATCAGAAATAACAACACTGTGAGGATGTTACTAATTACCTTGGGCTAATGGTTATACTGGGAGGCAAAGTCTGAATGCACATGTGATTCAGGGCTTTGGCATTTCAGAGAGGGACTGGGAGGGATGTCCTAAAACCACTGCTCCCAGAGTAACTTCCCAGAGAGCAGCACAGGCTGCAGCTCTGAGGAAAGCAAAACTCTTCCCCTTTCCTGGCCAGAATGGAAATGTGGCAGCAGAGGATGGATACAGATGGAATGTGAACTGTCCCAGTTCCCTGGGATGCTGGAGAAGGGCAGCCCTTCTTACTCCTCTGGGCTGTCCCCAGGGAAGTGCTGCTACTCTGTGATACACATCATATTCTGAGCCAGCTGCTCTTATTTCATTTCTCACCTCTGAGAACTCATGTAGGTTTGCTGTTTCTTCCAATGTGTTTAAGATTTTCAGCTTCCTGTCCTGGATTGCTGGTAAAAAAATGAAGGGATATTGGTTTAGAAAGCAACAGTTGTGATTTTGCACACTGTACACCTTTGTTTTGCACACTGTGATGTTACCTTAACTTTCTTCTCATCTTCTCAAACATTTTTTTTTGAGGGTATCCCACAGTAGCTGAAGCATCTGACTGTACAGACACCAACCAAATCTGCTCCTTACATATTTCTTTTGCCGAGGATCTGCATTTAGCTATTCAGAACAGCAGAGTCGTATTTATTCTTGACATAAGTTGGTGCAAATTGCAATGATTTTAACAGTACTTAAAACTAATTATGTGAGGGAGGAAATGAATTTTGATTTAACAAACAGATAAAACTGCCTTAGAACTCTGGAGACATGGGTTCTGCTTTGCAAGAGTGGAATCTGAAAATCATAGTAATTTTCTCAAGAATATCTGTGGGAATATTTTTACTGATGATGATATTCAAAAGTATGTTTTGGTCAACTTCTGAGCTGCTATAATGGAACTGAGAAGAGAAATCAAACATCTACATAGATTTCTGAATGAGGTCTTGGAGCACAGACATGCTATTTCTGTTGGCATCATTTTTCTGTTCTTTCTTCTACAATATATCAGGAGTAATGAGAAAATGCACCATGGAATGCACTTATCTCCTGTTGGTTAAGACATTCCTAAACTGTACATTATCTTTATTAAACCATAAACAGAGCCTAATGTTCTGTTAATGTACATTGAATGCTATTAGACAAAATTAATTAAGAAATGGAGCTGCACTATGAGCGAAATAGGACAGAGAGCACCTCCAGCATGGGGAGAGCAAACATTTGGGGAGGCATTTCCCTCCCAGCCCCATGTCCCAGGGTCTGTTTGCACTGTCCCACAGCAGGGGCACAGGGGGGGCTGTGTTGGCAGTCACACAACATCCTACCCAGACCAGAGGAACAGTTGTGTAACACAGACAGGGCTGAGCAAGGGCGAGCTCCAGGCACAGGTGACTCCAGCAGAGACGCACTCTGGAGTGCTCTGTTTATCATCCCAAACCAGCAAAGGCAGATTTGCTTTCACTGATGATCATTACAGGCTCAGGAAAGCCTGGCAGCAGGCTCGTGGTGCCACTTCAGTGTTCCCAGCTCTACTCAATTTTCATCATTCAGGGAGGTCAAGTGTGAGCTATACAAAGTGACAGGAATTATGGAAATGTTACTGAAACAAGTGTTCCCATCCAGAGGCCCTGGGCTGTCACTGGGATGGTCTGGGACTGGCTAAAGGGATGGCTCAATGGCATGGGCTATTTTGTGGAGCATTAGGTAAACTGTGGAAAGGGCCCAAATCTGTCTTTCTATCTCCTGAAAGGTTTCTTAAACTTCTTTTCTAAGCTTCTTTCCATTCTTTTCAAGGTCACGTTATTGAGCCACAGGGTGGTTCAGACCCTCCAATCTGTCTGTAGATTTGTGGTTCATATCCTGATGTAACCCCTTAGAGATTCTCCCTCTGTTATCAAATCCACTTGCTGTTTGCCCACAGTTCACATCAGAATTCAGATGGCAGCAATGAAATTAAGGAAGATATGTTGAAAACTTACCTTTTCTCATTTTTTCGGGAATAGAATCAGTGACATCTGGAAAAGACCTCAGGGCACTCTGAACCTACAAATCAAGGTAATAGTCAAAGGCCTGTATCATGCAGACAGCAGTGGACAATTACCAAAATAAATCACCTGGAATAATCAGACATGTGGGCCAGTCATGAGTCTTACACATCGTCAGGAGTCGTGAGGAATCAGGGCTTGGTGAGCCTGAGGCAGACAATGACCTGCACCCTGACCCTCAGGGCAGCAGAGCCATCACCCACCCACAGATGTCCTTTTCCTCCTGTCTGGAACAACCACAGCAGTGTGTTACCAAGGATCTTCCCTAGTTACCAGTGCCACTGGTATTCTGTCCTTGCCATCCACCGTCCACTCTTTGAACAGAACTGTCAGTGCCTCCTTTCTCATCCCTCTCTCCTCAGCTTGCTTTCTTTCCATCTCCTCCCTGGCCTCACGTTTTTCCTTTGCCTCAGCCTTCATCTTGACCAGCCTGCAGGACATGGGAATATGGATTGAAAAGATACCATCATAAACGTACTCAAGATTGATAAGCCTAAGGAAGGAACTTTTTACTGAAGTTCTTTTTCCATGTGGTAGACATTTAAGGGAAAATCATCTGTGCAGCTCTCCCATTTTGTGTAATTTCAACAGCGATAAATTTTACCTTCACATTTATAATGGCATTCATCATTTATTGTGTAGATGTCCTTCAATTCCCTTTCAATTTTAGCAAGAAGACAGGTGCATAATTTTGCTACACTTGATTTACCAACAGAATTGCATCAGTCTCCTTTGTCTCCAAGCCCAAGTACCTTTGCACACAAGCACTTCACTGGCAAAGAACAATGTTCGATGAAATTTCTGAAGCAGCCTCACACAATAGAGCCCTCACTGCCTTAGGACATGGATAATACCCCAACCTCTCCATCATTTTGAACACATAGAGTTTGCAGGCTTGGACTAACAGTAGCTCCCTTTCTTGTTCTTGTTTTCTCTGCTTCCCTAATCACCCAGCCATGTTTTTTTCCCAATCCTCTATTTCACACGACAAAAGAACTGAATAAAATTGATCCCGTAGAACTGTGATAATTTTGACTTTTTTAATTTATGACATGAAAAAAAAGAAAAGCCTTTAGGAAGGTCAAAATGCTTAAAGCCAAAGAATTGGTTCATATGGGGAGGACAGCTCCTGCTCCTGGAATCTCTCTGCACTGAGGCAGCTGATCATCTTTGTGCCCTTCACACCCTCTGTAGCTACTCAGAGGAAGGGGAATCGCTCCTCTTTTGTACCTGAGAACTCCAAAAGCTGTACTTTAGCTAACAATTCCTGCTCCCTTCTTCCCCCTGTGTTTCACATGCCATGAAATGGGCTCATCCTGTCCCTGCTCTCTTCTGGGGTCATCCTAGAAATTAGAACCCATCAATATTTTCTTTAATGAACAGAGAGACCTGTTTTACATGTCACAGCAATTCTCTTTGATCACAGTCAGTTTTATCAGCAGGCACTTGTTCTTCATGGCCATTTATCACAGAGGTTTCTTAATGAATCACTGGGTTCCTCAATCAATGGTGGGCATTGCACAAGTCCTGCTGAGGCAGCTCAGCCTCCGGCACTTTGATACCAGGGGAAGGGTAAAATAATTTCCCATCTCCTGACTCCTTCCCAGAGCCAGCAAAGGGGAGGAATGCAGCAGGTACCAACCTAAATGGACTCACAGATTCTCCTCCAGTATATGCTACAGACAGAGAGAGAAAATAGACCATTTGTAGATGCAGCTCCTCCTTCAGAGTCTGCAAGTCACAAGCAGAGAGAGGGCTGTGCTTGGAGCTGCCAAGGTGCTCTGTGATTAATCTGGGCAGTGTCCAGCACGAGTTACACTCTGTGCTGCACCTGCACTGGGCTGCAGTTTAGCATTGATTTGTAGGGTCCTAAACCACTGGTCCCTGAGGTGGGACATTTCCCCCCAGTCTGTAACAGCAAAGCGGGGATAACAGTCCAGGGCACCCACTGCGAAGTGAGCTCGTTTCATACCAGACATTTCCAGAAAAGATGAGATGGCAGCGAGGTGACTTCTCCCTGCAGAACCAAACATGTCTCCTCAGGAAGAGATTTGCCTGCCTCCCACACAGGGATGGGTGACTCAGCCTGAAGGACTGCCATCCCTGGACAAACACATCTGTTCCAGGTATCAGTCCCTGTGGATAAGGAATTTCTCCCATCTGTTCTCCGGCGTGCCTCGACTCCCAGTCAGGTGGCAGTTAAGGAGAAACTGGAGGAAGCCCAAGTGATCTCACTGAGGATGGGTAAGCATTAATTGGGAACCTGTGGTGAATCCTGCTTTTCCTGAAGGGAATGCCAAGACTCTCAGGAGCTGCATTTGGGCCAGAATTTCATCCCTCACCCTTCTGGTGCTTATGTGGGAGATGCTGAGCATGGACTGGCACTGCTCCTGTTACAATTCTTTCCTGTTTGGAAAGCCAGTGACTCACATGAGGAGTCTCAGTGCTGCATGGTGTTTGTAAAATCCTCTGTGTTGCTGTGATTTGAGAATCCCATGCAAATCCCACAATACAGCCATCACAAATATGTAAATCCTGAGCTGTGGTGAATGCAAATCCCATGGGAGTACTACCAGTGGATATGCAAAACCTGCTACAGCTGGGAGATTACAGAAACCCCCGTGGCAATGCTGCCTATGGAGATATTTATTTCTACAAGACTTGATAGTCACTTCCTTTGCATCAGCTCTGAGAGCTACAAATTGAGAACCTGCCTCCAAATGTAAACACGGGCTTAACAGCCAAGGTCAGGATCACAGGTCATGGGTGGCCAAGGCTTTGCATTCTACAGGAAAATCTGCCCTCTCCAGAAATAAGCTGTGATTCACAATGAAAGCCAAGAGTATTTTAGTAGAGAAAAAAAATAACACCAAACCACAAAACAAAACCAAACAAAAACCCAACTCAAAACCCCAGGAAATTTTTGTTTTAAAATTCAATTTCCTTTGCAAAATAAACTGAGATATGGTTCTGAACTTCCTGTATGCAGGTGTCCCTCTGTGAAGCAATATAAATGATGAAACAGTCCTAAAGCAAAGGTGTGGCAAGGCTGGCATCCTAAACATCCCCCCAGAAAAGGCTGTGCTTGAGTGAAAACTCACTGAAAGAGATATTTCCCCAGCTCATTTGTTCAGTGGACCAGCACTTAAAAAATAGAAAATAAAACCGAAATTCTTTTACCAGCTCCATTTTTACCACTGTATGCCTGCTTATGAAGAAAACCCAAAAGCTGAGCTCTTGCACACTGACCACAAGGAGTCAGTTATAATTATTTTTATCTATGGGGAAAAGGAGGTGACTGTATGAAAATCACTTCTCACGCTGCTTTAATGCATTCACACCAGGCATGCTGCAGTGAACTGCAACAGGATGAGGAATGGAAATGTAGAGAGAAGCTCAGAGCAGTAGAGAGAGATTTAACACATCCTTTTATGCATTATAATGCTGAGAACTTCAATTATCTTCATTTAGGGTTTATGCATAAGACATGTCAACATTTTACTTCCCTAATTCCTGACACTGAAACCCTGAAACCAATTTTCAAGCTGTATGCACTATTTATGCAAATAAAGAGTCAGCCATTCAAATAGAAGTCATTATTCTGCAAACATAGATACAGAATGAAGTGATCTAGTAGTGAAGGAGTAATTTTGACATCAATCACAGTCACCTCTTGATCATCTGTAAACTCAAAAGTTCGCTTCTGTATTTTTCTTAATAGAGCAATGAAAATTAAGCATTATTGCTCACCGAATGCTCTCACAATCTAAGCTCAGCATACTGTAAGGGGACATGGAATCCCCTTCCAATATTCATTAAATAAACTTTAGCAAGCAGCCTAGAAATAAGCAACAGAATAAAATATTAAACAGTTTCTACTTTAAAGGGAAAAATAGAATCTGGAAGGAAAGCTTAAGTAAAAATCTCAGGAGAAGGAGTTTCTACAGTGTTCCAGGACAATGTTGGTGGTGGTTTGGTCAAGAGAAATCATCCTGGAGGGGAAAAGAAAGGTTACATTTTTATTATGTTTGGAAGAATAGAGAAGAAATGATCTGAGGAGTCTCTTAGACCTTTGATAGTAACACCTGTCCCAAAGAACTGCTGTCACTAAGCTAGACCGGTTTGGAAGCAGTTTGCATTGCACATATGTAATTAAGATAGAGTCTAAGGAGGAATTATACACTTGTGAAGGGCAGAATATTGCCTTAAACAGGAATAACTAGTGTTTCACTTTGTGTGACATGTTCTGGCATTTGTCTCAAGTTTTTATGAGAGGCAAACACTGTCCCTGGCACCGCACTCCACAAGGTGTGTTCTGTTCAACACCTCACCAGCCAGGCTGCAGTGACACCATTGCTTTTGTAGGACAGAGACCAGGACACCAGCCCTGGCCTCGTGAGCAGCCCCACTGTCACTGCTCTCACCTCTCTGACGTTGTACCTCGCATCAAAGATTTGAGCTCCTCCGCCACTATCTTCATTCCTCTCACGTACGGGCCCGGCTTTGGAGAAACACCGTACAGAGGGTTATGTCGCATCAGATATTCTGCAAGATAATTAATGGGGTCAAATGTGCCTGGGTCTTTGTCTGATACAAGCACGTGCTTTCTTTCCACTTCCATTAACAGATTTTCTACTCCTGGGATTAATGTAGGTAGGAGTTTGTCAAGCAAATAGATGCGAGTATCGAGTGTCTCCCTCTCTTCGCTGTACCACTCTCTGGCCAGTGAGTCACAGGGCTCTCTCTTCTCTATCTTTTCTTCTTCTGCCTTTTGTGCTCCAATCACACTTGCCTTTGTCTCCTGCAGACTCAGACACCTTTGTTGTACCTTTTCAAAAAAACACTCTTTCCACGAAGAGTAATTACTAAGACGTGGCTGTTCATCATCCCCCTGATTGCTTTCCATTTCTGTGGCAGCTCCCTCCTCATGTCCAAGTTTGGGATGTTGCAGACCTGCAGGTTGTGCTGATTCTTCTGGATGAGCAGCCATACCTCAATCACTGTGACACAGAAAAGAAGCAGCTTGTTATATAATGCCAAAAGATGCAGCAGTGCCCTAACAGGTGACACAGCAATAAAGCCCATTGTTAGGGATTAACTACGATTTTTTCTATGTTCCTTTTTTATTCTGTTACTGCTGCTTTGTACTCTTAAATAAATACAGCCCCTTTACTTCAAAGAGCAGTAAATGATTTATAAAGATTAATTATGTATCACAACAGCCCTTGGAGACAGAGCAACTAACTAAGTGCGTTCCTTTCTTAGGAGAGAAGAAACTGAGACACAAAGGGGGAGTGATTAATTGCAGGTCACTTAGAGACTCAGAAACCAGGAGGTGAGCAGTGCTCAGAACTTGTTCCCCAGTTCCAACCGGTGGAATCCTCTTACCCCCAGCACCATTATTTGTTTTAGGTCCATTCCCTGCCTCCAGGAAATCCAGTGGATATGAGACTAAGGAAGCGAGTAATGGAAAATGTCAGATACCCAGCAGCAAGATTCCTCTGCACGCTGCCTCTGCTTCAGCTTCTCTGCAGCTGTGAAGAACACTGAGGAAGCTTGTCCCACAAACTACTTAACTTCAACTTTGGCAACTATTTTTAACTCTGGACATTTTGTTCAGGTAACAAGGACCCAGGTGTGCGGATCAGCAAAGCTTCCACAGAAAGGGAAACTCTACACCATGGAGTCTGTAATCAAGTTGTTCACAAGCACTTAATGTTGTAGATTATTGTGTAAAAGAGGTATCTCTCTTTACAATTTCATGAACCTTGCTGCTTTCTTCTCAAAATGTTCTTCCTGTGAAATATTAGGAAGAAACTGAGCTGCTCACATGGCACAATTTGAAAAATGTTTCAGTGTGTCTCCAGGCATAACTGTCTGCATCTGCAGAGGGATTCACACACACGGGATGGAGCAGAAGGCTGGCTACTACTCGATTCAAGGCATGAAAAAGCAGCAGCATGCTGCCAAACCCAGCTCAGTGTTAAACAACAGCAAGGAAGGGGGATATTAATGAATAGTCCAACACCTTTCCAAATTAAAGATGAAACTCCACTCAGAACTTGCTGCCACACTAACCTTTTCAAGTTTTTATTTAAAAGTGCTTTTCACTGAGGCCTCTCAGTATCCATAGCAATACTGCTGCTTTTGATATGTGTTGCTCTTGCTGTTCAAGCATTTGTAGCTGTTCTGAACTGAGTTCAGCCTTCCAGGAAATGCATAAATATGATCTACAGCCCTCCTGGCACACGAATATAATTACTAATATGTTGACCTTCTGGTTCATTACCACTGTTGGAGTGCAAATGCTGCTGGATAGGTGGGATGCTTCACAGCATTGCATTTCTGGGTCTGTTTTCTCGATGGGCTTGTTGGCGTCTTCTGGTAATTTGATTTCAAAGATGATTACCTGCCAGGAAATGGGATGAATTCATGGCTCAAACTGCCTGCCTGACCCACACAAAGGTTTGCTACCACTTGGTAGCTGGTTTTGCCACTGAAGGACATGAGCTGAAAAGGAATCTGAATTTATGGTGGTAAAAAGGGAAACCTGTCCACCTTGTTGAGTTGTTCCTTGCTTAGGTGAGTTCCTTTCACTGAGCTGTAAAACCAGACTCCTTGGTTCAAAGCAGGGGTGTTAACCAAATGTTCTGGTCACCCTCCAAATCAGCTGGTTTTGTTGGGCCAAAATAAACTGTTCTTGCAGTCTCAAATACTTATGTTATTTTTTTAAACATCCTTTACGAAACCCTCTGCAGTTTCTGTGCAGTGTTAAAGTGACAACTGGCCTCTGCTTCATGAGGTGGCTGATTCTGAGAGATGATGGATACATTTTCTACGCTGCTCTCAGCCCTTTGTTAGGATGGTTGTGAGGATTTGTAAATGTTTATAAAGTATCTCTATGTCTCTGACCAAAACAAAGCATAAAACAACTGGTGCAACTGTTCTATCTCAATTCCAGGGCATTCACAAAACTCCAGGAATGGAAGCAGAGCCCAGAGAACTGTTCCCACTTCTCTAATGCAGTACAGATGAAGAAGACTAAGAGTTCATGGAAGAACACACAAACAATACATAACTGTTCAAATAAACAACAAAGGAGTGCTAGAATCAGGCCCTGAAGCCTGGAATTTGTTGAGGATAACAGGGACACACCTCCAGCTTGGATAACACACCACTTGCTGATTTACATTAGTTGAGAATTTGGGCCATAAGGGAAAAGTTGTGAACTGAAAGGGTGCTCAGGCATTGGAAGGGGCTGCCCAGGGAAGGGGTGGAGTCCCCAGCCCTGGAGGTGTTCAAAAAACGACTGGACGGGGCATTCAGACCCAGGTCTAGTTGACAACGTGGTGTTTGGTCAAAAGCTGGACTTTTGAAAAGATCTTGGAGATCTTTTCCAATCTTAATGATTCTATGAGTCTGTGATTCTACAATAATATAGAGAGCTCTCATGGCCCATGGCATTCCCAAATGGAGCCCAAATAACAGTAAGCATGGAGCACAGGGGCAAACTTTAGAAACAACGAGGAAACTTGAAATGTCATATAAAGTTTCCTGTAAGCCTTTGTTCAAGCTGAAGGCAAGATAAGCTCTCCATTATTTAGTAGGATGCCACTTTCCTGGCTCTTCTTCTGTGAGAAAAATATTCCTGCTGGAATCCCTGCAGGTACAAAAAGATTATCATTGTGTTTTCTGTACAAAAACCAAATGTGCTCATAAATAAGATTCTTATGGTTTCATTGCTATTCTGTTAGGGAATTTTGATGGGTGGGATAGGGCCAGGAAACACTAAAGTTTGTTTAGGTAATATTTTGGAGATGTTTGAGTTACAAAATCTTTTCAAAAACAGAGTCCAAATCTTTTTGATACTCTATCACTCTAATGTGTTCCACAGAGCATGTTTCTCTCATCAATCACAAAGAGCTCAACACCCTTTTCATACATGATCTTTTCAATACAATGAAAATTTTAAAACATTTTCCCTTTTGCTTTCTGAAGCTTAGAAGAACTGTTTTTCTTACCTTTGAGGCAGGTATCAAAATAGATCTTATTCCTCCTGCATTCAAAGTGGCTTTGCAAATCAAGAGGAATTTAATACATGCCCATCTGTTCTCCACCATTAAAAATCTTCAAGTGAATTAGGGATCTCTCAGCCCTGCTGTGGAGCTGGGCTGTGAGTTTTACTCCTCTGTGTGTTTGCAGTTGCTAAGCAATAATCCCAAAGGTTGCTATGTCTTTCCACGACCAGAATTGCTGTAGGTTGTCTTTTGGCTTTGGCACAGCCCAACAGACTCTTCTGTTGCATCACATGACTGAAAATAAAATCAGAGAAGGACCAGGAATAGCAACAGACAACACTGAGGGCACAAGCAGAGAATCTGCAGGTGCCCAGTGACAGGCTTACCTTCAGATTCGAGGTTCGTGAAGTCCAGCACTGTCACAAGTCCATTACCAGCTGAAGGGAGGACTGTGTTAACCAGATGCGAGAATCTGAGACGTAACAAGAAATTAATTACAAACTCAATTTAAACATTTTCAGGCTTTCTTTCTTGTGAAGAACCGCGTTGCTTTGAAGCAGCCTTGCAGGAAAGGCACACACAGCACTAAATAGGGGGGAGTGCACAGTGCCATTTTGTCAGTCTGCTTTTAAACCTGAATCTAAAGGAATTTGATGAACCTCCTTTCATAATTTCTCCTGTATTCTTTGAAGAGTAATATGCAACACAGGGAAAGGAGAAGGGAAAAGACAAACACATCTACAACAGCCATCCTGCACTCATTTACTCTAATGCAAATCAGGTGCCTCTTCAGCGATTTCCTTGGGTTAGGCAGGACTTCCAGCTGAGAAATTTATGGCAATTTCTGCCAGGGAACAAGGTTTCTCCAATGCTGGGTTTAATTTGTATTTTGTACTGGAAGTGGCATAATCTTTAGATTTCCTACCTGCAGGAAAACTGGACTGTGAATTTATCTGCAGTAATTGTCATTGGAGCAGCTGCCCTCAGGCACGGTATTAGTCTCCATTTCATGGGACAACTTGTAAGAAACCTTGAAATAGAGGAGGTCAACTTTCACGTGAAAAATAAGCCGTAATAAATTACCATTTCTTTGCTATTTATTTGGAAAAAAATGTATCAGAAGGAAATGCAGTGCATTTCCAAGACATGTTGAAGTCTAGCATCAATTATGTTAACAAAATGAAGCAGAAAATTAGTGCACAGGACTAATTTAAAATGAGGCTTTAAACTGGATTGTGCACTTTTTTCCTCAAAGCAGGTTGCACATGATTAATTCCTGTTATCTCTTCTCCCAGGTGTGCTTGGTTTTCCCCCTTTGCAATTCAGAATTCTGTTGCTATTATGATTAACTCACAAAACTTTTTTTCAGCATGAAACATAAATTAAAAAGATACTTTCCCTTCTCCAAAAGTGATTTTTTTTTCCAACCCCCAAACAAGAGTATACAAATAGAACTTGGAGGAAGGGATCAAAATGGCTCTATTTTTGTTTTTCTGGTAGTGGAATCCCGTGGGTTAAGCAAACCTTTAATTGTACCCTATTTAACTTGGCTGTTATCCCTTAATGTTTTTGCTAAGCAAAGTGTATCTTTTTATTATGCCATCAAATACTTGCACTGTTGACAAAATAATGGGCTGAATGTGTCACCACAGATGTTTTGCTGGAATTGCCTCTTCTATCTTTTTTTTTTTTCTGTTTTTCTGTGTAAGATACATTTTGGGAGCACTCTGATGTCTTTTGCAGCCAAGATTATGCAATAAAAGCCCTAACATGTAGTAATAACAAGTTGTGTTAGCCAGAGAGATGTTTGCAGTGTATTAAATAGTCAGTTTTGGAAATGTGTACAAAACCAGCTCATGTACAGCTCCACATCCTTTAAATGCTACACTGGGCTGGAGCTGCAGGTGCTGACCACACAGGAAAGAATAAGGCCACAGGCTTCCAAGCTCCTTTTTGTACCAACCCTGATGCTGTGACCACAACCTGCCCTCTAATTGCTCTTTTCAATCCCAATACATCTGCCTTTTAGCTTCCTCCTCCACATTTAAATTCTGCTGCTGAAAGACACTGCACATGCAAATTATACCTTTCTAAGGGCTGGAGAAATATCCCAATCTGTGATTACTGCAGTTAACAACTGATATGTTGGACTTGCAGCTGACTGTAGATATCAACTCTATTATTTACATGTGGTAAATGTTTTTTGAAAGTGTTTGCTGTTCAAATACCTGGAAGAGCTACAGGGTACATAAAAATTACACAAAGGTAATTTTGGAAGTTGGTGTAAATAATCATTTCTCGATAGTAATCCCTGCGTGACTTGATCAAAATCCAAGATGAAACGCCAGTCCCAGGTAATGAAATCTGCTACAACACTCCAGGAACTTCGGTCATCCACCCTCTGTACCAGCGCAGAGGTATCTGAAGATGAGCTGGGTGCCTTGAAGCAGCCCTAAATGTGCAGGAATGAAACTAAACAACCTCAAATTATACTTCAGAGAAAGGCGAATGGTCATATGCCAGAAAAGGAAGAACTTTCCCATCCTCAAATGGAACTCCTGCCTCTGCTGAAAACCACGGCAAAAACTTTACAGCATCGTGGCCTCATGTCTGGCTGCCACCTCAACATGCTTTTTAGTTACTTAATTTAAAAGGTGTCTGGAAGGCACTTTCTTGACCCCTTTGCCATAAATCAGTGTGCTGTAAGCACATTATCCATAAATACCCTGTTTCAAAACAACAACATTTTGGTTGTAAAATGCAGGACAAGGGCTCTTCATTTACCAGTGGGTTTTGCTTAGTCTCCCCATGTGCTCAGATCCCTCTGGGGAGTCTTTTGGATGTGCAGCCCACTCTAGAAACTCACTTTGGTCCAGTTCAGGGAGCCTGTCCTCAAGCCCTGTCCTCCATCCCTCTCCTCCATCCTCGCCTGTCCACCAGGAGGCAAAATGCTTCATTAGCGATTCTGACTTCTCCATTGCAGCAAAGCCCAGCAACAGGAGCCTCCCTGATCATTATTTTAACTGGGGAATAACCTTAAGAGCGACCAGGTGGCTTCCCCAGCACTTACGTTTACAGGGGCAAAGTGCAGTCAGCCTGAGGAGTAGATCAAAGCCACATCAGCCCTGTGCTTCAAAGGAATCTATGGGTTAATACACACTCTCGACAAAGAATTTGCTCTGTTTAAATATTTAGAACAGCTTCTGGTTATCATTTCTGGTGGTGTCACTCAATGCTCCATACAATTCTCGATCCCAGTTACCTCCTTTGCATGAATTTAGTGGATTCTTTATCCAAATTACCCCCTTCCCATGAATTCGGTAGCACCAGGCTGAAGCTGCAAGGCAAATGAAGTTTAACAGCACTTGACCCTTTGCCTCAGACCCCAAACCGCTGAGCAGTTCTGCATCTGTGGGTGTCTGAGAGCCCAAAATATCTCGTGTTCTCATCAGACCCGTTTTTTTTGGTGTTTGGGCTTGTGCATCAATGTACCACGAGGTGTTATATGCTGTTTTCATTATGGAAACAGTTACTATTGCTACCACAGCTGAGGAAAAGCTACATTATTTGAGAGCTAATGCCAGCTTTCACCAGTGGGTGCCAAGCCCGCTGTCACGGATCCCAGTGGGATGGGGCTCCCCAAACCATCACCGGCCAGGAGGCACACTGAGGGTGCCCAGCTGACACACACTCATAAAAGCCACCTCTGGGGCTGAGACACAAGAGGGGCGATGCTGGGACTCCCAACTCCACTGTCATTCCCTCAGGGACCGGGGTGGATGCCAGGACCCCCCCCCTCTAGCCCCCTCAGGGACAGGGGGTGCGATGTTGGGCCCCACCTCACGCCCTTAGGGACCAAGGACGGATGCCGGGCCCTCCAACCCGCTCAGGAACCGGGGGGGGGGGGGCGATGCCGGGACCCCCTCTGCTCCCGGTGTTCCCTCAGGGACCGGGGGACGATGCCCACACCCCCCTCCCTCAGGAGCCGCCGGCGCCGCGGGGGTTAACGCGGCTCGGCCGCCAGGGGGCGGCGCCGCGCGCGCGCTGACAGCCGGCGCGTGCGCGCTGGCGCCTCATTGTGCCCGGCCGGCCCGGCCCCGCCGCGCCTCAGTCGGCGAGAGGCCGCGGGCGCGCGCGGAGCTGCTGCCGCTGCCGCCCCCTGCGGCCGCCGCCTCCGCATCCCCCCCCCCCCTTCCCCCGCCCGCCATGGAGTGACGGCCCCCGCCGGACGGCCGGACGGGGGGGCCCCGCCGCGCCTCGATGGCTCTGGTCACGGTGCAGCGCTCGCCTACCCCCAGCGCCACCTCCAGCCCCTGCGCCTCGGTGAGTCCCCGGCGGGCGCTGAGGGGGCAGCGCGGCGCTCGGCGGCCGTTGGGGTCCGGCGCGCGGCGCTGCGCATGCGCTCCCCACCCCCCCACACACCTCCCCTCAGTCGCCCCCCGGTGCCGGCGGGGTCCGGGCCCCGGGCTAAGGGTGAGGGGGGCCCGCGGTCCGCCGGGAACGGGGGTCGCACACCCTGCGCTGTGGCCTGGTGACAACCCGGGGGACGGGCGGGGGGTCCCGCTGCCCCTCAGCAGGCCCGCGCTGGGGCAGCGCAGTTCCCTACCGGCCCTCGGGCTACCGCGGGGTCCCGGTCAGACCCAGCCCCGCTGTGAAGGATGGGGCAGCGCGGGGCCGTTTCTATGAATCCGCCTGGTTCAGTCCGTGCTCATTGTGCGCGGTGGGAGAGGCGGGAAGCGTGTGTGGAAGAGACCTGACATGGTTGGGGCTCCGGCCGTGCTCAGCTGATCTCATCTGACAGCACCTCTGGGTATCCCCCGCGCCCTGCCTTGGCCAGCACATGAGGGTGTTTTTTCTGCCCCTTCTTCCGAATGCTGACTATAATTTTCACGGGGCTGTGTCAAGCCCAGGACAGGCACAGAACGGCGGATTCCAAATCCCCGGGTGAGATGTGCAGCAGGACAGACGTTCCCATCACTGCCCTGGGTCAGGCAGGCGGTTTGGAGGCTTCTGGCTTTCCATGCTCTTTAAACGTGGAGACAGACTGTTGTTTTAGTACTTCTGTATTGTAAAATCCTGCTTGTTAACCCTTTAAGATGCTACCAACCCTGTTTCCAATGTAACCAAGGATGAGAGTGAAAATAGCTTGCTTTCGCTTCTGTGTGCTCAGTTCTAAGTTAGCTTTTATCCTTAAAAAACCTCATGCATTATCACACTGGCGTTATGTCTGGTTTGCAAATGTTTGGAGGGAGAGAAGAGTTGAAATCCCAGTTGCTTCCACCATGGAGGGGGGGGAATGAAAAAGCCAAGTACTCTGAAAAATATTTCTTGTTGTGTTAGGTAACCTCTTCAGAAACTAGATCAGCTACTTGACAGGTCCTGCCTGCCCTGGCAGCATTTTAGCTGTCAGAACACTTACTTTTTTTCTTCCCCTCTTTCATTCCCATGCCTCTCCTAAGGTATGTTTATTTAGCAACACAGATTAATTTCGCTTGCATTTCTCTGCTATAAATATTAATGTGCTGCCTTACTTGGAGATTGCTTCCCCCTTTAACTTCTTTACCCTTTCCACTATTCCTTTTCCCATACGATTATTGCATTTAAGACGCTTCGTGAGAACAGATAGAACTCTCTTGGCATCCTTCTTTCTCCCACTTAGATGCATAACCCCTCCCTTTCTTAAATATTTTATATATATATGAACAATTAGTTGTGTTCTCTAAAGCTTTTCCATCTGGAACAGCCAGGCTGTTTCCCAACCAATTAAATTAAATTGAAGCTGTGCTGATTTCTGGACACTACTTAGTTTTTAAATACAAAAACAACTCCCTGTGGAGCCTGATAAACCCAGAGGGTGAAGCTTTCAGTGTATGTATCTATATTCTCTTTCTTCCATCCCATAGTACAGAGTGTACTCTGTGCCAGCGGGGTTTGTACAGCCTTGCTGCCCTATCCAAAAATAAGTGTGTGGCATGTTCCTGGCCTGCTTTTGGTTCTCACAATTGCTTCTACTTTCTCACACTTCTCTTGCAGTGTAAAGTGCAACTGATTTTCATCACATTCTGCCCTTAACTGCTATTGTTTGAGCACTTCTGCATTTCCTGTTGCAGCTTCCTAACCACACTTCAGGGGTTTGGCTGCCCTTTTAGCCTCTTGTTAGAGAGCTGGGCTCGTTTCTCCATCCTTCTGCCAGGGTTTTGCTGAGCTCGTGTGTGTTCCTCCTCTGCCACAAACTTCTTGTTTCTTACTCAAAACTTTTGGTATCATTTCAGATTGTGATCCCTCCTCGCCTGCTGAGGGTTTGTGAACAACAACATTTTTAGTCCTTAAGAGAGCTTTGGGCCTGCCACACTTGCTGTTGGGATGGATCCTTGTCACCTTCAGCAGGAGGACTTGATTCTTTGAGTTTTAATTGAAAATGCTTCAAACCACTCTGTTGTAAACTGGTGGTAGCTTCCTTCTATACAGACCAGTAACTATCCCCAAGTTACTACTTTAAAAGAAAGCTCGTCTTGCTGAGTAATTCTTATGAGTAGTGTAAGGGTCTGTCCTGCAGTGAGGAACACGCTGCTTTTGAGCAAAGATTTTCTGGTGACTGCTGGAACTTTGCTGTTCCAGCTTGTGGGCAAGGGAGAAGCGTGTTGGTGTGCAAGCATATGGCTCTGTCTAATTCTGTTTCCAGGTCACTAAGAATTTTGAGGACAGAAATGGGTTCTCTTTAAAATTGCTCAGTGTCTTTTTCCTTTAGAGATTAACTTCTCAGACAAGGAGAAAGGGTGAAATTGGTGTCCTCAGACTGAATTTTTTTGCATTAAGTATGCCCTATAAACTGTTATAATTGGCTCTTGTGGATTCAGGGGAATAGCTGATCTCAATCATGCTGAAATTGGATGGCTTTTATTTATAGGTTTTTATCTTGTTCTCATTGCCATAGAGCATCTCATGAGCATTCATTTCAGGGTAGTTCATGCAAAGTGTTGATTATACATTTACAACCCTCTGGTTGCTTGATGACTTGTAAAATTCCTTTAATTGTCAGTCCAGACTTTTGCTGTTTGTTTTGGCCTTTGGTTATGCAGTCACTCTTGAGAAATAAGACTGCAATCTTCACTTCTTACAGCAGAGCAGTTGTCTTCTGACATGCCCTGTTGGCACAAAGTGGTCCAAGGCAGGGCTGTGCTTCAGTACAATGTAAAGCTGCCAGGAGCCAGAGAGGGGCTCCCTTGGTGCTGATGCTGATGTATTGTTATTCAGGGCAGTTGTTGACTAATACATCTGTATCAGAAAATAATCTGTTGAACTTGCTCTTTTAAAGTATTTGTATGGACAGTTAAAAAAAGAAAATCCTATAGTTTCTTTAAGGTGCTTTTTTTTTTTTTTTTTTTGTCTATTATATCTCTTTCCTGAGAAGTGAAGAAGCTGGGCAGGCAATCTGGCCCTGGCTGCTCTCACAGTTCACTTGCCTTCCCTCCCCTCAGGGAGACAATATGCTTTTATTGGAAGGGACCGACTGACCCAAAAAGAGAGGATATGCTGTACATATATTGTTCTAAAATGCACAGTTTGGGGGGAAAAAAAATATGCTAAAGCAAATGAAAACCTAAGCCATTGAAGTTCCCCTCCTTAATCCCAGGAGAACAGCTTGAGCAGGAAGCAGAGTCCTGCAAATGTGTTGGGGAGTCTCTGTCACGTTGTGCTTGGGAGCTCCTTGCTGGTGGAATTTACTGGAAACACTTTTCCCACTTATTTATGGGGCAGCTAAATATAATGTTTCTCTACCCCAGTCCTGTAGAGACTGAAGCCTACTTTCCTTGGGATAAGAAGTCGGACTTCTCATAGTACTGTGTGAGTGTTGGCCTAAAATGGCCATTTTTAGGTTGAGAGGGAAATTTTGTCTTTTTACTTATTTCACCCTTTTTTAAATCCACCAGCTATGATGCAACTGCTGCATTTTAGATAAAAAACTCTTCAGCTCAGTTGTATCTTTGGAATTATGAACTTATATTGAAACAAACTGAGTGCAATACACAGTTAAGTTCTAACCTCTTGAGTTCCAGCAGCACATAAATTTTTGTGTTTTGAAAAGGACCTTGTAATTTGAAAATGAAAATAACCTGTGATGCTGTAATGAGTCATTATCTGACCAGTATTGATTCTTGCTGTTTAAGGAATGAAAGTAAGTTGAAAAAGACAGGGTACAGTAGCTTCTATAGTTATTTTGGGAGCCAATGACACATTTATTTGAGTGGAAAATACTATTTTGAGTGGAGACTACCATTCACAAAGCAGTCTGCTGGAAGTATTTTAGTGTAAGAGGGCTACCCTCATGCAGGGGTAATGCCTGAGGATTTCCAGTTACTGGAAAAAATTCTGAAGGATCTATAGCTGTAACTCTGCTGTCTTGGGAAAAAAAAAAATAGCCTTTGGGCAGCTTAGCTCAGCGTAGCTGCTCCCTGATCACAGGCTCAAGGTTTCATTCTTCAGTCACAACAAACCACATCCTCCCAGGAGCAGCTGAAGCGAGAGGGCTGCTCGCAGCCTCCCGGGAACGCCCGTGCTCTGGGAGCTCCTGCCATCCCTGCAAGAATGTACTGGACAGGAAGACTTCAAAAATGCCCTTGTCCTTCTAGAGTTCAGCTGACATAAAGCTGTTACTGTCTTCATGTCTGACTCTTGCTGGTGCCAAAAGCAAGAAGGATGAGCTGAGCTGCTGGTCTGCGACCGATGCTTCGTTCCTGGGGACTGGCCTCGCAACATGAGAGCACTGGGCTGGTCAGCTGCCTGCTCCAGGTGTTCCAGTTGTGTAGTTCAGCCTGTGAATTTAAGGAATCTCCTGTCTGGGCCGCTGATTTGCCTGAGCACTCTTTTAATTTGATTATTAGTGACAGGGAAGCTCATATCTTTTGTATAAAAGGGGAATCTTGGAAGCAGGAGAAGAAGGAGCTGATATCTGTTGGAAGTAGTGATTTAAACAAGGCAGACAGTGTTTCTCACCTTTTGGCTGGAAGCTCTTCCTCCAGAGTGCTCTGTTGAAAGGGATAAAAAATTACAAAGGCCAAAAGCCATTTTTGCATTTCTGAGTTGGGCCATATAAATTGATTAAATTACTGTCAACCATCTGCAAAATGTCTTATCACAATACTCCAGTACTGCAGTGTGTGTGTGTGTGTGTGTTCCCGTGTTTTAGTCAGCGTTTGGGCAGGCCCCTGTATGGCCGGGTTCGAATGTGTCAATAGCTTTTTGCCCAAATAGAATGACTCTGAATATGCATCTTATCAGCGTTGCTCACTGCAGGCTGATCCCCTCTGGAAGGCAGAGGACGTGGCTGTGAGATGAGTCACGCAGTTAAACAGCTCGTTGCTTCCATGGTGCGACGCACCCTTAGTGAGCACCCAGAGCTGGCAGTGCCCTGTGAACTCCTTATGGCCCCGGTGAACGGAACCGCCCGTGGCACTCACAGAGTGGGTCTGGCTTGTGGCTGCTCCCTGCTTTTGGGTGCACTGGTCCTCTTCCTTCTCCCAAGGACCTCCTGGGCTACGGCTTCGCTGCAATAATGGAGTTGCTGCATCCACCTGGGCTGTTTAAGGATGAAGTTAGTGGGGAACTTGAGGCCACAGTGTAAACTGCTTGAATTGAGGTAATGAAAGACATGAGATTATTTCATCTGACCCATTTGGAAAGAGCTCTTTTATCACGGATCACGCTGTCCCTGTTCTGAGTTCGTACCAGAGCTCAGCAGGTGGCTTGGATGCTCGAGCTTTTCACCGCTCTGCAACTAGAGCAGTGAAGGAGACCTTGGAGAAGTAAATTCCAGAGATGTTGTCTCAGGAGATGATCTTCAACTTTTACCTGGATTCAATATCTGAGGAGTGGATTTCAATGTGGAAAGCCGGTCCTGTCCCAGGGGACTGTGCCTGTCCTATTACTCTCACTTGCTGCTATTGTGTCCCTTCTGTTTTGATGTACAGAACTGTCATATTTAAAACTGCAGCGAGAACTTTTAAGACTTGTTCAACTGGCTTGGTTTAGCTTCAGTGTCTGACATCTGAGAAATGTGTATATTAGGATTCTTCAGGGAAAAACCAAAACATATTAGGCTTTTCATCTCTCAACCTTTTAGTGGTGATGAGAGGGAGGGATAAGGCATATGTCTTGCATGTGTAAAACACTTTGCTTTCCAAAGGAGAGCTTTGTTGGTAGTTTAAGGACATGTGAGTCTTCTGAGTGAGGCAGGACCAACTCTTTGTCTCAATCCATCTGAAGATGGAGTTTCCCATGGGTCTCTGAAGCTACTGAAAGGACTGCAGAGAGTCAGCAGATGTCTGTGAGCTTCTTGTGTGGTAGCAGGTATCCTTCTGAGCCTGCTGCAGTTCTGGAGCATCTTCTGTAGGAAACAGGGTGTCACACTGAAAATTTAGCTCATGAGTAGCTGTGGGGCAGGCAGGGAAATGACTCAGCTCTCTGACCTACAGACAGGAGCTAAACCTAGTTACAGGAGGAAATGCTAGGTGACGAGATAAAGGTGTTTCTGGAATAAGGATTGATTCTTTTTTTGTTGTTCTTTGTTTCTGTTGTTGTCTTTTTGGTTTTGTTTTCCTTTCCGCAGTCCTCCTCAACAGTTTAAAATAGTTTAAAGACAAACAGCTCTGGGCATGTTCTTCAGAGGTGCTGTAACCACAGTATTTAAATACAGCGCTTCGAAATGTGGTGTGGAACAGCTTATATTGTCTTTCTGAGTGAAGTGCCAACCTTGAAATGACAGCCCTCCCCTTTGCCCTTTAACATTGCAGAATGGTTGACAAAGATTTAATTCACTTTCTGAACAAATATTTTTCTTATGTAACATCTAGTGAGTTTCGTTACTGGGAGTTTCCTCTGTTTTTGTTTTCAGCTGAGTTGTGCTTATGTGGGAGAGCAAGCTTGTGACTTCGAAAAGCGAAGTGAAACAGGACAACTTAGACTTTTTTGTTCTTTGTGGCATTTCTTCCTCCTTGGTAGTATTTTGGTTCTGCAGCAGTTAATAGAATGTCTAAGCCTGAATTCCAGCTCTTAATGAATCTTCAGACAGCAGCTACCCCTGTAGAGTGGGTCGAGTCTAATTCTGCGTGAACTTGTCAGTGCAGCTGCACGTGGGAATCAAATCTTAATATATTTTCTCTTGCTTTTTGCGTCCACCCGTCATCGTGTCCCTGAGCTGTGTCACTGCCTCAGTGGTGTCCTGGGAATGAATTGTCCTGTGCAGCTTCTCTCTGCTCCTGAATCTCGAGTAAAGGAGTGTCAGGGCAAACTGATCTGAACTGAGCATATTTTCAAATGCCTTCCCCAAAGTTGGGCACAGTTATATAAACTTTAAGGCAAAGGAGGCATTACGAGTTAACGTTTATAGTGTGACTGGAATAGGGTTTGCATAATCTCAGCGGGTGAAATGGATATTTTTCACAAACATTTTACAGATCCCTGATCTCAAATGGTGCTTCATGCCGCAAAGATAAGAACTGTGCTACAGGCTTCTGCAACCCACACTTCTGGTCTCTGAAGTGGAATTTTTTTTTTTCTCTTACACATACACCAGAAACTGCTCTTGTCGGGAGGAAGCTCTGTTTAACTTAGATCTGTTCATGTTGACTGTAGATGGCTGAGATGGTTATTTTGGGGCAGTTTCTGTCTGGTTCTCTTATGAGTGAGAAAGTTCAGACTTGACTTTGCCTTGAGGAGAAGGGAAAAGTTTGACAATTTTTTTTTAGTATTTGAGGAGAAGATGGCATGAGCCAAAATAAATTTTTAAGCTTGAGTACTTGTTCACATCTTGATCCTAAACTTGGGAAGTGCCTCATTTAAAAAGTAAAATATTAAAAAAACCAACAAACCCAAAACTAAACAACCCCCTCCCTACAAACATCCCTGCAAAACCTCGAAACAAAACCCAAACCAAAACTACTCAGCTTGTTTGGAGTTTAAACTTGCAAGTTTGGTTTAGGACAGATGAGCAGAGAAGACCTCGAGCTGAAGGGAGTAAATGCAAAGACAGCTTGAGGTGAGAAGTGATCTGTACGTGTCAGAATTTCATGTGCTTGCTGTGACGTAGGACACCCTGCACACTGAGGCTTTGCTGTGCTGGTGAACGTTCCCTGCACACGCTGTGGGAAATGCTGAGGAGCCCTGAAGCAGTGAGAGATATCAACAGGGCATTAGTGAGGAATGGTTTCTGGGGGCAGATGGGGAGCGATTTCCCAGCTGAGCACTGACAACAGGCGTTTTGGCATCGCTCCCCTGGCTCTGCGTGGGGTCAGCGCTCCGTGTGCTGTGGAAGCTCCCTGTGCAAAACGTGAGACCTTCCTTCTGTGAGAAGGAACCAGCAGCTCTTCCAGCAGGTGCAGCCTTTAGCTGCAGCCCTGAAGATGTCACAGAAATGTTTCCTGTCACGGGCCTTTGATACTGTCAGACCCAAACTGAGGAGTTACTCGTGACAGAGCAGTGGAACAGGCCTGAGTCTGGCCTGAACATTTCAGAAGGCCCAGCTTTGCCTCGTGCCTTGCACTGCTATGATAAGAGAATTGGGAGGGGAAGCTGTGTTCAAGAATCTCTAATCCATGATGGTGGCTCTGACTGAAATGGAATAATCTTGTTTTAAAGGGTGCTCTAAAGCACTAAAGCTTTATAAATATTAATTTTGTTCGTTTGTTTCCTAATAAAAGGCTTTTATTCATGAAATCGCTATTTATTTATTAACCTGACAAACTAATAGCAAGCTCTCTTCTTTCAGTGTATGCATGTGCCATATCACAATTCTGCTTGTCACCGTAATAAGAACTTCATTCATCTGCCTTAAAATGTCATTGATAACAACCTGGCAGTGGCCCAGCTTGGAGCAACTTAACTACAAAAGGCTGCATTGTAAACCTTTCTGAGAGTACATGCTACATTAAGTCTAAAATTTAAAAAAAAAAAAAAAAGAGAGAGAGAAAGAGAGAAATGTGCAGGCTGGTCCGAGCTGCACACAACTGCCAAAGAGCTTCAAACCTCTGAAAAAAAAAAAAATTGAGGTCTGTGTAGAGGAGTTCTGGCTGCAAATGGGATGGGTTTGGAATGAAGGATGCATTCTGCTCCCTCTGAAACCTTTGAGGTGCACTGAATTTATAAACCTCATCTTCAAATGAGAGGGAATGTTTTGCTGAACCACAAGCAGCTAAATGAGAGCTTGTCCATGTAAGGATCTTGTTATTTTCCTTTAGTCTCTCCTTTCTTCCACCGGCTGCCCGGGATAAAAACTGCAGTCTGAAAATAGTCACAGGCCTCTGGGAGTTAACTGCTGGAACACTGTGAGGGAGTTTGTCTCGGGTATAAAAACCTTCCCTGACCCCAGCTGCAGCCTGTGCACCAAGTGCATTTATCCACCCGTGGGGTCAGTGCCAGGAGGGTCTGTCACACTGTGCCAGTTCCTCTGGAGGTGCCTCAGCTGCTCATTGCTCTGTAATCCTGCATATGGGACGTCACATTCATTGAAATTTAAAAAAAACTATTATAAGTGCAGCTTGTAGCCTGGGTGAGGGTGAACTGAACTCTCACAAAACAGAGGCGGAGTTTGTGAACTTTATGGAGGGAAGCTCCCGGGGAACCTCCCTTCTTGCACGTGAGGGCTGTGGGTTTTGGTACAGCCCCTGACTAACCCAGCCAGCCTCACTAAACAATTTAACAGCTGAGCAGAACGAGAAGCTTTAAGGCATCTTCATCCAAGGTCTTCTGGGAGCACTGTAAGCATGCAGTAAAATACCGTGGTTCGCATCCTACGCTCCAGAGATGCAAAAGGCTCAGATGGTGTGGGGAAGGGCTTGCTCACAACTGATGGGTGTATAGTCTGATTTCTTAACTGGAACAGGGAGTCTTTTAAAAACAAAACAAAACAAACCTGCAATTTCATGCTGCTTCACTTGTGTGGTTTTTGTTTTGTCTCTTTCTTAAGTATAGTGTATGGACAGCGCCATGGGTTAGGGAACACTTCAGCTTCATCTTCAGAGACTTTTCGTATGTAGCCTTCTGCTGAAGTCAATGGGTGTGGAGGTAAGCGGTGCCGAGTGCTTTCCGACAACATCACTGCCACCCACTCTGCAGCCTGATGCACACAGCACTCCTTGTATTTCAGCATTGTTTTTCTCCAAAAAAGTCGCATGCGGTTGCACAATGAAGACACTGCTTATTTGTGTAATGCAAATCTGTTCCTGCTTGTGGGTACAAAGTGCAAGCAGAGAGCATCAAAGTGTGGAGACCTCACAGATCCTGCATGAACACTTGCCACTGAACCTCAGTGACATCCTGCTTTATGTCAGAATAAAAGATGACATCACAGTTGGTCTGTGAGTGAATGGGATTTGAACTTGGGGTTGAATGTTGCTGCCTGAACCGTTTGTGCTACTGATGCTCAGCATCCTTTGCCCTGCTACTGTTTGTTTGTTTGTGTATTTTTACAACGGCTGAGTTTAGTCTCTCAAAGGTTAATTATTTTATCAGGAGGCAGTCAGAATCAGCAAGAGTTTCCTGTTTCCATGTCTTTCTGTTGATTTCCTTTTTTGTTGAAACACAACTTTCTCTGTTGAAACACAACTCAGTTGCTGCACTCTTGAGTTCCCGTCTAGTGATTTCAAGTGGAGGGAGGGGGAACTGTCTGAAATAGCCTGATATTCTCACAGAGATATTGACAGTGGGGTCTGGTGGCTAAATTGTTGTGATAAGACACAAATTCTTTAGCTGATGCTGTTGAAATCCGCTGACTTCTCTGTGCTCCTAATAGAAGGCTTTAAAATATCCAGCTGCAGACTGATCCTCTCCAAGCATGTGACACTGACATCAGTCCTAGAAGTGAGGCGTTGAACTGCCTCCAAAAATGAGCTCATCGGGTAATATTGAATGCACTGATTTAGCAAAATATTGGTTAATTTGATTACATGGTCACCTGTACATACTCTTTGAAACACGGGCATTTGTTCCATATTTAGTTGCTGTGTTGTTCCAGATGCTGATGTTATAGAAATCCTCTTGATCAGATGCTGTGCTCCCACTGTATGCTGGGAGCTGGGCTTGGCAGAGCCCGTCTCTAATTGCCACTGATGTGCTCCAAGACTTGCCAGTTTCTTGGCTTTTCTTGTCCCTGCACCCCTCCCAATAAGCTGTAGGGAGTAAGAGTGGGATTCTGTCCTTAAATCATCCTTCTAAAGCCACTCATAAAAACCGCTTGATTTTCTAAGGGCTCTCTTGGCTTTTTGAAATGGCTGCATTAAAACACAGCCGTGTCCTTTCCCAGGAGTTTGGGTAGTGGTCCATCTTCAGCCTCACCCACCATCCAAAGCAGAGGGACCAGTATGAAATTAAACCCTGGCAGAAAGGCTTCCTCCCTTGATGTAGCTTGAGGTCAGCAGTAACTGCAGCCTTCCTGTTACAACCCACACAAAGAGCATGGATTTGGGCACATAGGATGATGCTGACCCCAAATAAACAAATTTGCCCATTATTTTGTAAACTTGAAGAAATTCTTTATTTACCTGTAATTTCAGTAGGAGTATGTTCTAGATGCTGCTGTCTGAGCACCCCAACATAACATCTGATTATTTATTTGAATCATGGGCATGAGAGAAACAGCATGTTAGAAGAAAGGTTCATGTGAATTTGTGCAGGAACAGTTTTGTCTCCCTCCCCCCCGCCCAGGATTTTCTGCCTGTTACTGCATATTGCAGGATTGTTAGTTTTGGATGCTGTTTCCTGCTGAATGCAAGTCTTTAAGAAGCTGCCCATAGTGTTGCTCTTTTCTTTCAAGAAACACTGCTGCTGACTTCAGACAGAGGAAGATGCTGTGTCTTACAGGGCTGTAACGATGCCTGCATTTGCAAGCTGTTGTGCAACTGAAGAATTGCTCTGTGCAAAACAGTGGACAAACTGCTGCTGAAGTGCACAGGGAGTTGAGGCGATGGGAAGCCCCGTGTTTAGAGCAAGAGGAGAAACTGGGTTTGAAGATCAAGATAGGAAAACTCTGGTCCTGCAGGAGTAAACAATCCCTTAGAGCAGCCAAGGAGGCTGGTTGGTGTGAACTCTGTGCAAAGTTCAGTGGAGAGTGAGTGTGCTCCAGCGTCCCGGGCAATGCTGCCTCTTCCTCCTTCTTGTTTACAAGAAGCTGGCATGATTTCAGAATAAACTTCTGAAACATCCTTGGTGGGGCGGAGGATTGGGATGACAAAATACCTCTTTGCGTGTAGAAAGTTACTGCTAAAGCAGCAGCTATTCAAGTTGGCTGAATGGCTGCTGCCTGGTTTTGGTTAATGTCAGGAATTGTGCTGGTGGGAAGCGAGTCCCGGGGTGGGAATGTGCAGTCCCCGTGGTGCCTCAGCAGTTCATAGCGTTCTTCAGATGCTGCCTCTGCAAAAGGAGGGAATAAACTTCCGCCTTTCCCAGTAAAATGCCTGTGGTTCACACATCGCTGAGTTGGTTTGGTCCATCTTTATGTAACAATTACAAGAGTGGTGCAGAAAACACGCAGGGCACGGAAATGGAGAGCTGAGCCCCCATCTATCCTCTGCTGCTGGAGGGCGGGAGGAGGTGGGGAAAGATGGGAAAGAGGAAAACAGCTTTGCCTGAGCCTGTTTTGATACTGAAGAGCTCTTTGCAGTGATTTGAGAAGGGGGTGGGGAGAGAACCAGATGCTCTTAGGAAGTTCATACCATTGTTAATAATGTAATTCACAGATGGTGGTGAAGGCCTTGAAGAGGCTTTCATGCAGTACTTACGCTCTGTAACAGAGCGTCACATAAGGGCTCACAAATAGAGATGACTTAATCCCAAGGATGAGTCTACAGTGATCTGTTTGATGGTGGCTCTGCAGATCACTGCAACCTTTTTAAACAGCTCAGAGCCTTCAGGATCTCTGAATGCTGAGCACTAGAACTGGACCAATCCCTAATTAAATTGTCGGGATAAAATGTTAGCATAGCCTTGAGACACTTTCCGATGAAAGTGGCTCTCATGAAATTACAAAAGAAAAAAACCAAGTTCCTTTGTCCTGGTACAGGAATGAGTACAGATAAAGTGTAGTGATCATCAGTTTGTACAGTGCCATCTTGTTAAGAGGTAGTTCTGCTTTTATTTCCATTTGTCTGGCTGGAGCTGGAAGCAAAGCTTGTGTATGCTCTGAATAGCTGTCAGTGCTTTGTGACAGCCAAGGAGAAGGAACATCCTTGCTTGTCCTGGATTGCATGTCCTCTTTTTGAAAAAGAAGTCACTCTTACCTCTAAGCTTTATAGTAAATGAACAGGCTGCTGGTTTTCAAACATGCAGAATCAGAAGGGATTTAGCTCAAGTCTGTGCAATTGAATTCAAATATTTGTATGTTTGTGAGAGGCTTATTGATAAGGTCTGCACTGGCTGCTGGTCAACTTTATTGTTTGCTGTAGGCTGTAGAACTACAAGTACATATGAGGGACTTGTAAGCAATAGTAGCTTGTGTACCTAGCACTAAAAATCAAGTTTCAAATAATATGAGAACTGATCTTGTCTTTGTTGTTTATTTTTCTCTTTTCAAATGCAGCTTCTCCCTTCCTAAGAGACGTTTCCAGTGTGGGTTTTGTTGTTATTATTATTATTATTATTAACTTCTTCGAATTTGAATTGAGTTTAGCAAATTGACTTCTTGTGATGTTTGTCATGTGATGGTTCATGAGCCCTGAAGAATGTGCTCCTGTGACTTCAGCCATGTATTTGCCCCTACCCATGCAGCTGTATCATGTGTTCTTGTTGGTCTTGCATTTTGAGATAAGTACTGGAGGGGGTTGAGAGGGGGAAAAAAAGGGAACTATTTCAGGGCTAAGCCACTAGAAATTCTCAGACTACTTAATTTGTGACCTTGTTCACTAGTTAAATGCAGTCCAGGATTTTCTTCCTCTTCCATAGTTTCACAGAAATGTTTTCTGCATTAAAAGCCTGGTTTTTCTGTTACTATCCTAGTTAAACACCAGGAAAACCCAGTGCTTTGGTAAAATATCTTGACATCTTGGGGGAAGAGATTTTTTTAATCCTTGGTGGGTGGGTGGGTATGTTTTAACTGAGAAAGTCAGAAACTATCTTTCCGTTCCACATTTTTTGCACGTATCAGCTGTGGCATCTGTAAAGGAATATCTTTATTACTGCAGTAAAATGAACAAATCTGAAATGTCTGTATTTGTGCCAAGAATTTACTGTTTCTCCACAATGGCCAGAAGTTTTGGAGCACTCTAAGTGCTGTTAGTGAGCCTGCACAGCTCCTTGTCCCGCTGCCTGTGCGTGTTGTCTGGGTCCATTCCCCCTCTGTGCAGTGGAAGCAGAGCCCTGCCAGGACTGAGGACTCACAGGGTCAGACTTCGTATTAGGTTTGTTTAAAGCAGTGCTTTCAAGCATTTGGGCATCCTTCTATTTAATTTCTTGACACCATGTAATACTGTTTTTCAGAGATATATATATTTTATATATATATATATATATGCTGCTACTACTGCATTTCCACCTCTGCTTTTGATACAGCAACTGCTGTTGGGTATAAATCATGTTACAGCAGAACTGTATTCTACAGTTCACATACTATTAGTTTTTTTGGGTGGTTTTTTTTTGGTAGTTTTTATGTCTGTGTGGGCCAATGCATTTCTTCAGATTTGCATCCAACATCAAAGTAACACCGGTTAATGTTTTTATACCACCTTTTTTCCTCCAAGTTGGATTTTATTTTCAGCTCTATTATTTTTGCTGCATAATCTGAGGCTTTTTGCTTGCTCTTCACATTGTTTTAAAAAAAAAAAAAAAAAAAAAAAAACCAACCCACACACAAAACTCTGTTTTGCTTAGCTCATACAGTATTTCCACTTGGCTCAGAAGATGTGGATTTGTGAGCTGAGGGAATCCTCATTTGGCTGGTCACCCGAGCTTTCTTCAAGAGCATTAGAAGGATCTACAGCTTAAGTTCATCAGAGGGCTGACCTGCTCTGGTTTTAATGAGATTTATTATACCTGTACCTGTTAGATTTTGTGGCTTTGATCTTCAAAATGATCTGAATAAACTCGTTAGTAAAAGCAAAACTGTTGACAGAAAATTGACTCTTTACCAAATCTGCCCTGTGTTAAGAGTACTGATTTTTGGAGTTAAAATAATTTCCCTCGTGGCATTGGCATAGAACTTCTCTGTGCTGTTTGGCAAAGTGCTTGTGTCCATGTTTGTGCTCTTATCTCCTCCAGTCCCCCCTGTCAGAAAACCACACTGATCAAACCCTGATGTCGCAGCCCAGGCTTGGAGAGGGCAGAAGAAACAAATCTGGAAGTTAGAGTGGATGGGTGGGTTGTGTGTGAATGTTATGGATGCAGCTGCACTCCTAACACACACAGGAGAGATTGGGAGGGGTTGGTCTTGGCCAAACATAAACGTGTATTTTCCTAAAATTGCCTCTGTTTTGCATAAAATTTTGACCGCATTTAGTGATTTTTGTTAGCTTAAAAAGCCTGAGAGCTCTCTATTTGCTCCAAAACAAGTTCCTGTGAACTTTCAGCTTGTCAGATGTCTGTGGACGCAAAGGGGATCCAGAGGCACCAGGGTGATAAGATGTGCACTGGTTATGGTTGAGTGAAGGCGGCACTGGGAGCACGGGCAACACGAGCAGGGAAACTGGTGTGTGGAATGAGAGTATCTGGGTCAGCCTCCTCGGGAGCTGCAGGACACGTGAGAAGCTGCACTCGTCTGGTTTAACTTCCCCCAGTTTGGTGACTTCCACGGAGGTTTAACAGAGCCACGGAAGATGCAGCTTGACAGGCCTGCAGCAGAGGTGGCCTCTGTGCACAGTGATTTGACTTGTTCCATCAAGATTTGGCAAGCCTGGTGACTGGTGATCTCGGGGGCTGGGAAGAAGAATGTGGCCTGTCAGTAACACAACTCATCAGCTTTCCCCTGCTGGCACTGGCAGTCTGGACGTGCAGCACTCGGGTCCGAGACAAATGCATCACTGGGTGCAACGCCTTTCCTTTTTTTTTTTTTATAAATGTACCTATTAATGGAAGCAGAGAGCATAATGTAATCTTAAAATAGCTACTCCGTGAATGCAGAAACATTCCACTTCTGACTAATCGGCCATTCAGAATGAGCATTTAAATATGCACCAGGGACTGAGCAGCTCTCCATATCCATGTGAATGGAGTCAGAAACGTGCTGCAGAGCAGAGCTGGGCAGGCATCGGGCTGCCTGTGCTGTCCTCTTACCCCACACCCCCTTACCTCAGTCACTTCTACCCTGGGAAGCAGAATGCGTATTCTGCTTGCTACCCCTCTGCTTAGGCAGCAAGCTGAGGGGGCTGTTCATTCTCACTGCTCTCAAGGCTGAGGATCTTGGAAGCACGAGGCTGATAAACAGTCCTCAAAACCAGATTTCTCTTTCTCTTGGTTGTGAATGACCAGGAATACAAAGAGCTTATGGTCCGAGTCCTGGCTCTAGTGCATAGATTGGAGAGCTTGGCAAGCACCAGGGAGCCCATGTGCAGTGTTTTGACTCTGGCAGGCGGTGCTGCTGCTCCAGAGCCTCTGGCCCAGCTTCACAATGAGAGTAAGACACACAGATACATGCAGGGTGTGGGGGCAGGATCCGTGTGGTCTGTCCTAAAACCTGTCCCAGCCTAAGGATTTCTGTGGCAACTGCTCACTGCCTGTGCAGGGGAGGGTGCCAGGTTACCCAGGGCCCCCTCCCAGGGGACAAGTGCCATTGGAAGTGGGAATGGTCAGAAAAAGCCAGGCTTTCACACAGCCACTTCTCCTGGCTTTCTCTGTACTGCCCTGCATGGGAGGGAATGGGCAAGACTCTGCTTGGGATTCCTCCGTGCCTTTACTGGGTGTGTTTTCACCTCTCTGTACACATCTTCACTGGGTCAGGCTGGTGATGCTTTTGTGTAATGAGCCAGTCCTCGTGGTCTGCGTGTGCTGGACTGTGTATGGCACTGGCCTCTCCTGCAGGCTGAGGGGGAGGACTGGCTCCCTGCTCCCAGTGCTGCCTTCACTCTCCTGCCCACGGGCTCAGTGCCGAGGGAGCTGCCTGGGCCAGACCAGCCAGGCAAAATCTACAGAGGTGATTTTCTTTTGCTGATCAGTGTTGCTTTTCCAAATCCCACATGGCCTATATGGCTGTAATAGTATCTCATTTAGAGCTGACCTCAAAGGCAAGTTTTCCTCTCCGCCCAAAAAAGGGAGGTTTTCACATAAGGGCTTACACTGGTTTAAGGCAGCTTTATCTTAGTATAGCATAAACCTGTTTCTAGTTATCTTAAGGCAGAAGGCAACTGGGGGATTTGGATTGGACTGGATGATTGATTCCTGCTGATTTAAGCGATCCATAAGGAGTGCCTTTTGCCCTTACCTAGCTAATCTTGATTTCCCTTTCTGGCATAGGCAGCAGCAAGTATTTATTCTGTGTTGTCTCTTGCAGTGGGACAAAGTTCTGGGAAGTGCTGTACTCTGAGCATTGGCTTCTGCAGCTCTGCTCTTCAGGTGGTTATTTATGCAAGGCACTAGCCAAAGGGAAAGGGGAGTTTTAACTGGATTAACCTCAAGAAGAGAGTGTGGGGATTTAAGGATTAATGAACCAAAAGCAGCCAGCAATCACTGACTTAAAACCTGCTGTAAGAGAGCCAGTCTCTACAGACAGGAAATGCAGTCCTTCCTTACCTGCACAGAGTTGACATCGGCAGTGTTTTTACCTTTGAGATATTAAAGAAGATGGTCTTGGGGGTTGCAGGGTAGGTGTAGGGTGTTCTCTCTCAAGACTGGTGTTTTAATGGGAAACAGTTCATAACTGGCAACTCCTTAAGAAAAAAACAGTGAACCACAGAGTGCTCAGATGAGATCTCAAACCCGGCACTCAGAAGGTGTGTTGGTGGCTTGCTCCAGTATAATGAGAACATCTGGTTTCCATAAGACTTTGTAACTCTTCTAACTTCATGCACTCCCCTTTTACACCTTCTACCCTTGCCTTTAAGTGCTTCTATCATCCCATATATTTTTTTTTTCCACTGGTGCTGTTATGTATCCCCTGCAGGGAAAATCCTGGTAGATTACCGGATTGATAGAAAAATTGGGAGGCGCGGGAGAGATCAACAAAAACCTGTTACTAAGGAGACAGGAGTTTTAGCATTGAGTCTCTAATGGCCAGTCTGCCGAAGGGGAAACAGATGGCACAAAGGAGGCTGGGATTATACAGACAAGTACTGCAGGGCCACAAATCTGATACATCCACTGAACTTCCTGGGGTCAGGCAAATCCAGGCTTGTGCCAAGACTAATGTGATTCCTTTGCCTTTGGCACAGTGTTTCTGTCCTTCTGCCGCTAAAGGCTGTCCTGGGCAGTGGGCTTCTGCCTCAAACATTCCTGCTCCAGGGAACAGCCAGGTTTGGCACAGAGTGAGGGCAGGTGGCTGTGTGGAAGGATGTCCCTTTGACAGGTCAAGCTGTACCTGCTGCCAGTGGTACTTGCATCGTGAGAGGGAGAAATAACCAAACATAACTCTGAATTCTGGTTTAGCACAGCTTTTTTCCTATTACTGATGCACTCGTGTAGGAAAGTGACTTCTGTCCGGGGAGAATGGGAGGATGGATGGCAGCCCCAGTCGCTGCTGGCTTTTGACACAGCCTGGCCTTTATTGCAATATAATGTTTCTCAGAGGTTCAAGTTTCAGGAGTGATGCTCCCAGCTGTGCTGCCCGCCTGACGCCTGCTTCCCTGGCTCCTGCCTGTGCTCTCCAGAGGGACCTGACACGACACTGCAGGTCTGGACTGAGCACTGGGCAAATAAGCAAAGGCAGAATTCATCCTGGCTGAGGAGAAACAATGCTGGAGTCGCTTTTGCCATAGGCTAATTAAGATCTGGTTTTGTATTTAACTTTCAGGCTCTAGAGAGTGTTGCAGTAAACAGGACACAGATTTGTTAATAGTGGCAGAGTGCTGGCTGACTACAGTACTAGAATTAATAGCTTGACAGCATTTCCTTTTCTCCTTTTCTCTCCTCCCACAGCAATTTGGACTGATACCCAAATAAACAATAACAAATAGATTTTTGGAGGAGCTGGCTGGGAGAAATAACAAAAGTCAAGGGTCACTCGTTATGCAACTTTGTTCTGCTCATATTTGACTCATCCAGAAAACCCTGTTCTACTCCTCTGCTTCATTTTCCTTTTCCTTCTTTTTCCTTTTTCTTCAACCCCAGTTGACAGGGTGTCATTATATTTGCTGCCTTGCTTTAGTCCCTCAGAAACTCCTTAGACCCTTGGATCTCCAGTTGCTGTAGGCGTGCAGAGCTGAAGAGTGTAGGCAGAGCTCTACAGTGGAGGAGCAGTGTACGAGAGACTAAAAACCAGCTCGTATCAGGCAAGAAAATGGCTCTGGCTTAAGCTCCAACCACAAGTGACTAATACCTGGGTGTATTTGGTACAGAAGTGAGTGATTCCGAGCAGTTTATCTCCGTTGTGTCCCAGTTCTAGCAGCAGTGGGGCAGCTGGGAAGGCTGTTGTGCACCCCGGGGACGCCCGATGTGAACAAGGAGAACACCCTGTACCTTGTGGTTCTCTCTGCAGCGTCTTGCCAGGGAATGTCTTCAGGCGTTCCTTTCCCTCTGCTCTCCACAGGCTCTGCTTTGTGTCCTGCATGCACAGAAAGCTGTCCCAGCTATTCCTTTTGAAGTTTCTCCTGAAACGCTCGGGGTTTTTCCCTACTGGAGTGGAGGCTGGAGGTGAAGAGGCGTTGCTGCCAATTCCCCTTCTGATATCAGGTCTAAACTCCTGCTGTTAAAGCTCTACCAGCCACTTCTGTTCTAGATATGTCACTGCAGCAGAGCAGAGCCTCCCCGGCCGTGCTCCTGCTTGAATCCGGGGTTATGCAAGAGAAGCTTGCGAGTGCCAGCACAGATGCTGCTGCATCCAGACACGCTGTACAATGCAGTTGCTTGGATACCTCTTTTTTTTGTTGTTGTTGTTATTTTTCTCACAATTGCTAGGTAATAATTTGCAACTTGTACCGTTGAGCACAGTTTCAGGTTAAGCAATGTAAAGAATCTGAAATATTGATGACTTCCTCTCCACATTGCTTCCTAAAGGTTGAACACTGTGGAATTTGGAAAGATTGAGTGTTGCTCTGCCGCCTTCTCAGAGTCTTTATTTCCTCTTTGTAAGTGTTAAATAACTTCCCCCTTGGAGAATATCTTTCATCCAGAAAATCATCTCTTAATTATTGATGCAATGTGCCAAGGGCCCTGAGCGGCCTGGCTGCCAGGGCTTATATTTCGGGTCGGTCACGATGATTTCTGTGCTGCTCCTAATTCTCCGTGTTGTGTGTTTTGTTACGTCAAGAGGAGATTTGACGGGGGCTTGCAGGGATTGGATCTCGGAGGAGCTGAGTGGGTGAGAGCCTCCTGTAGCGTTCTGGCAGGGAGAAGGATGCTTATGTGTTACAGCCAGCCCTGGGCTCTCAGAGCAGCCTGCAGAGCCGGTGTGGGGTGAAGGTGCAGCTGAAACGTGCCTCGGAGATGGCCGGGTGTGATTTCAGCAGTGGAGTTTGAGGCGAGCTGTCAAAATGAAAAACCTGGGCCTGGTTATGCTGCTGCTGCCACTGAGGAATTAGACTTTTAACAAGAGGGCTGTGCTGGCACAGCTTTATTCTATGAACACAACTATGACATAACTAAGGGTGGTATCCAAATAGCTCTGTTCTTGTCCCATTATGGGAATATTATATTTTATATATGTAGCAGGCGGATCAGCATTGCTTTAGTGACCCTGCTGTACGTTCTGGAAGAAGTCAGAGCTCTAGAGTTTTAATTTGCTCAGGGCCTTAGAATAACTCCCTGTTTTTTGATGGAGGTAACTGCAGCAGGGATACAAAGGAGCGTGCACCAAGGTAAACTAGATGCTAACAGGAAAATGGCTGATTGCAAGACAAAGACCCTTCCCTTTGCAGTGTTCCTCCCTTCCTTCCACCCTCCTCCTCCAAAAATAGCCCTTCAGCATGAGGAGTGAAAACCAGATATTTCCCTTTTTTAAAAACACGTTTAATGTTTTTTCATGTCACTGGGAAACTGACTTAAACCAGAAGCTGGTGTTGTGCATCTGCCACGTCTGATCTACGTCTTTGTTCCTCGTAATGCTTTAGTATTGCTCATGGATGATAAAAGATTACCAGCTGCTGTTCCAGGTCTCCAACTTCTCTGCATCTGGCTCATTAGCCAGTTTGCTTTTCTGGCTCCTTCAATCTTGTTTAATTCTAGCTGCCACTTTTTTAATGCAGCAGTTGAGGAGGCTCTCTCTCTCTCCAGCTGGAAACAGGCCCAGCTTCTGAGGTGAAGATGTCAGCCCTGTGGGTGAGGAGGTGCGTGGCCACGCTGCCCTGGAAGCTCCTGAGGGCACTGGGAGGTTGAGCAAGGCCTGGGTATTAACAGGTAGTGACTGGAGAGGGTCTGAGGTGTGAATGTCCATCCTGCATAATTGCAGAGGGGCAATTTCATGCATGTAAATGTGTCAGCCTGCATGAGTGGATAATGAAGGGCTGCTCGTTGTGGTAACCTGTGGAGCTGGGATTTCGTTTTAATCACAGACTGGTGGTGGTGTGGAAGCCCTGCCCTGAGATTCACCAGCGTACACATGTATATCTTTGGCTTGGTCTTAGTCAAACTATACCCTTGACGTCAGCCACAGGCCCCAGTATGAAAACTGGAGTTCCACTGCCTGTGTTTATACAGTGAGTGAGTTTTCTCACACTTGGCCCATCACCACAAGCATCTGTTATTGTTCTAGGGAAACAAATGCTCCTAGATTTTAAGATTTCCAGAGGACAGTGTCATTAGCTTTACCTAAAAGGAGATTAGGGCAGGTAACTGTGGGGTTCTGAGAGGCATTAAATCCAGCAAAGCATCATAATTACACTAAATAGCTGCCTTTTTTGTCATACTCAGGCAGTGCTGAAAGTCCTTCAGAAAGTCAGAGGAAAGGTCTGTTCAGGGAGACAATAAATAGTTTAGCTGGTTTTTCTTTTCCCTAGTGTCTGTAAGTGGCTAGGGGTGATATGTTGCTACAGTTTCAGAGAGAAACTGTACACCTTTGGTGTAGGAATATTTAATGTGAATATGTAAGTACAGTGTTTGTATTCTTTTTTTTTTTTCCGTTGGGTGCGTCTCTGATTAAGGCAAAAGCTGTTGTACTCCCCATCAGGCAGGCTGGTTTCTCTGCAGAAGTGCAGCTGACAGTAATCTGCTTTTTAATCTGTTCCTGTGGTGTAGTGTAGCAGGCTGTGTCACACTGCATTTCTCATCCTGGCTCTTGTTGTACCAGTTGGAGGCTTGTAATTTTTGTCTTCAAGTGTTTGAGTTTTGGTTCTGCAGTTTTTAGTGAGGCCTAATCTAAACAAGGTTTGCATAAATCCCTTCTCTCCAGCGGGAAGATGAAAGCTTTGATAAGGAACTTGTTTTTTTCTCTCTCCCGAGCAGGAGCACAATGTCTTTGACCTAAATATACCAATTACTGGCATAGCAAAGTGATACAGAAAACAATCCGGAAGGAATGCCAACCTCTGAATGAACACTTGGCTGCAGAAAGCTGCTGAACCTCAAACCCAGAAGAAATGTGAGGAGGAAAAACAAAATCCATTCAAAATATTCCATGCAAACAGTGAGGGCTGGAGAAAGCTGCTTGTTTACCCCTTACCCCTACGGCTTTGGAGAGTCCAAAGCACTGCAAAACACAGCACAGTCCTCCCCTTTCCCGTTTGTGGCCTCGTTTGCTCAGCTCAGCATTCTGAAGAACTTTTAAGCCAAACTTAAAGGCTTCCTGGTGGCAGCTTCTGTTTTAAAATGTGTTTGATGGCAAATGTAACTATTCCAAAAAGTAGCAGTGAGCTAGCTCTCTAGAGCATGCTAGGTCACTTCATTAATTAGTTTCATAATTTTTATTAATGGTTAAGGTTAACCATCTCCAGAAACCACAGGATTCTGCAGTGAACTGGTTTTCAGTTCAGCTTTGAGACCTATCCTCTGTTAATGAGTATCTTCACTTCACTACAATGTTGATGGTTTCCAAATTGGTTCACACAAATAAATTGGTTCACACAAACTGCTGCAGATTTCGGGTTGGTTTTGTTCTCCATGTTGCAGCTGTGGAACTTGCAAACTCCGCCTGCCCATTATTTTTGTGATCAAATCACCCTTTTTAGTACCAAACTGCTACTAGACGTGGTCAGACTGGAAATGGTACCTGTTACGGTTCTGTATCTCCCCTCCAACCCCAGAAGCTCTAGCTGGTGAATTTGTATGTATTCTTGGGCTTTTTGCAGGGAGAAAGGGAACCTTTAATCAGCCCAGGTTTTGGAGTCAGCCCTTGTTTCATTTTCCCAGCCAGTGTTGTTGCTGGCGCTCCAGCCATACTGCAAATGCAGCATGTGTGGGCTTTTTGCTAACACAGTTTATTTAAGAGATTGATACAACTCAGACTACTGCAGGGAAGTCCCTCTGCTACAGAAATGTGTGATAGATATTTGGCAATCCGACTCAAACATTTGTCTTGCTTTGTTCCAGTAGAGGATTTGAGGTTATTGATAGGACCACAGCATCTGTCAAATATTTAATCTTGGAAGGTGCTGAACTTCAGTTCTGTGTGATGTCCACGCACAGATCCTGGTCCCTTGGACTTGAAGGGCCTCCATTCTGTTGGACATCTAGTGCCAGTGCCGTGCAGATGCCGGATACCCCAGGGCATCTCCACTGTCACCACGTGTCTGTCAGGAGCTGAGTTGAGCCCTAAGGAATCTGATCGTCCGGTGGATGCTCTTATCTCTGTGTGCCTTGTATTGCATTAGAGGAGAGGCTGTGGCTGCAGCGGTGGCACCCTCTGCAATGCTCAACCAGCCTGGGTTATCCATGCATTGGGAAATACTTGTGGGAGGGTGGCTTTTGTACTGACTTGCTTCATACTTGCTGGCACACAAGGAGAGCTCCCGTGTGGAGCAGCGTGCAGGGCTCTGTGTGGCTGCAGCCCAGACAAAGGGACACTGGGACACTGGTGGACGCTGTGAAGAGGAGCATTTGCATGGTTTAACAAAAGGATCAGTGCCTGCATGCACAGCCTCTGGCTGGACTGAAGCAGCTGCCTTCTTCCCAGCAAAGGTCACGTTCGGCTCCGAGGCACTTGGTGTGTGCCTGAACAACTGGACAGGATCTAGCCAAGGAAAGAGTAGGCAGGAAACTAAGAAACTGCTCATTAATTACAGTCCTTTCCTTTGTAGTGCCTCCTTTGAGCCTGGGTCTGGAGCTGTCTGCATGATGGAGGTTTGGCCATGTTAAGTGAAAAGCCTCTCTAATGGCATGGCTACATCTGAGTGTTGCTGTGGGTTTGGGGGAACTATATTAGCTGATCTTCTGTTGCGTGAATAAGAAGTCAAAATGTAGAAAATGGAGAAGGGGACTGAAGTTCTGTAGTGTCTGAAGTGTTCACAGCTATGAGCAAAGTGTTGACTTTTGGTGAAAACTGTCCAAATTGTCAGTGCTCTCTTGATATTGATGGCTGTGGCTACTCACTCCTGATAAAAACACTTCCCAGGCATTGTCTGTACAGTCAGGTATGTTGGCATAAAATCACACGTAGCAAGCAGTTATTAAATGGGAATTCTTTTAAGGGTTGGAAGATGTAGTTTTAGGGTGTAGTCGGTGTGAAATGTTCCTTGGTTAATAGAAATGTAGTGATTGTGAGGCGCATGACTTAGGCTAATAATCACATCTTACAGTGCAGGAACTTGCTGTGATGTTCCTAATGTTAAATCCAGGCAGACAGCTCCAGTCCCTCTACGTACGAATGGAGATTGAATCTTGTTTATCATTACATCAGTCTGCAAAAAGGAGATTTATAAGAGCAGAATTGTTTGCGTGACATGGAGTGACTCCCATTGTATAGAACAGAACAGCACTCCAAAATTTCTCTCCTCTCCCTTGCCCTTTTGATGACAGATAGTTGGCAGTGGATCAAAGCACAAACAGGATTAATGTTTTGCATATTCTGTCCTACATGGCCTGAAAGGAGCAGAGATGGAATTTTTCATCTTTCGCTTTAAACTGCATTTAATATCGTGGCCTAGTTTAGAGCTATGCGACTCATTCCTTCCATTTCCCCTGAGGCCTCTGTTTCTGGTCAAGGAAAGCAGGGCATGACTCCCTCTGGAGCTCATCAGTGCTGCTCAGCTTCCTCCTCCGTGCAGGCTGGTGGAGGAGGCTGCTTTGAGGCTGGATCGATCCAGCATCAGGAATCCCCCAGCAGCGTTTGTGGAAGCTGCCATCTCTTGAATCTGTCACTGCGGTCACAGCTCGGGTTACTGCAGGGGCACAGGGAATCTGGGGCTGGGGCAGGATCCACAGTTCCCACCTGTGCAAAGGCAGCTGGGAAGGCTGGAGTGGGTCAGTGTCACAGGTCACACCTCCAAATGGCTGGGTTTCTTGTCCAAGGATGACGTCCAAGCACGTTCCTTCTCAAAGATGTCCTCAGAAAGGAATGTTTTGATGTGCTTTTTGGATGGTGAATTGTCACACTGGCAGCAGTACTCCTCCTTCTTTGGAAATACGCTGGAAATGGCAAGAAAACGTGAAGGGGCTGGTTTTAGGGGTCGTGTCAGTGCTGGACTCTTGTTCTATTGGAGTCATTTCCTCCCTGGTGCTGCACCCGAGCGGACACATCCCTGTCCTGCCCTCCCCTCTAGCGGGATGACGAGTCATTGCAGCCCGTTTGGGCTCCAGTCACAGATGACTGGGATGTTTTGTAGCTGCAGAATTTTATAGTGATCGGAGAGCTGTAGGATGGGAATGGCAGCGTGGACTTGTGGTGAGATATATGAAATATAGGAGCATTGGCTGTATCTTCTTTCACACCCTCTGTCCATGTTCTCATGGATGCATTTACAGAGGAGACAGTTGATGGGCTGAAGATGATTCAGAAACCTGAATCTGACCATTTTAAGTCCAGATCACAACATGAGGCACAGGGAAGGAGTGGGCTGCAGGCTGGTCAGAGTTGCTGAGGAGAAGGGAAGGAGTTTGCTGAAGGTTAGGTCTGTTCCAGACAGCATCCCAGGTACTGTCACTTGTCTGCAGTTCTGTTTTTGTAGACAGTCAGCTATATTCTGAGTAAATGTGCTCCTCACACAAATCTGCTACATTTTTGTCTGATATCAAAGAGACATGAGATGTAAGAGCTTCGGCAGAGACAGATGGTGACTAATTGGGCCATGTCTGGCCTCCTCCACACTGAGCTCTGGAGGGCTGAATTTTGAGGGGAGCTAAGATAATGATCTGCATATTTCAGGAACTTCTCCTCTCATTTGTGGGACTTTTGGCTATGGCATACCAGGCTTGCCAATTGCTGTGACAAGGATTTTTCTTGGCATGTGGAAATGGTCAGTCATTATAATACTAAAAATGTTTGCGTAGCTTGGGTTCCTGAGCAGCACAGTGGAGATTTCAAGTGCTCTTTCGGTTGTTTTGCTTTACTGTGGGTTTGAGGAACTTGTTCTCTAGTCAAATACACACTTCTGATATGCTTTGGCTTGTTCGCAAACCCCATCATGTCTTGAGCTAAACTCTTTCCCTCCCCTGACCTCTTCCTCTTGCCCCCACAAGTCAGCTTGTTGTCAGCCCACAAGGAACTCAGCTGGAGCTTGTACTCTGGCAGCACTGCCTGCACTTCCCATAACGGGGGTGAGAAATGAATATACACCCTCCTGGGAAATGCCAGTAATTAGGATTACAAATTCAGGACAAGAGGAGCAAGGCAAGGAGGTATGAGAAGTATTTGGGACTGAAGTAGACTTTGCTCGTTCTAGAAATGCAGGTACTTGCTGCCTCCATGCATGCAAGATAATTTACTGTCGAACTGCGTGGAAGTACTTGATGTCTTACTTCTAAAATGCTGCTGTTACCATCTGTCAGGCCAAAATAGGCCAAGAGGGAGACTGAGCAGCACGATCCATGGAATATCTGCTGTCCCTGGGTGTCAGTTTAGCAACACAGATGAAGTGCATGGAGGCTTTGGCTGTGTGGGGAGCAGGGATGGCCAGGACAGCTGCGCTGTGTCTGCAGCTGTGCACGGCAAACAGTCTGGCCCAGAGAGCTCCTGAGCCAGTGTGATTGTTGCAAAAGCTGGAATAATGGGAAGTGACTCCACGCCGTGGGATTCTTCTTTAGCAAGGCCAGTCCTGGAGTGTCCTGCCAGTGAATGCTGGTGCTTCACCTCAGGAACAAGGGCTTGGCTCCCTGCTCTGGTGGAGCTGCTGCTGCTCTGGTGGCTGCTCTTCATCTGCACCCTTCTGAATGATGTGGCAGCTCCTCCTCTGTTGACTGTGGAGCTCGTTGGTGTTTTCATCTCCAAGGGGTCAGGAATGCCACCTCCCTTATCGAGTTGCTGAGCTAATGCTAAGGTATGATGAGTAGAAGGTATTCCTGCCAGCTCTTGCTTGTTGTAGATGGCCTGCAGGTTTTAGCTTGAATTTGTGGTTGCAGGTGGTTCCAGGTGAACAGCTTCATGGTGCAGTGGGGCTCTAGTTCTGTTCTTAGAAAACCAGTAGCAAGCAGCATTTTCTAGTTATTCTTATATCTCATAGACCCAGATCATTTAAGTAAGAGTGAAATAGAACATCCAGTAGGAGTGTCTGCATTTAACTGTAGTAAAAAGTGAACCGAATGGGATCTTTGTCTGCAGTAAGCACAAAAAATGTAGTTCAAAAGATTCTCAGGAAAAAGCCCCCATTGATACCGTTATCTTATGGAAACTGAACTTTTCCACTCCTCCCCTTTTCTGAGCTTGACTGTGTGTTGTTGCTTCTATGTGTTAGTGTCTGTAGGTTTTTTGAATGTGCCTGTTCCAGAATCTCTCCCTCTCCTGGTGCTTCCCTTCCCCTCCTGCCCTGGGCAGCAGGTTGGTGGGGCTGAAACATTGGCTGAGGGACATGCAGTTCCTCATTTCCTTTTTCCACTGACTGCAGTTGGAATTGACATTTATCTCGTTCCACAGCCTTCCCCTAGTCCGTGGGATCCCTTACACCCCTGTCCTTAGTTTCTGTCTGTGTGCCATGCTACATAAAACAGCAGCGCACGCCTGGTGGAGCATCTTCCAAACCGCTCTCCTGAAGCAAACTGAAGAGGGAGAAAAGGAGTGTTTCCCTTCTCAAAAGAGCTGTATAGGCTCCCCTGCTGGGGTTGTTCACTGGAGAAGGTTATCAGAGCCCACTGCAGAGGAGTCTGGGCCAGGGGCAGTGCTGGGGAGGAGAGCACTGTCACTGTGTCGCTGTAAATCCAGCTCCATCCTCGTGTCAAACACCATCACAGTGACACAGGTCTCTTGCACCCACCTGCTTGCTGGTTTGTGTGTTGAAAAGCTGATCACTCCACTGGAGAGGAGACCTGAGGGAGGGAAGGCCAGAGCAACCAGGAGCAAAATCCTCTCTTTTCTTCCTGTGTCACCTTGTGCTGAACTCTGGTTTCCATGGGATGCCCCTGCCCTGAATGAACCCTTGGTGTGTTTTAAAATGCTTTTGCTCTGCAGACCTGCACATCCATAGTAAGTTCTCACTAATAAAATAGATTGTGCACCCCATCTCCTGTGCCTGGCAGTGCATATGTAAATGTACTGTGAAGCAGAATTAATTGCTGAGATCTCTCTGCTGAGGTATTGCTTTGGGCTGTAGTAGGTAGGCCTGGTAAAATTCCATAGCACATTAGAGATTATGCATATTAATTTCTCATCTAAAGCAGCGTAATATGTCAAATTTCGCCTTTCTAGTGTATCTGTGCTCACCCAGTCCTATCTGTCAGGTTTATTACTTGCTGGTTTTAAGGATTTTTACACTTGATCGCTGGCACTGGACTATGAATTAATATGATCTCCATAATGGTAATAAAACCCCCAGAGTTTTTGCCCAGATGTGTTTGGCTCTTGGCTTGCCTTGTTTGGCAGGGGTCACTGGAAGTCCGTGCAAGAGCAGGCAAAATCCTGCAGGGGCAAAAATTCCTGTAGCGTGGAGTTTTTAAAAGGGTTATGAGAGAACATGAAGTGACAGCTGAGCTGAAAGTGAGTTCTTCTCTAGTGACAGCTGCATGCAGAGGCAGGGAGAGTTTCCCTTGCCTTATACAATTGAACCAGTGAAATGCAAGTTCTTTGCTTTCTGCATCTGTTAAAGCATATGACTGATTTTCTCCTTTCCTTGTGTGTGCAGGAGGCAGACAGTGGGGAAGAAGAATGCCGGTCCCAGCCCAGAAGGTAAGATTGTCACCTGAGGCTCACGAGAGTCCTCGAGGATACCTCCCTGTGTGAAATGTTCCACAGGGGGTTTTGTGGTTTTCTGGCATGTTCTGCAAAACACCCATCATTTTCTGCCTCTTGCTGATGTTGCACAACTGTCCTATGAAAACTTATTGAAAATCATACTTGGCTGTGACCTAAATGATGCTCCCAGTAAGGAGGATGCTGCAGCAGGAAATGGAAGAAGTCAGATTACACACTAAAAAATATGTATATTTTTATTTACGTACAGAACAGCTTGCAAAGATGTCACTGAACATTTTCTCCAGACTGTTGTTTCCATCCAGCAAAGGGGTGTTTGAATGGAACAGTGATATTCCACTTCTCTGTGCATGGGGAGACTTTGCTTCTATCCTGGCTGTGGTGTCCCTTTGCTCCCTCCAGCGTCCTGTGTTGTTTCTCAGGGTTTGGTCCATCACCAGAATATTCTGAGAGGCATAACCACACTAATGAACTCTTGTTCTCTGGTTAAAAAGTCCCTGCCATCAAGGGGGATCCTGTGCCATACAGGCACCTGCTGCTTAAATAGCATGTTCAGTGGGTGTGTGGATATTTGCCGCTGGTGCAGAGAGTCCAACATCTGCTCCAAAGTTAGGACAACGCTGAGAATTTGCAGGGATTTATTTTCCAGTGGGGTCGTTTTGCAGGGGGATGTTCACCTTTTGTAAACACTGATTTCAGGTGCTTCAGGAGGAACAAACATTGAAACTCAGCTGATAGAACGGTGACAAGTGTTAATGGTGATTTTTATAAGGTAGTTACAGTCTGAAGGGTAAGATTTCTTGGAGTCTTGTAAGCTTTGTCTCCTTTCCTCTAAGCCTTCAAAAGAATTATTTCAGCTAAACTTAATAAAAGTAAAATTGTATATATCAGGTGACTTCTCCAATGGCAGGAGCACTTTCTTGGCTTAAAATGTTGCAGTCCTATTTTATGAAAGGCTTAAGATTCCCTCCAGAGGGAGTAAAGGGGAAGTGGAGGTGAAATGGTTTTCCCTTTATGAGCTCTCTGGCTGTTACAGTTCTTTGCCTAATGTTGTTTGTGTGAGTAGATAGTAACAGAAGCCATAATATCTAGTGTTTAAAATACTTAAACAAGATTTGGACTTTGGGTTTGAGGCCAACTTGGATGAATCTGCAAAGGAAAAGGCTGTCCTGGTTGCACATTCCCATGATTTCACTGTAGTTCTGTGATTGTGTGGCTCAGGGAAGGTGACTGCTCTGTTTATTTCAGGCTTACACCCTTAAATGATGAATTAGGAATTGTTGTTTCTTCATTTTACAGCTTTCATGACTGAGGGGAAAGCTGGAAAGCACAATTCCCAAAGGCTCAAATTGAACTCGGCTAAACTCCGATTTTTCATTTCACTCTTGACCTTCCAGCAGTCACAAGATCAACTCATGACTTGATCTCAGTATACATAATGTATTGGAAGGGATGGGAGCTATTTCATTGTTGTGGGCACTTAGCAACAATTGTAGGTTAAGTCTGAAAAGAGCTTTTTTTTTTTTTTTTTTAATATATTTGAAATAACTTCCTGCCGTAGGAAATGACAACCTGCTGTTGATGTGGTGATCTGAACTCCGTGACTCCTGTTACTGGGGTCAGAACCCTCACTGAAACCAAGCTCCTTCTTGGGGAAAACAAGGGAGTGGGTGTTAAATGTGTTTGATTACAGGAGGATAAAAATAATAGAGTCAAACGGGGTAAGCAGTGAACCTGGAGTCCTGCTGTGGAGGAGCAGCAGATGCCTATAAACAGCGCTTGAGTATGTCTAACCCCTGGGAACAGAGCAAGTAGAAGCTATTAAAAACCCAGACAGTAAAAAGGCAGTGGACTGAGCTGGGCTGTAAAGGAAAGGTGCTGCAGTGTCTCCAAGGCAGAGCTCTGCAGCAGCCTGACATTCCTCACTGCCTGCCTGGGCAAGGCCAGGCTGGTGAAGTTCTCCTGAGGCTTCATTCAGGTGAATGACCTGGCTGCAGCTCCAGTCAGTGGTCAGTGTTTGGGGTGGGATCTTTGCTATTGGTAAAATTCTTCTGACCAGAGCCCTTTACTCCCCTGCAGTGCTGTAAAATGTGCTCACACGCTGCCTCAACGTAGCAGGGCAGCATCAGGCATGTCCAGATCCTGGAAACTGGACACTGAACGCAGGGGTGCTGCTGTGACAGTCCTGAAAGTGTGTTTGGGTTAATAAAATAACTTTTCAGTAGGATGTTGGTGCACAGAGGTGGCTGGAGACCGAAGCATAGAGCCTTCATCTCCACTCCTGAGTGCCCACATCTCTGCACAGTCTAGGGATTGCTGTTTCAAAAGAAATGTTCTACTAGTCCCGTGGTTAGCAATTTCTAGATAGCTTCTGGTGTTAAGTTTTCTGCTGTTTATCTTTTCTCCCTGATGAGATACGGGATATATTTTGAGGTGAAGAGGAACACACAGAAAAGCCTGGCAGCAGGACTAGGAGTGGCCAGTGCTTGTTGAGCTGAGGCTCCAAAGAGCAGCAGGCTAAAATGTCCTCCAGAGAGGCAGAGAAAATAATTCCAAACAGGAGCTTAAACTTGTAGGAAGTGCATCAAGATCATCATACCTAAATGAAATGATCTGTCTAGTTCTTGACCTGCTGGAGCTGCTTAAGATCTAACACCACAGAGGCCTCTGACTGCATGGACCTGGGTCTTGCAGACAAGGCAGGACTGTGTGAAAATGCTGTTTGAACTTAAACCTGCTCTACAGAGCAGTCAAATGACCTAACAAGTCTGCACTTGCCAGCACTACTATGGAGTGAGGAGCTTTCTGCTTTGGGAATCAGCAGAATCTGCTTAAAGCTTTTCTTCAAAAGATGGAAAGCACTATCAGAGTGCAGAAAGAGAGTTCTGAAAGTGTGCCCTGCAATTGTCCTTGGGAGATGCTTGAAATGGCATTTCCTGGCAAACTCCTTTGTGCTGATGCAAAGAGGGATGGTTTGCTTTCCTATTGAGGAAAGTACTTGGGTATAGTGAACAAGGACCTAATTTCTGTAAAGATTTCTCTCTGCTAATAAAAATCCCAGCAAATCAACGCTGCAAATACCTGAAGCTGAACAACCAGGTGAAAACCATCTTGGCTGCTGAAATATTTTTTTATCCAGACCCTGCTCTGGAAGCCCAGGAGGGTTTCCGTGCCTGGCTGTAGCTGTGACCATTCCTGCAGTTTATGGGGGAGATCCCCAAAGTCCTGACATGGATCCAGGTCCTTGCTCTGGAGTCCCTGATCAAGCCAATCCCTGTTAGCTGTCTAACTCTTGGCTAACGGGACTAAGACAGAGTACTGCATAAGCAGATGCCCTGAACAATCTATTTATTACATTTATTACCTTCATAGCTATCTTCTGGCATTTTTATTAGGTTGTCTGGAGGCTGTAGAGCTGCCTGGCCTGCACATCTCTCCTGTCCCCAGACATGCTGCTGCCAGGCTGAATACACTCTTAATGGAGCATCTTTGTTAACAGTCTCTTTGCAGCATCCCAGTGTAGTTAAAATTTACCTAAAATGCACATGCATTGAGCTGTGAGTTGTGTTTACACCCACTGAGGTATTGACATTCAGGTTTTGTGTGCTCTGTGCCAAGGTTTTAAGGATTCAGCATCTTTGTTTTGCTGACAAACGACATCTCCGGGCCCGGGGCAGCAGCGGCGCTGCAGCCTCTGCTGGATTTGCTGTCGGGATCTGCCAGTTGCTTTTGGGGTTTATGTTTTAAATGGTGCCTCTATTTTCCACACCATCACTATTTTACCACTTTTGTGTGCCTTGAAACCTCTCTGGTTGCTGAAATGTGGCTTTGAGGCTGCTCAGTAACTGCTGCATGTAAACTTGGGTGAGCTGTGCTGCCTGGTGAGGCTGCTGGGGACTTCAGAGGGATTCTTTGAACTTTTATGGCCTGGCACTGGGTCGGACCAAGGTCTGTTTGCTCAGGTAAAGGTGAAGAGCCTGTCGTTCCCTCCCGGTGCCACAGAAAGCAGTTAGGTCCTGCTTGAAATCTGGGGCTTGTTAACTGAAAATATTCTCAAAAAGTGCTTGTCCTCCCCTCTTCAAGTGGGGGGCAAGAGCGTGGCGTTAAAATACAATTCAAAAAGAAAACCACACCTTTTGCAGCCCAAGTATGCTTACCTTCTGGTTTATTTTCTTTTAGTCAAAATAGTTCCTTCCAGGAGTGAACTGGGAAGGAAAGCAAATCAGATTATTGCCATGATAACAGTGGGATGTGCCAAGATGCCTCAAGGTCTCAAGCTGTGAGTAAATACCTTTGTTGTAGGAGCGGAAGACCACAGTCCGATGCAGGAGCTTATAGTTTATAACAGTGTAAAAACTGTTTTTCAGATAGTGAGTGGAATGGGTGCATATGTTTCCTTGTAGGCAACAGCCTCAGTAAATTCTGAGCCCACCTGTTGGATTTTCAAACTGAGGCCCAGTGTGAGATGTGTGTTGGTCCCTGTGAGGAGGAGGGGGGTGATTCTGTGATACCCACCTGACTGCACTTCAGAAGGCTCATTTACACTCCATGCTGAGACATGTGGGACTGCTGTGACTTTTGGAGATGTATATCATCACCATTTGGTGCTCCTGACACTCCTGGTTGTCCTTAAAGCCTCTCTGGTGTTACAGGAGGCGCTTCCCCAAACCACGCGCTGTGAGTTCTGGCAACTAAACCTCACTTGTGCTGCCTTTGCTTGCCGCAGCAGCTGCCAAACATTTACTCTGTTGGTACTTAAACAGTAGCTGAGTCTTCTAATGGGTGTGCAAGACAGTTTGATCACTCCAGATCTTGAGTAAGAGGGGACTGTGTGTGGTGTACAGGAAAGAGAGTGTTTATCCATGCCGGAGATTACTAAGCTCCTGTAGTATGAACCTTATCTTTAGAATGTGTTTCCTGAATCCATCTTTCTGTCTTTCCTTTCAGTGACAGCTCAGCCTCTCTGTGGCATTTACTACAGCTGCTTGGGGAGAGTGTAATACCGAGATAAAGAACGGTTCTGGTAATCTGCCAGCTCTGCTGACCACCAGGAAAAGTTCTGTGGGCCACACATCACGGTTATTACAGCGGGTCTGTGGCCTTCATTCCTGAATACCAGCTCTTTTATCACCAAACTCGTGAGCAAAGCTATAGAACTGGCAGTAAAATTTGGCTTTATTGGATTAGTAACAGGTATCTGCAGGGCTAGTTCACTGCGAGGTCTGTGCAGCTGTGCTTGCAACATGTTCGGTCCAGTCCGATTACATACCTGTGGATCACAATGATGTGTGAGATGACTTCAGGTGTGATCTTCAGGCTGAAGGATCAAGCAGACTCGTTCTGTTGAGTTACCAAATTACCAGATAAACATGGGGAGCTCGCTCCAAATGGGAATGCTTATGAAAAGTTTTATTTTAATTTGTCATTCTGAGCGTGTGAACAGAGAATGAGGAACAAGGCAAAGACAAATTGGGAAGTAAAAGAAGTGAGGGTGGGTCTGATCCTTCCGCTACCAAAAGGGTCTGGTTGGCCCAGAGAAAGTTCAGAACAGCTGCTCCCCTGCACTTGTGCTCCTTCTTCCAAGGGTAACAAAGGAGGGGCTGACCAGGAGGTGCCGTAAGGATTCCATACGTGCTTGTGTCTCCTGCTGAGCATGAACCAGGTGCTCTACGCTAGAGGAATCTTAAGATTCCCGTTGCAAATAGAAAGGGAAACTCCAAAATTCCCTTTCCCGGTCTTCCCTGGTAGGGCACCTTCACAAAACTTCGAAGTTAAAAAGGAATCTTCGGAGTTTTCAGTGTTTCATGGAATTCAGACACTTAAATGTATTTTGATAATCTGAGCCAAGGTTTCTGGACTAATTGCTGTTCAGCTCTTTGGGATCTTTGCATCAAAACATTCCTTTATAAAATCAAGGGGTTGTTCTTTTTCATAGGTACTGAAATAACACTTTACCTATTCTATGATTTCACATGTCATTCAGGCATGTTTCCTTCATGCTGGACTTAGAGCAGTGCTGTAGCAGCTTGCAAGGGTCTGGATTAACTTTTTAGTGGCAAGATGATTGCAGGGAGTTTGCACTGTAGTTTTTTTTCATCTGAAGAGCTGGTTTCTTAAAGCTCCTCTGGAGCTGCTTGAATGCATGTGGAAGGCAGCTCTCCAGAAAGCGGGAGAAGGTGGCCGTGGCACAAGGTGTTTCAGCAAAAGATGTGTCTCAGCATGTTACCCCTGTCCAACAGCGGTGCTGCTTGTTGAGACCGGAGATTGCTGCTTGTGTCCCTTTCCCTGCCCCTGGTGGCACCGCTCGGGTCTCTTCAGTCGTCTTTGCTTCAGGCTCTGTAAAAGTGGTGTAATTGAGCATTGAGCTCTTTGTGTCAGACCCTCTAAGATTTATTGATAAGTAAACTATACAGTGATTGGATGTGGGGTTGGCGAGGGAAGGGTTTAATGAAGTGATAATATTGCAAAATAGGTGTTGAATTCTCAGCTGAGCAGCCTAATCATCGATGGTGATGGGCAGCTGACCAAACGGGCTCTAAAAGCAGGGGTTTGTTCTTTCAGTGATGCTTATCACCCTACCCCTGTACTTGTCTGATTTCTTTGCTCAGGAACTGGAAACAGAAATACTCTTTGACAGCTTAAATAACCAAATTTAGAATGTGGCTTCCTGTTCTGACTGGTTCTTCAGGATTCAAGTACAGTTTTGCGTGCTTTCCCTGTTCCTGCCTCCCCCTGCTTTTTTTTTTTTTTTTTTCCATTTGTTTTAACTAGATATGGGCTCCTTTTTAATTACTTGGTTAAGTTTCCCTGGCTCTGTGCAATACAGCTGGTGGATGTAAGCCCTGCCTTGGTGGGTGGCATGTCTCTTAATCACTGGGAAAGCTTTGTTTCTGCACTGTACTCAATCTCGCTGGGCCCTGCATGCATTGGCTTGTTTATGATCGCTGCTGCTGAAATGGCTTCATGTTGTCCTGATAAATTGGACTGCACAATACAGAAGGCTTTGTCTCCCATGCTAAAAACATCCAGGAGACTTTTGATAGATTTCCCTCCAAGGTGGGGAGGCAGCAGTAGCAGAGCATGAGAGGTGCTGCTCTCAGCCCATTGGTCTCTACCTGTTTACAGGTTTGCTGCACTAATTTAAGGCTCTGGCCGGATAAATCATCTGTTTGGACCTTATTCCACTCAGACTCATCTGTGGACTCGTCTCTGCTGAAAGCCACGTGTCCCCAGAGCAAAAGGATGAATTAACATCCCACCAAAAAAGCAGCGGCATCAGGTCCTTTGACCCTCAAACAGGGTCAAAGTGCAGCACCAGATTTTTCACAGCGACCTTTTCTTCCCCATCAGAGCTGATGCCCAGACAGTGCCTTTGTGGGCCAAGATTGAGTGTAGCTCCGGTGAGGAGCACTTGGCCCCACCTCTGCACACGGAAATGAACTTGCTACCTCTGCTCCCCGGCGGTGCCTGTGCGAGACTCCAGGCTCGGCTGCGGGCAGAGATGTTGGTTGTTTTCAAAATTCTGTAACTTTTCACAAACGTGGCCGGAAACAGCTGCTGAACGGTAAAGAACAAACTTCCCGTGTGTGCAGTAAAGGTGGCTGAGCAGGCACGGCCGTAGCACCTCTCTCTGTATGGAAAGGATGTGCTGGGGGTGAGGGGGAGGTTTGTTATCACAGCAGCTTCACAAGTTGTTGTGTTTTTTTTTTTTTTTCACAATCCCCTGAAAACATGGGTCTGGGTTCTGCACTGCCTTATCTGTGACACTGATGCGAATGATTGAAGGCAAAATTCCTATGTCTGACAGCCTCCCACTGTCCCCTTTACCTTGAACATGACTAATGTTACTACTGTAGTACCTCCCACAGTTGGAAGGAGAGAAGAACATTCCTTGCTTTTGCAGAGAGTACCTGGACTTCAGTCAAAACTGATTTAAAATAATGCCCAACCCTTCAGACCCACTGGAATAAGTTTTTAGAGAGACTGTGTTCATTAGAGCTCTTCAAAGGGAGAGAACTGACGGGACCAGAGAAAGTCTTGCTGGTAGATGTCCTCTGAAATGAAAAGAGGTCACCAGGCCCCAGTGTAGACTAAGAATTGAACATGCCTAATAAGACTATCATGCTCCAGATTTAATCATCTTAACACGTGAGCAGGCACTCAGCAAGCCCCTGTTGGGATAGGAGTGGGTGGAACAGGGTGACACCCACACCTTTGTGTGGTCTGACAAGAGGCAGCAATTCAGCCTTAAGCTGTTGATCTTGGATGGAAACAGAAGCTTGATTAATGCCCTAACTTTGCGTGTGGACTGTGTGCACTGACAGGACTCGGTGTCCATCTGTGAGCATGCCTTCTGCAAGTGTCAAATCTGTGCGTGCCAGCGCCAAACCTGAGCAGAGCCCTTCCTCGTGACCTGTGGACTGAGGCCTGGGCTGTACAAGGAGAATCCCATTAGTGAGCTGCCAGTCCTGTGCAGGACACAGAACACTCTCTTACATCACTGCAAGATCAAAATGTGCCAGAATGCACACGAAAAGTGGAGTAGCTGAACTTGCTGGTGCAAGCTGCTGTGACTCTGCAGCTTTGGGATGCAGACACTGGGGGAGATGATGATTGTATGAATAAACAATATATTGTCAGCCTTGGTGTCTGCCAGACCAAACACTACAAATCAGTTGGGAGAGGTTTGTGCATGTGTTCTCCTTCCACTCCCTTAAACTTTTCTCCGGTGGCAGCTCGGGTGGCTTTTCCTCTGCTCCCTCCTCCTGAAGTGCCTGTTCAGACATCCCTAACACTCTTCACTGTAGTTTTTTTTCCATCGTGCTTCCTTATCTGGTTCTAGCTGCCGGAGTGGCTGTTAGTGTTGCAGAGGTTTGGGGATGGGTGTTTTTACAGCGTGTTTCACGTGCTGCATGCAGCTGTAGTTTATTAGTGTGTGGTGTTCAAAGGTTAAATGGAATCCTCTTGCCCCACAAGCCTTGCGAGTCCTGTGCTGGGTGTTCTGCAGGGCCCTGCTGATCCTGGGACCTCCTGGGGAGTGTGAAACGCCGGCTGAACTCGGGCAAGCAGTGCCCTTTTCCCTGCAGCAAAGTGTAATTTCGTGTACTGGGCTGGGAAGCAGTTGAGACCCCAGACAGGCGTATTTACAACTTGTCATACAGTGATTAATGGCCCTGCTCACATGCTCTGTTGCGGCACCGCGGTGATTTAGGCTGCTACCTGTCATCACTGCAATTTCGTGCACTTTACATTCCTCATGTATCTGTCCCAGCAGAGTGCACCTGCTTCCAGCAAGGAGCAATGTCTTGTCTGTCTTGTGACCTGCTGCCTTCAGCTCCCCGTCTTGTGCCTGCCTGCCCCTTCTTTCTGTCTGCTCCTTGCTCCTGCCTGCTGGGAGAGCAGATTTTTTGGGTCAGTATTTTTGCTCATGTCTAAATGTAAGATGCAGCTTTGACAAAGAAATAGTGATGTTCCCTAAGTCTGATTTTAAAAAGCAAAATATGAAAATAACACGGAATTTGAGGTGCTGGAGCATGTCCAGAGAAGGCAACGAAGCTGGGGAAGGGTCTAGAGAGTAAGCCATGCGAGGAGTGGCTGAGGGAGCTGGGGGTGTTTAATCTGAAGTAAAGGACACTCAGGGGAGACCTTCTTGCTCCCTACAACTGCCTAAAAGGAGGTTGGAACAAGGTAGAAATTGTCCTCTTATCCCAGGCAACCAGCAACAGGATGAGAGGAAATGGTCTCAAGCTGTGCCAGGGAAGATTCAGGTTGAACATCAGGAGGAATTTCCTCACAGAAGGGGTTGTCAGGCATTGGAACAGGCTGCCCAGGGATGGGGTGGAATAGTGGATATGGGGAACACCTCCCTGGAGATGTTAAAGAAACAACTGGACGTGACACTTAGTGCCATGGTCTAGTTGACAAGGTCGTGATCGGTCAGAGGTTGGAGTTGTTTTCCAGCCTTAATGATTCTGTGATTCTACACAGATGGGCAGTGGGAACTGAAGTGTTAATCTCACTAACATGCACCTGAAGGCAGTGCCAGTCTCAGACTGCTTTTTCAATCTTTATGGCACAAAACCAGCTTCAAATACCTTTCATTAGTGCAGATTTCTATCTGTGAACTTCTTTGAGGATTTCCTACTTGTGTTTTCCAAAAGTTCATAAAGAAAAAAGCTGGTGATATTTCTATTGTGTGGTCTCCTGGCATATGGGCATGCAATGTGTGATTGTATTAATCCAGGACTAATTCATTTACAAATCTTTTATCCATATGTTATGAGTAGCTGCTTGTAGTTAATCACTGCACTTGTTTTCAGCAGTTTTTAAGGGCTTGCCTTGTAATGTTGCGTGTAAGAAATCTGACGTGTCTGGACAGTATCTAAGTACATTTAGTCTTCTACAATGCTTGAATAAAGCCCTTAAGTTATTAATTAGAATAGAACAGAGGTTCTGGGCTTGTTTTTCAGTCTGTGAATGTGTGGTATGCGTTACTACTGAATATGAGGTTCTTGCCAGTCTCTTGACCTCTGGAAGGATTGAGTTACCCTCCATTTCTCTAATATCCCCATTTTTCCATTGCTTCCTGCAACCGACTTCATTCCTGCCTAACAAAATGATTTTTTTTGGCACTGCAGCAAGCTGGCACTGCATTTTCTTTACAGCTGTGAGGCACCATTACCAGAGCTGCGCTCTTGGCTATATAAGATGATGTTGCTTAAATTAACGCATCCAAACCATATCCTAGCAAAACCTGCAGAATCACCAGTTCCACTGCTTTGCGCTTTTCCTGGGAGTCCCTGAAGTGGGGATGGTTGAGACCTTTTGGACAAGTGTCTGTCCTGCTCCTGCCAAGTCTCAGACCCAAAGCAGTTGCCATCACACTGTGTTGTTTTTTTTCACCCCCTCTCTGCTTCTCTAATAGTTTTAGTGAATAGTTGGAAATAAAGCTGATGAAGCTTTTGGGCTTCCAGCTCTGCTGCCTGATCCCAGAGGCAGCTCTGCAGTGATGCCTCGGTATTTTCTTGCTCTTCAGTAGATGTCATTAACAAGTGCATGTGTTTAAACTGTCATCTTCCCTTGCCAGCTCACTTGTGCCTCCTTACTGGGCCTGTGCCACCCCCAGCAGATGACTTAAGGCTGGTGTATCGTGTTCCTCTGTGCTGGGATGTCCTGCATTCCTATGGGAAACAGAAAACTGAGCTTGCTTCCAAGGCTTCTCGGCTGTTTTCCCGCACTGTGGGTGCAGGGGCTGGCGAATGCCGACGTGGGGTGGGCAGTGCAGGGTGGGATCGAGTGCGCTGCCCCCCGGCTCTCCCCAGTGGAAAACTGTATTAAGTTTCCCTCACGCTGCAGGATCTGAATTCCCAGCAGCCAGAGGACAAGATTTTTTTTCTAAATAACTTCCTTTCTTCCTTTTCTCTTGAGGGGTGATGGAGCTAAAGATTAAACAGCATTGAAAGGCAGCTGCTTCTCTTCTCCTTTGGCAGAAAACGAGTTGCCGCGTTTCTGCATATGAAAGTTACTGCCAAGAACTCTTTCCTCCGACTCTTGCAGGAGAGAAATTAAGGTCGTTTCCTAAGCACCCGAGTTGTCACTGCCTGCCTTTCGCAAAACACCTTTTGATGTGCTGCTGCTACAAACCCGCTTTCGGAACGTACAGCCTCCCTGGCCTAGATCTGGGGGAGAAAACAAGGGGAGAAAGGGAATGGAGAACAAAAAACTGGCACACCTGACACCCGAATCCCCGTCCCTGAGCGGAGCGGACCACCCGCCTGTCCCTGCTCCCTGTCCCCCCCGCCTGTCCCTGTCCTGCTTGTCCCGATCCTGCCTGTCCCTGCTCTGTGTTCCCGGCCCACCTGTCCCTGTCTCGCCTGTCCCCATCCTGCCTGTCCCCGTCCCGTCTGTCCCCGTTCCGCCTGTCACTGTCCCGCGGGTCCCTGCTCTTCGTTCCAGTTCTGCCTGTCCCTGTCCCACGAGTCCCCATCCTGCGTGTCCCTGCTCCCCGTCCCCGTTCCCTGTCCCGCCTGTCCCTGCTTCCTGTCCCCATCTCGTCTGTCCCTGTCCCCGCATGTCCCCGTCCCGCGTGTCCCCTGTCCCGGTCCCCGCAGCCGCCACGTGCGGGCCGTGGGTGTGTCCGTGGGCGTGTCCCGGCCCCGCCCCGCCCCTCGGGCCGCGCCTGCGCGCTGGGCGGGGCGGGGGCGGCGCGGCGGGCGCGGGGCAGAGCGGGGCCGATGCCGCGGGGCAGGGGCGGCCGCCGCGCCGGGGAGCGATGATCCCCTACTTCTCCGACAACGCCGTCATCTCGCAGGGCGCCATCGCCCAGATGTGAGTACCGAGAACACGCCGCTGAGCCTCCCTCCCCTCTGCTCCCCTGCACTCCCCTCCCCGGGCGTGCGGGGTTGCCGCCTGCGTTGCCCTCTCCCCGCTCGCCCCTCTCTCCCCTCTCCTCACTCTCCCATCTCCCCGTTCTCCCCACTCTCCCCGCTCTCTGTACTTCTCTCAGCCGCACGTTGCCTCCGGGCAAACTTTCCGCTGCCCGCGAAGCCGGCAGCGCTGCCGGGAGGCGGCGAGAGGCACCGGCACCGCGGGGCGGCCGCTGCTCGCTCCCCGCTCGCTCCCCTGAGTTATTTGTGTTTTGTTTTTTTTTTTCACTAAAAGTACTTCGGGTCCCATCCGAGCGCCTCGAAAAGTGTTATACAGGAGCTGACCGGGAGCTCCGGGCTGCGCTTCCTCTCGCCGGAGCCGCCGCTTCCCCGGTGCGGGGCCGGTGCGGGACCCCCAGCCAGGCTGGGCGCTGAGAGCGGGGGTGCCGCCTTCCCCTGCCCGTGTGCCTTGGCCGTCTTTTGGGCTTAAAGCAGAGATTAGCCCCTTTATTTGATCTCTTGGCTTATCGCAAGGCGGCAGAGAGGGACTGCGGGGCTGGGGTGTTGCAGGTCTGAGACCTGACACGCAGCACCTGCGGGTCACAAGGCAGAGCGACATGAGCCTGGTGCCAGTTTTTGAGTGCTGTCAGTCTTGGGCAGCTCTGACATGCAGACTGTCTCTTTGCCCCACACTTAAGCCTCTTGGAAAAATCAGTCTCCCCAGCTGCACACCCCCCCTTTGAAATGCAGATATGAATAATCATTTAATTTATAGACAATTAATAGCGACTGCCTGAGTGGCGGGGTTTGGCTGGAAGGATTAAGGAGGGAAATGGCAGCTATGGGGTGGTAGATAAGGCATTCAGAGAGATAGTCGCTGTGGTCTAGCCATGCTTGATATTTCTTTAAAGAAGCTGGCAGACTATTTTATCTCTTGGAAACATCATGAAAGACTTCAAGATAGTAGGATAAATGCTGGGTCCCACCTGGAACTGTGTTCTTGTTGCAGGAAGCTCCTGCTAGAATTGCAGCTGCCTTGCCCTTACGAGGTCTTTAGTAGATATCTCTGCTTATGCTTGATATGGAAATGAGTCCCCGGACTCTGTTGCCTCCTTTGTGAGCATTAGCAATCACTGCAGTAGTTGGTAATCAGTTTAGTTAAGTCTCTCTGAGCCTTTCATACTCAGCCCAAAATGTTTGTAGTTAGTAATTTCTTTCCGCTCACCGTGTTGCCTGTAAACACCACGGCTTTCCCTGCGGTTGCTGATAACGTGGGTTTAACAGGGATGTACCTGAACTGTTCTGTGGAACGAGAATGCAAACTGAATACACCCTGGGCTTTGGGAAGCAGCAGTAATTCTGGAATTCTGGATGAAAACCCAACGCGCTCTAGGCCGGAACGTTTTCTTAGAGCTCTGGGTGATTTACCGAGCTAGAGCAGGTAGCCAGGTAACAATTTAAGTGCTTTTAAGGTGTTTGTTTTATACACCACTCAAACACTTAACCCGCGGTTGGAGACTGTACGGAAAGGGATCAAAGGAAGGGGAAATACTGCTTGTTTTGCTCCCTCCGTCGCTCGGATCCCTGTGCTGGTGGATCTTGTGGTAGTTTAAATGGCCACTGGGTTGGAAGGACCACCCTTTCCTTTTCTGGGGAGAGAGATAACAGAGTTATCACAGGAGCTTATGCTGTCCTTTGCCTTCTGGAAGGGAAGATTAATAAGCATGAGAATGACAGAGCTTTTGGCCCACTCGTAAGTGTTCTCACAAGGCTGAGCACCGTATTAATATTTTGCTGGTGTTCTTAATCAGGACGGTGCTGCGGCTTTCGGGCTGGTGAAATAAAGGCCAGTTTTTAAAGTTTATGCTCCTAATGACGAGTTCACAAAGGCTGATTAATATTGGATGTCCTTATTTCATCGTGGGCAAGGCCTAAAAATCCAGATTTAGTTGTTCGCTATGCTAAAAATGTGTTCTCTGTGGAGTGGGAAGGGCAGTGGTGACCCAAACATTATCAGAAACTTCTGTTTCAGTGTATTCTTTAGTAGATGTATTTGGCTGATCAGCTCTGACTTTCAGAGATCAGCAGAAATTACTCTTGTGTTGACGCTTTTAGACAGTAATGTAGTCAGCTGGTCTGGGTCTAATTCATTTCAGGTTCACAAGGATTCAAATAATGTCCGGGAGACTTGTGTTTATCAAAATGCTCAGAATTTATGGTTGTAACTCATTCCAGAAAGTCTTGCTACTCTCCTTGAACCTAGGGAGAATTCTACTGGTTTACTTGTGTGTAGGATTCAAAATTTGATTTGACCTACTAAAACTCTAAGGCAACTGATGGAAAAGATAGAAGGAAAAAAGCAAATCTTCAGACAGTCTGCAAATACCAAAGAATTTTTAACAAGAAACGTGGAGAAATTACCATGGATCAGTTCTTCCTGCCTAGAGTTGCTTCCTCTGCCTCTGGCCAAGGTTTAGTTATTTAATTCATTGCTGCTGTCCCTGAAGTGGTTTTTCCATGTCCCTCTGATAATCTGAATTCCTCTGTCACCCAGTTTTCCTCTCTTACCTCAGTGGCAAAGCAGGGTGACGCAGCAATCAGGGCACACTCACTTGGGATTTGGGAAGACTCAGCTCTTGCTCCCGCTGCACCACGTCCTTCCTGTGTGACCGTGGCCGAGTTCCACCAGGCCATGTCCAACCTGGGAGCGGGGCCTGAAGGTGCAGAGGGGTGTTTTGAACCTGAGGATGAACCACCTCACTTCGGTGCCCTCGTCCCCCTGGCATTTTTGGGCGGTTTTTTGTTGTATTTAAATACTTCTGTCCCTGCTCCCCATCTGCCAGGCCTGAGCCCTCCCTGAGTGCACATCAAGCACATGGTAAAGCTCTCCTGTGCTGTTTACTCCTCCATCCTCCAACACTCAGGGGCCAGATGGATCTAAATACTTGAATATGCTCACTGCTTTCCATGGTTCTCGTGCTTGCAGCATAGCAGTCTGTTTTCTATTATAAGATGTTAACTCATAGTTTTTATAAGTATTTTAAACTTGGGAGGGGGGAAGAAGAGAGAGTAGGCAGTTTCTTCACAGTGTGTGGGTTTATCGTGGAGCTCTTAGGGAAAAAAAATAAACCCCACAAGTTAAACAGAATTATTTTCAGCAGTAGGTAGCCATAAAATGTCCTTGCAGACTTGGCTTAGCAGCCTGTTGCTCCCTCCCATAATCAGTTTTCTTCTAAGTGACAACCCTTCCGAGTAGTGTGAAGGAACAACACTTTACAGTGTAAGAGGAAGTTCCAGGCTGTGCAGGTAATTACAAACCGTACAGTAAATTACAACACCGGCTAATTCGGGCTCATTGTGTTGCCACCTCAGTGTTGTAACCTGTCTTTGTGCCCGGCCTGCTTGGCCCTTGTCCTCCCCCACCCCTTTCATTTACCTCTGTCGAGCAGCCGTGGCCTTTATGTCAGGACATTTCGTGACCACCTAATCTTGAATTGTGCCAAGTGCCGAGTCAGGAACTTAGATAGGTGTGTGGCTGCTGCTGCCATTGTTTGGAGAGCTGTTTATTTATTTATTTCTCGTATGGGAAACCTTTTTATCTCCTTACAATGTTATTGCTGCCAAAAACCTTGACCGCTCAGCAATTAGAGCGCAATCCTCTGAGCGGTGTGTTATTGGAAATCTTTAATTGCTTCTGTGCTGCTGTAAAGCGCTGTAGCTTTGTGAGTATTTTACCATTGTGCTGAGAGTCAATGATATTTAAGAGCTGAGCTTGGAAACTGCTACTCCAAGGACTGGAAGATCAGTAAGAGTGATTCCAGTTACCGCTGTCGCTTCTTGCTAAAGTTGCCTTGAGAGCTGAGGGTCGCTCTGGTTGGAGGTGCTTGAAATACAGAAAGCAGTTGATCAGCTCTTCGTCTCATGCAGAGGCTGGTAGGATCAGGAGGGACTAGAACAGTTGTGTTCTCCATTTAGGCGTGCATTGTGTGCTCAGGGTTTGGCTGCAGAGGACAGGCTCATGCTCCATCAGGGGTGTGATGGGAATGTGCAGGCAGGGGAACCTGACCCCTTACCCTTCCTGCCCACCCCTCCACGCAGCTGAGCTCACCCAGCACACTGGATGGGCTTCCTGTTGACAGAGCGGAGTCGTCGGGGATTTCTCATCCTTATTATTTCTTTGCTGCTTGTGATAACACAAATGCAGCGCTTAAGAGGCCTCTTAACTACCCACTGATTACTAAAAACTCAGATAGGTTGAGGTATTTGGGTAAAAGTAGTATGGTGTGTGCAGAGTTGATCATTAACTAAGCCAGGGCTGTATTGTTCATAACTCCTTTTCCTGTTTGGCTTTTCCTTTTATTCCCCTGGAAGCTGTGGGTATTTGTCTCACAGACCCTTCCTGGTAGGGGTTGGAAGAGAGACAAGAGATGGTTATCGGACATAAAATCAAAACCAGTGTTCCAAGGACAAACCCCCCACACCACCACCCCCTTTTTTAGCAATATGTTTTAGTTAGGAAGCCCACGCTGCTGGGCTGCCAAATTAATGTTTTAAAAGGCTGTGAATGGTGGAGTTGCCTCTGAGGTTCTGTGTTGTCTGGAAACATCTGCAGATGTTCCTGTCTCTGGAAATGCTTGGGATTTTTCAAAAGACCTCAAAGCAGAAGGACCCCAGTGAGATTATCAGCAGAAAAAGACCTTTAGGGGCCAGTGAGTGGGCTGGCTGGGATTTTTTTGCAGGTCTGTACTTCCTTGTAGCTTTATTACAGAGGCCTTGATTAAAATATTGCTTCATTGTTTTTTAAATAACTTCAGGCTAACCTTCTTGAAATGTTGCTTCTAACTAGTATTTGTGGGGTCAGAGAAAGTTTAAAATTCTGCATCCCATTCTGCAGTAGGCCATGAAGAGCTGTTGTCTCCTCTGCATTGGTCTGATAAACAGCATTCAGATTACCAGCCTGTGTGGGCTTAAAACTAGTTCAGCAAATATTTTTTTCTCCAGTGTAATGGATGTCATGTGTACAGAGCAAATCTGCAATTTGAGTTTCCAGCCATGGTGTTTCATAGCAGCTGGTTGAATGCTCTTATTTTCACAAACACATGGAACAAAACTCGTTCCTGTCCTTAATTGTGAATGCTTGTGCCTTTACTGAAGTATTCTGAAGACACCCCTTCGCTTTTCATGTGCACCTGGGCCAGAGCTTGAATTCAGCAGCTTGGGAAGGAACTGGAGAGAATGGCAGTAGTTGTTCTGTAGCCACCTGCTGCTGGGTTGTGTGGGATTAACCAAGTGTTTTGTGACAGACAGGAGCTTTCTGGTTCCAGAACATCAGCCTGTGGAGGAGGGAGGCTGGGGGGAAGAAAAACCTGTGGAGGTAAATGATAAAATTAAGAGAAACCCCAGAGTTGGTTTCTGGGGGTGACACAGGAACCCGGCCTGGGAGATCTCTGTGTAGGGTTGGGACTTCTTGGCCTTGGCAGTTGTCTAAATTTGGGCATTTCTAGGTACTTTGAGGCCACAGGCTCCTCATTCAGTGCATATTCCTGTTTATCCAGTACTTATCTGCCCCTCATCAACATCCAGTTCAGCCCTTTGGGCTCTCTGGCTTTACTTGCAATAAGCCATTTAAGCAGTATGCTGTTGCTCAAAACACCTTTGTTACAAGTAGGCTAAACCCAGACTGCTGAACCAGAAATGATTTTAGTCCTTTCTTTTAAACAAATGATCTTTGTCACTTATTAGCCAAGTCCTCCTTTTGTTCCCACACCTCTCCCAGAGGCTCAGTGAGCTCCATCCTGTCCCACCTCCGGGGCTGCCTCCTGCCCGGGGATCTCCTCGGGAGCGCCCTGGGTCGGTGTCTGGATCACCCTGTTAGACTTGCAGCTTTTCAGGGGAACAGTGCAGATCTGTCACACCTGGCTGTGGCAGGATGGCTCTTGTGGAGGCACCGAGCTGGATCCGAGTGAGTTCATCCCTGGGTCCAGAACTGTGTCGAGGTGCCCGGCGTGGGCCAGGACTTGTCTGTACAGGGGTGTTACTGTGTGTAATGAGCTGTGCTGGATTTCCTCTCTCACTGTGACTTGTTTGCCAGCGTGGAGAGAATTAATTTGCTCCTCTGAGCCTCTTGTTGCCCTGCAGCGTCTGTTCTTGCAGCATCCTGAGGGGTTGCTTTGGGGGCTGTTCCCTGTGCCTTGGCTCAGGTGACAGACAGGAGTGGGAGGCCCTGTTCTGAGTGTCTTGCTGATGTTTTGTGAGACTCCAAATGGCAGGTGAGACTGGACTAGGGTAATTTTTATTAGCAAATGATAAATTTACCTTTGTCAGGTCATAATTTAAGGGGGAGCCTCATTTGCACAGTGGTACAGATGGGAAAAGCTGTCATGAGCCTTACCTTTGTCCTCCTGTTAGTCTCCTGCTTGCTTTCTGCAACTCCATGCTGAATTAAAATGAACTCAGAATTGTAGGGGGGGGGTGTTCACTGGGGATTTTTGGTTGTTTAGTTTGTTTGGGTTTTTTTAGGGCTCATTGCACGGTGGTGTGTGAAGAGTTTGTCACCAGCTTTGTTATTGTTAGGGTTGGTTTGTTTGTTTTTGGGTTTTGTTGTTTTGTGGGTTTTTTTCCCTTTATTTGCTTTGTAAAAGAGACAGGGAAATCAAAAAACAAATGCAAAGTGGAACAGCTGCATTCCTTTGTGGTGCAAAGACCGAAAGCCAGTTAGTCTAAATAAAAACAAATCGTTTGTCAGCACCATTTCTACCCCTCCTGTTGGTTTGCCACAAGGAGAAAGTTGCAAGAAAGCAAAGGAGGATTATCCATGTGCCTCCATGGCGAGCAGGGGTAGTATCAACCTCCATCCCAGAGGTGGGTGATGGTACATTCAGCATTTCAGAGGGCAGGGTCTGCTCAGCAGGACATCAAGGAGATGGAACAGGCCATCACCCAGGTTCCCAGCACAGTCACCACAGCAGAACCCTGACACCCCTCTAATCTTCCTGATATTTTTTTTTGTCCTTAGTTCCTTCAAGTGCATCGTGATATGCTTTATGAGAGGCTCTCTAGCTTGAAATTCAGCAAATATCTATTTTGGAGCCTCTTTAAAAGCTGTTTAAGAGCCTTTTCCCTAAAGTACACTATGTTCTCGTTAGAGACTTCTCTGGATCTGTGTTACACAGCAGTGTTTAGTATTCTGTTGGTCTTTCTGCTTTAATGTGTGGTTTTTAAAGGGGTTTCCATACTTTTAGGAAACATGAAGACCTGAGTTAACCACAGAAAATTGGCTGCCAAACTGCTTAAAGTGCTAATTCTGCTGAAATTTAGCACCTGACTTTTGCAGGGATAAACACATCTGGAATCTCTACTCTTCGGAGTTCAAACTCCTGTAAAATAAAACTTTAAATAATGTGTTTTCAATCTGAGTCTTAGTCAGCAAAACCTTGCCGAGTTTTTATGTTGAAACTCTTTAAGATGCATTTTGAAGTAAAGCACTGAGAGTCGCATTAAGGTGCTAAAAGAGTTGGTTAATTTGCAGCTGTGCTGAGGAATCACAAATGCTGAACTGTGGGGTGATGTTTCAAAATGATGCACGTTGCTGTGTCTCCTTTAATTTACTTTTTTTGTGAGCATACACCACGAAGAGTGGATGGTTCGAACAGTACTGCTTCCCTGCTTTTATTTAAAGTAGCTGTATAAAAACATTGCAACTCTTAAGAATGGTTTGAAGACGTTTCCTTGTCTGCTGCATCGAAATCTCCCAGTTCCTTTTGCCTCTTGGGCTGCCCTTCAGTTCAGCCTTTATTTAAGCTGGGAGATGCTGTGCTGCTCTTAGACATCCCACAGTCTGTCAGCTTCTGTTTAAAGTGGTGTATGGTGAGTGATTAATGGAAATTATTTCGGGAATAAAGGACTCCTGGTAAGCTGATCCCTATTCAGAGCACCGAAAGAAAAAAGCAGAGTCACAAGGGATGTTGTCTCCAGGAAGAACTTGTGACATCCGCGGGGGGAAGAGTTGGATTGGAAAGCGATGCTGAGTTTGCATTTTGGAAGGCATCATAATTATATCTCATGGTCTGATTGGGAGAGCTTTTCCTGATGGCTCCGGAGGCTGATTGTCACTGACACCAGCAGGATGTTGGAGTGGTTTTTGTGGCTGCTGCTGGGGTAGGTGTGCTGTGCTGGGGGTGTGCTCTGAGTCCCCAGAACAGGCAGCCTGTCCTTAAAGCTTGAGGGACCTCATCCCCTGGGGTGCTGGGTTGTTTAACCCAAAGGGATGCTGTGTTTATTCTTCGGTTTGCAACTTTAAACTGAGTCTGAAGTCTGTATTGACCTTGCTTGTGCAAAGTACTGTCCTTCTGAGCGTTGCCTTGGATTGAAGACACGGAATCCATTAAACTATTCCAGCTATAAAGTTGGATCCTTTGTCTTTGATGTTTTCTCACTTCTAACTGATTAAAATTTCAAGTTATTATTTACAGCCGCGTTAAATTTTGTATTCCATTAATTGCAGCTTCCCTATTCCATAAAATGAGGTTGCTGGTGTATTTGCCAGGGGGAGCAGATCAATAGCCCAATTATGGGCTGTATCAGCACAACAGGTAAAGCTCCCTGTGACTTCCAGTTTCAAATCAAAACCCATTGAAAGAAACCTGGCACGTGGCAGTTCTCTCTGAAACAGTTTACAAACCATCTCACATCACTGGCTACTGCTGACTGTCCTTTTTGCTAATCTAAAGGGACAGTCATTCCTAAACCGATTTTACTGTTCCCACTGGAAACTGTCATTCAGGGATCAAATACCCCTCGTGCACGGGGAGGATGCAATAAAAATGAGAGAAAATTGAAAGCGCTGAGTGCAGCAGAAGTTAAAATACTGAACAAATAACTTCCTTCTATATTTTTATGAGTCAAATCCAACAGCCTCTTGATGATTTTTGATGCTTTTGGTAAACAAGCATCTGCTTCTTTTTAGCACAGAGGAAAAGGCTTATTATTCAGCATTGATTTCTTTGTGTAGAGACAGAGTGGTCCTTGTTTTGGTGCTCTATTTACGGGGGTCTGTTAATGTATTTACTGAGGGCAGGCAACAAGGCTGTGATCAGAGCCAGGCAGCTTCCCCAGCATAATTCCTCCATCCCATGCCCTGGCTGAGGTGGTTGCAGAGCCGAGTCCTGGCACAGTTCTACTCCCAGGGCCAGCACTGGCCATGGTTCAGGCGAGTCAGTGATCCCCTTCCATCAGTAAAGTGCTGGACATACTTTGTCTAAATATAGGGGACCCTGGACTTGGCTGCAGTGGGGAGGGACAGTGTGTTGACCTCAGAGCGTCTCCTTGACTTGTGTTACAGTTGTATTTAAAGCTGAGGGGTCCTTCTTGCAGGGCACTGCCAGTCAGGCCAAACATGGTCACGTCTGTGACAGTGACGTGCAGGGAGATGGGAGTAAAAATTAGTTATAAAATATCCTGTCTTAAACATATTTAAATGTAGTGGGTAGAGACCTGGTTGCTAACCAACTGCTCAGGGGTCTGTCAGCTGTTGTTTAAAGTTTAAAAAGAAATGTACTGTGTGTGAAGGCAACGCTTTCAAACTTTGGTGGCAGAGGAGATTATTGTGTGGTTTAAAGATAATCAACATGGACTGTGTTAATTTGGAGGGGGAAAAAAGATAAGTACGTGTCAATCAGAGGGCTGTTCTTCCCGAGGACAGCTAATCAAAAAGCTGGTGGTTATTTTTCTCTGCTCCTTGATGCGATAGATTCCCCCTTATGAAGTTTTCTCACGTCGATTAAAGTGTTTTTAAGAACGTATTTGTGAAAGCTTTTTGTTGGTGCACAGCAGCTGGCTCGCTTTGGGCAGGCTGAGGTGGGAGGAGTGTGGCACGTGGTGGTAAAACACTGTGGAGTGTTCTCCTGGGTATCGCTGTCCTGCTCTGTGAACCCCGTGGTATGCATTAAAAGTGCCCAAGGATGTTTAAACAGTATATAGCACAGCAAGAATGTCATGTAGAGCTTTAATCTGGGAATGTCTTGACTTGGAGACCTGGAAGCCTTTGGGGACTATCATGTAAAACAAATTCCTTTCACGGTCTCGCTTCCGGTCTGGGTCTCTTGCTTTAAGAAGTGCACAGAATCAGATTTCTTCTGTAAACACCAAGTGCCTGGATTTCTTAATCAGCATCCTAATTGTGTTAGCCACCCCCTTTCTAGTCCGTGAACTGCCGCGGTCGGACTGCAGGAAGAACAATTTTGTGCATATCTTCAGTCTTGAATTCCAGAGACATCAGAGCTTTGTTTGCACAACTTGTTTTGCTGTTGCTTTTTTGGAATCTTTTTCCTTCTCTCTGGGTAGATTATCTGGAGCCGACTGGGAGGCTGAACGTGGGCCACCAACACGTGGCTTGCTGGGCCTCCCTCAGCGTTGCACAGCCAGGGAGATGGGCAATAAAGCTTTTTGTTATTAGTGTGCTGCGTGGAAAATGCTCGGTGATACCTTCCGTCCGTCCTTGCTTCACTCTGTTCCTCATTGCCATGGTGACTCATACAGCCTTTTCCCGGCTTCGTATCCCTTGAAATAAATCATTACCTGATGACCTGGCATCAGTGGAGTGTCCTAACCCGTGCCGCGTTTCGGCAATTGAAACTCAGCTCGGCACATCTCCCCCACCCTGAGAGCTGCCCAGCCTCAGCACGTTGTCCCTTCTGAGGCTGCTGAGCACTGGCAGGAAGCGACGGGGATGTGACTGAGGGGGTTGTGTGAGTTACTGTGTGAGTTACTGTACGAGCACGCGCTCAGCAGCAGCCCGAGGAAACCTAATCCGGAGCTGTCGGCACGGGCACGGGCACAGGGCTGGGGGAGAAGCAGCTCTGAGCTCTGCCAGGTGGGATGGCGAGGAGACAGCTGGTGCCCGTGCTTTGCCTTTCCTTTAGGAGTTTATATGTTGAGCTGGTTCATCCACAGGCCAGGAGTACGTGAGGGGAACAGGAAACCCGCGTGGACTTTGAGTTTTACCAGAAACTATAAAGTGTTGCCCGGCTTATAACAAAACCCCATCTGCTTTCCTTCGCTTGTAGCAAATAAATCCCAGCCCTGCCTGCGGGGGAATACGTTGGATAGGAAGGTCAGCTCAGCCCTGCAGAGCGGGGCTGGGGGCACTGGAAGGCAGAGGAATGCTGCAGGTGGTTGGGGTTGTCTCGGCACAGCGCAGCTGCGTGGGCTGAAAACTTCGCCTGCAAACAGCAGCTGTTGTTGCTCCCCTTGCTGGCAGCGAGGCAGGGACGAGCTGCTGGCAGGGATAAGTTTCTCAGCCCAGAGCTGTCGTCTTCCCTGTGGTCTCCAAAGGACTTCGCTGCTCTCTCCAGCGTATCCAGGCTGCCCAGGCTCTGACTGAAGTTTGCAGTGTGGGTTCTGGAGCTCAGCAATTGCTCCTGGTGGCAGAAGAGCCCTCATGGCACGTGCATGATGGTTTGTTCCAGCAGAGGGCTTGACTTGTCGATTGGTAACACATTCGGGTGTTGAGTGGGTATCAGTGCTCCCCCCAGCCTGGCGGGATGGCCTGAGGCTGGTTAGATTCCATCTCTGAAACTTTCTGACTGTGGTTGTTTCTTGCATCTGAAGCAGACACAGACACACTTCACTTGCAGACACAGCCATGCTCATCAGCGTTCCCTTTGGCAAGTTGGCAAATTCTCTCTGAATTTACCAGAAATTCTCTCCTCACTTGGAGCAAGTAAAAGGCCTTTGGGAGTTCAGATTCTCACCCCTCATCTTCGCCTTTGGTTGTCTTCTGGCAAACTCTGAGTTTTTCCTATTGTATTAGTTTGGCTTCAGAAAATGCCCCTATTGGAGCCCAAAGCAAGGGAAGAGGGGACTTGGTGGTGGTGAGAAGGGATCAGCACATCAGTTCATGCAGATGAGTAACGGTTGGCACTGCAGATCTTTCTGTGATGATGCCTGCCTGTGTCATTGCAGCTGAGTTTTCTCTCCAGGGAGCCCCACCTTGGAGCAGAGGAAGTGCCTGCAGACAGTTCCTTTTTTAAAAAAAAAGAAGAAGGCACAAATGCAGATGTTGTTAAAAATGCAGTTTGCGTCAAACCTCTGAGCCCGAGTAGGTTCCCACGCTTGCTTTGTTTTTGTCCTCTGGCTGCTTCTGAAGTTGCAAAAGTGCTGAATGGCAAGAGATGGCCTTTGGTGGAGAACCGCTTCCCCTTTCTCTCCCTGCTCTCACTGGTGTCACTTCTGCCGAATCCTTTTCGGCCCTTGTTTTGCTCAGCGCTGGGTTTGTTTCTGTTTTGGGTCTCAGAGTAGCCTGGACTTGTCTGTGTGTGCTGCCAGCTGACCCTGTTAACACAAATGTCAGTGTAGGGCAATCCTGAGTTATTTTTGCCTTTTCCATTTCCCTGTTGTTGTGGCAGGGTTTTGGTGGGGTTTTTTATTAATACCTCGTACTGAGCTGTACACAGCTCTAGATCTGACCTCTCTGTGAAGAGAAACGGTGCCTTCAGCACTTGTCTAGGAGCAAAGGCTTGAACTGGAAGCCAAACACTGCTTCCCACTATTTAATTCATTAATGCTGTTGACAGTTATTAAGCAGTGCTTTAAAAAGTAAACAAGGGAAGTAGGGGTGTTTGTTGAAAAACAAACTACAGTGACAGTGAAAGAGGTGCCTCTCTGGGGAGGGATGCCGGAGGAGTGCGATGCTCTCGTCTGGTGGTTTGATGGAGAAGTGCCCTGGGCTGCCAGGCTGCACATAATCCAGCTGTGCACCCAGCTGCTGTTGCACCCTTGGCTGGGGGACTGATGGGTTATTAACCAGGACTCTTCTTGTGGGCAGGGGCAGCGAGTGGGAGGCTGGCGGTGAGAACCGCTCCTGCAGCAGGTGTGATGCCAGGCCCTGACCTGCCTGTGGAGGAAGGGAAACAGCCAGTTTGGGAGGCAGAGCAGGAAGAGGGAGGGAAGTGGCTTGAGGTGCTGAAAAAAGCCAGCAGGCTGCTTGGCCTGCCCTCCTGTAACTTCTGCCACAGCAGGCACAGCAAGCTGGGGGGGAATTGCTGCCCGTGCAGGGAGCGTCCCGGCCGCTCCAGAGCTCAGTCATGTCCCCAACTGCCCTCTCTCCCTCCTTCCACACCCGGCTCCACAGCCTCGGGAATGAGCTCAGTATTGATGCCTGCTGTGCACTCCTGCCAGCCTTGGAATTCTGCTTTTTTTTCTTGGTTTTGTGTTTTGCAGCCTGTGGGTTGAAGGAGGATGATAGAGCTGAGCTGGCAGTGCAGATGTGCAAGGCAGCATCGGCTGCTCGTGTTAGGGCAAAATCTTGGGGGGCTCTTGAGGGAGCAGCCTTTGGTCTGACAGCTCCTAGAGGGGAAAGGTCTGTCCTACAAATGGATTGGAGACTGGAAACCCTTCCTGGTGGCGCCCAGTTCTGCCAGGCCGCTTCTTGTGTTTGCAGAGCTTGTGCTGGGTGGTGGTTGTGTTCCAAGAGATGCCCTTTAGGGAAATCTCTTTTCACTCAGGAATTGGAAGTGTCTGTGGTAACTGCACAACTCTCTTGTCATGGGGAGCTGGACTTGGCATTGAAATCCCAGAGTAATCTCTCAGCTGTGTTAGGATGCTGCTTCAGAGCACTGTTCTACAGCGTTCTGCTTAATAAATACCTGCAGTTGACAGAAATCATGTTCATATTTCTATAAATAATACAGTTAGTGGACTTCTATTCAAATGTGAAGTACCTTGAAATCTTCATTTCCCCTGCCATCACTTTTTAACATCCCTGATTCTTCTAAAGGCAAAGGGGAACAGGGCAGGAGTTCCTGACCTCCCTGCAGTGCCTGTGTCTGTGGGCATGACTGTGAGGAGGTGACAGCACGGCGAGCTTTGCTCCTCGCTGCACTGACCTGCTCCTGTGTGCCGTGCAGGGGGACAGGGTGGAAGAACTTCTCCTGTCAGGGAACAGTGCCAGCTGCTTGGCAAGTACCTGACTAAGGGCTGGGCTGGACAGGACAGAACCTGCTGTAAAAGAGCTGCTCTGATGAATGAGTGGAGCCGACTTCTGGAAAGTCGTCCTCAGGCTCGCAATAACTTAATTAAGTGTTTATTAGGATAAAACATTGCCAGAAGCTGCTCAGGTGCCTCCTTTCTTTGTTTGCCATGCTCTTAGAAAGGTTTTCTCTCCTTCCTCTATGCAAAGAAAACTATGAAGTTCCTTTTTGAGTAATTTACACTGAGGACTGAGAATTTCTCATCGAAACTGCTGGGTGGTGCAGATTCACCTGTCTCCTGGCAGGTGGGGCAGCTCCCCAGCCCAGCAGCCCCTCCGATGGAAGGCCTTGTAGCCTTTCCTCCCAAGATTTTCTATGCTGCTTGAATCTCAGGACAAGGTCTTGGCTTTGCGTGTGTGTGTGTTGGTTTATTTTGCTGAGATGCTGTGCTGGATATCCAGGTGTGTTTGGTGTTGGGAGTTCAGGGTGGGCGATGCAGAGGGTGTGCCATGCCCTCCATCTGCACAGTGAGTGTCCCCAGAGCTGGATCTGGCAGAAGGACCAGGGCTCTGGTGTCTGTAGGTTTGCCCTTCTCCCAGCAGTGCTGATGACCATCTCCTGCCCTGGGGGAGGTGCTGCCCTCCCTGCTTGACCTTCCCGTTCCACAAGAACGATCTGCTTTGCCACATTCTTCAGCTCTTCCAGTCCTTTGTATGGGAAATCACATTCCCTTTCCCTGGGCTTACCAAGTCAAACTTATTGCTTGTGGTCAATGGCCCAAAACAAGGCTGTCCTGGCTTTAGAAGAGAAGGTGGCCTCCTGGAAGGATGCACCTGATGGGAATCTCTTTAGTTCTGCTGCTGGTTCCTTTCCAGTCGGGTGGCTGAGAGCTGGTGATAAGAGAAAGTGATGGAATTGAGATTTTTAACCTCCCAGCCCTCCAGCTATGTGCTGCTTTATCCACTAAAAATAGTTGCTAATTCCACCTTCTGGGGGAACGGCAGGCACAGGCTAAAGGATTGCTAATATTAGTTGTTGGCTTTGCTGATAAAATAAACTGTGTGAAAAGTGGCTGTGAGTGTTGAGTTCTTTCTCCTCCTGTGCAGCCCAACATCTTTTAACGGTTTTCTTCTGTGGTGAGATTATAAAAGGAGGAGAAGAATTTATTTTTATCATTAATAATACTATTTTTTAAGTGTGTTCGAGATAACTCAGTGTTTCTCCAGTTCAGGCTGTAAGAAACTGTGCAGCTTGACAGCTTTCAGAGGATTTATTTGTCACCAAAAGCTAGAAAGGCTGAGTCAAATTTTAATATGAGAAGAGTCTGTGGAAACATCTGTGCTGAGAGTACCCAATGAATTTATTATGTTTTGTTTTTAATTTTAGTGTAGGTAAAGATCTCTGATCCGTTTTAACTTGGGATGAGTGGTTTTCTCCTTTTTGAAATTCTGTTTTGTTGAAACATCCAGAGCATGTTTGACATCTGGTTCAATTTCAGAAAAAAATTTCTGGGAGGAACTTTGTCAGTGAGGAGTGCTGAGGGTATGACAGCACGGTCTAAACATTGGGATGTGCTGCAGGCTTGAGAAAGGTCTTTTTGAATCTGTGCATCTGCTTTGCTGGAGCTTGGAAAACTGCATTTTTTCATGTCCCCAGCAGCAAAATGGAGAGGTGCCCAGAAATGTGCCTGAGCTTAGAGGGAAATCCAACTTTTTAACACAAGCTTGTGTAATTCTTGTGCCTGTAAAAATGCAGTTGGCAAAGCCTTTGCTAAAGCAGTCAACCCCAAATAATGAAAATACGTGGCAGGGCTTTTTCCTCTATTAATAATTTCCCAGTCCTTGTCTCTCAGAGGAAGGGAATAAGTAATTAGGTTTGATATTTGTTTAAGGAGCTAAAGGAATTAAGTTCCTAAGCTTTGCTCAGTTGAAGGACAAGCCAACATCTTTCTCAAGGCACGGAGCTGCTGGGCTGCACAATGCCAGGGACTCTCTCTTTCTGCCTTACCATATTCATCAGCCATCCTGTTGACTACAGAATTACTTCTGGCTTTCTTCAAAGCCTGTATGACTGTCTTATCAATTCTGAGAAAAGCAGGAACCCTCGAGTATGCAACAGGATGGCTGAATTGCAAAACCTGGAGTGTGTCTTGCTTTTTCCACGAACCACACCATCTCTGAGAAAGCTACTGGAAGATGTGCTTAAAATACCAGCTGTTCCTCAGAACTTAGGAATTCTTTACTGCCCCTTTTTTACAAGCTTCTCTCCTCGTGTGACTTCAGGAAAGGCAAAATCAGGGCAGTAAGCGGTGTCTGATTTCAACGGCATTACAGTTTTACTTTTAATTTATAAGTTGTTAAGAGTTAATTATCGTGCAGCTCATAGATGGTAGTTTCATGATTTCCTAATCTGTTGTGCATTCAGTGCCTTCAACTTCTCTTGCTTGTTGCTTTTTTTCCTTTTAAATACAAGACAGTTCTCCTCACTCCCTGTTTGTCTCTCCTCTTTCAGTATCAGCGAAAGCTTCCTCACTGTGAAAGGTGCAGCTCTTTTCCTGCCACGTGGAAATGGGTCATCCACTCCCAGGATCAGTCACAGGCGCAACAAACATGCAGGTAAAGTGTTGTATCGAGGCTGGGGCTTGTCTGTTCCTTCTGATTTCGAAGTCCACCTTTTCTTGAGTTCGTTCTCACCTCATGACACACATTTCTGTCTGCTCCTGGTGTGTGTTAAAGCCTGACCTGCCATCTTAAGGCTGTGATATTTGATGCTGATTGGATGGAAGGGTTTCAGAACTCTTGTTTATCCTGCAGAAATGAGGGGACATCAAGGCAGCAGCCATGACATCGTGGAGACTTCGGAATAACTGCCTCCCAAAATACCATCCTATGATTTCTGTATGAGAGGGGGATGGGAGGATTGCCATGAAAACCTCCAGGCATTGCACTGGCAAACCTGAGGTTGTGATATGGGATGAGTAATTGTTCTTCCTAATCTGAGTGTAACCTGTTATGATAGAGGGAAGGGAGGAGACTTACCTCTACGTGGGGGTGAGGAAACCTCTGAGCAAAGTCAGTGTGACTTCTCAGAGGTGTGAGCAGAGTGAGTAATACAGAGTCGGCTGCAATTCCGCCTCCTTTATCTGCTCAGAGTTTGATTTGTGTTTTTGCTTTGACTCTCTTTGAAAAGTTGATCTGAATAATGGAACTCAAACATTTCAGGGTAGGTTGTTTCTCATTGGCTGTGGTGCTTAATCAGTGATGGTGTTTTACAGGGATCAGATAGCGTGGGGATTTTCCCTTGCACTGAGCAATTGATAGGGGAAAAAAAAAAAACATTGAAACCTTCAGACTTTTGTATATGGGACAGAAATAGAAACAGAGAGGCAGGAGTCGATGGGCTTTGCCAGAAAGTGACCAGCAAAACGTGATTTGGTTTGGTTCCAGGTGTAGATCACTTTGTACTTTGATACCAGCAGACTTGTCATCCAGGTCTGCATCTGGCACAGTTCTGTACCTGATGTCTGGCCACCTCAAAATCTGTTTACAAGCGTATTTATAGAAAAGGTTTAAGTCAGAAGGCAGTTAATCACATACCTGCATTCAGACTGCTTTGGTGAGAAGCATTAATTACCAGCTGTCAAAAGAAAACGTTCTGAAACTTCATTTAAAGCTGACCTATCCGGTCGAGGATGAAGTGAAATTGTCTTTAGCGTGAAAGTAGTCAGCAGTCTTTTAAAAGTTTATCTTGGCCTGTCTTGGTGTTTAATCTCTCCAAAGACCATTGCTGAAGCCCAGGTCTCCCCCTGGCAGCAGCTGCCTTGGCTTTACCTCTCTGAGGAGACCCACTGGATGGTTTTCCTTGTGAACCTCTGCAAGGCGGCACCAACAGCTGTTGAGTCTCTCTCCTTGCCTCATCTACTTCCTCCAGCTGACTTGCATGAGGTCTGGAGACCTTGGTGGAAAAATAGTTGCTTGTCTAATCAGCCCAGAGCTCTTGGAAGCCAGATTGCCAGGAAAGCAAATCCGGTGTGTTGTAATGGCTTACAGCAAGACGTTTGGTACTGGAGAGGCTGGCTTGCCTTAGGGGTGGGATTTTTGTTCTTAGAAGGTGTATTTTATTCCTGTCCTGAGATTTAATGAGGCATCTGTACTATCCTTTCCTCCGTTTCCCTGCCTGTCAAGTGGTGGGAATGCTGGAGTGATTTTTGTGGTGCTTAGAGGTTCCACTGCAGAGGGTCCCTTGTCTGTGTGTGCAGCAGCTTTCTTTTCTGTGGATTCTTCTAATAATCAGCAGACCGAGGGATCAGTGGGTCGCCTTGTTGAGCAAAACGTCTGTGCCACCAAAATTAAATCAGTGATGTAGGGAGCGTGGCTGGGAGAGGTGAACTGGCCCCTGGCACTGGGCTGGCACAGTGTGTGCAGCTGCCTCCTTTCTGGGACACTGATAATCCACGCTCAGCTTCCATTCCCGTGAGTGCCGTGACTTATCTCTGGCACACAAAATTAGAAGAGGGCAGAGAGCGGACATAATTTTCCAGTATGGAATTGCTGCCTGTGGATGCAATAGTATTTCAAGTGGCTCCAAGAGCATTTTCTAGGAAGCTTCGCTAACCTTCCTGACCTGCTTTTTTAATTCATCAGAGGCGCTGGAATCCGGCGGGAAGAGTAAATGGGTAACAGGAAATAATTAATGCTCACACCCATTTCTTTAATCGCATCTCCAGCGATGGGAATCGTTGGCAGATTGGCTAGATATGGTACCAGCTGTCCACGCTGCTCTTGCTGGGCGGTCCTGTGCCACCTGGAAAACTGATCTGTGGGATGGTGGGCTTGCTTTTCCACAACAAACAACGCTGGAGGAGGCCAGAAAACGATGTAACTTCCCTGGGGCTTTTGCCATCTCTGGAACACTGTGAATCACTTTTCAGATCCCACTCCGATGCTTTGCACCTATCCTGCCAGCTCAAGGAAACAAAAGCATCTGCTCAGTGCAGGACAATGTGATAGGAAGCAGCAGCCCTGCCGTGAATGCCAGCAGAGCTGACAGCTCTTCACAGGACAGGATGTGGTATCTTTGTGCTGATTCTGGCATGTTAAAACCTTTCCTTTGGCTTTTCTTAATCCAGGAAGCTTTCAAAATGCCTTGTGTGTTCGGGACTGAAAACGCTGCAAGTCGATTAAAGCTGGCCAAGGAAGCAATCCTTTGCTTTCCAGCTCTGGAGCTCCCAAGGCTGGCAAGGGAACAGGGAGGAGTGTGGTAAACTTTCTGAGGATGAGGGATAATGGAGCTCCTTGACTGAGCCGTGCAGAAGGGGTTGTCGTAGAAACTTTGTCTCGTTTTTAAGTATGGAGATAATCCAGTAGTCGTGGTGATGTTTTTTTTAAACTCTGGAAGCTTTGGCTCTTAAACTGGTTCCTGAATTACTGGCAGCAATAGGTGGGAACCTTTACATTTTGAGGAGGGAAAAGCTGAGGTGAAGCATCTTTCATTTCAAGCTGCCTAAGACGTGTGGATGCTTCATGAGACAGATACTTGCAGGGCTCTTCCAGGCAGTGGGCAGGAGGTGCAGAGGGACCTTTGCGTGTTGAGTCGGCTGTTCTCAGCAATTCCCACTGTGGGAGCAGCTGAAATTTGCTGGAACTGGGCAGTGTTTCCAGGACTTTTTACACTGGTGATGACGTGGGGAGGTCCTGTCGCTGCACTCCTGGGAGGACAAGCACCTGATGGATGAGTTGGCCTTTCCTGAGTTACCTATCTCCCTAAATAACTGCTGTTTATGGGGGCACGTGCCAGCCACTCCTGCACTGGGAACAATGTCCTTGGGCAGGAAGCGGCTTCAGCCGCTGGTGCTTTGTATGTGACTTCCCCAGCAGTGCAGAGTGCCTCAGTTTTTCCCACCCCCAGTTAAAAATGCAATCCCAGAGCATTGACTCATTCTCCATGTGCTAAAATGTGTTTCAAGGAGGAAGGAAGAGAGCAGGGAATGCTGTGTCCTGTGTAGCCCACTCCACGCTAGGACACCTCTTTCCCATCCAGAGAGGGGCTGCTCTTCCACCAGCTGTAAAAATCATTAGGAAACTGGGTACTGTGCCCTTGCTGGGCAGCTTTTCCTTTCTTCTCCTTCCCTTTTGGGGCATTTCTGGATACTGCTCCGTGTCCAAGATTTCCTTGTTTCTAAAAGTCTGTGAAATAGCATGGATTCTAGCACCACTGAGGAATTAGAAAGGGAGGTCAGGGAGATTAACCAGCTTTCCTAAAAAATGCTCTTGTAGCCACTCCTGCTGAATATTTGCTCCTGCTTCATGCTATTCCCTGCAGTGTTACCTAAACTCAGCTTCCTGGCTCTGGGGGAGTGGGAGAGGGTGGGAGAGTAAAGGCTCCTCTTCTTGCCGATCTGTGCCACCCACCTGGCAGCCTTGCACTCTTCTTTCTGGGAATGCAGGTTAATTTTCCATACAATGATGGAAAAAGCAGCCCCTTGCAGGAGGTGCTGCTGCTGACTGACACTCAGGGGGGTGATGTTGGCTCTCTGCAGGCCACGGAATAGTGCTGAGAAATGCAGTAAATTAAATTTTATTTTTTCTCAACCTCACCAGTGAAAGTGTTGCAAGTGTTTTCTAAGAAAAAAAATTGCAGGTGTGTGATTTCTCAGGTGACAGCTCTTAGCTGCAGTTGGGAGGGGTTGGTACACAACCGTACGTGGGCACATGCTGCTCTAAGGTGGGACTAAATCTCACTTCATAGGGGATACTTTTGTCTGGGTAGTAGTTCTGCACTGGGTAATAAAAGTTGAGTGTAAAATAAGTTGATAAAAAAAGAAATGGGTATAAAAGAAGGGGCAGATTTCTGGTTTGAAACGTGGTAGAATGAGATGTTGAACCACGGGGTGGGGTCCATTTCTACCTAGTGTGCCTTGTCTGTTAAAAGAACAAAGAATACCGAAACACTGCTTATTTCTGTTTAAAAAGACAACAGGATTTAGCAGGAGAGAGCACAGTCACTGAGGAACAGGTGAGCACACAGAGCAAAGAGCAGCTGACTCAGAGATGACAAAACTCTGAGGAGGTGGGAGTGACAACGCTCGCGGTGACGTGTCGGGTTTCTCGGTGGACATTTGCTCCGGCTGGACAGCCAGGAACTTGCATGTGATTTAAAACTATTTTTGTGCACTCACCTTTCCCTCTTGCCCGCAGGGGACCTCCAGCAGCACCTGCAGGCCATGTTCATCCTGCTCCGCCCAGAAGACAACATCAGACTGGTAGGTTGGCTTTGTGCTTATCTGCTGGGAACCGATGTAAAGGTTAAGCGCCACTTGACAAATACACCTGTGGAACTCGTGAAAGCAGTGCTCTGTGTGTGTGTGTGTGAGTGGTTTCGTCAGCAGGTCTGGGGAGTCTTTGCAACCACAGAGGTAGAAAAGCAGCTAATTAAGAAAGGCCTGCTTATTTGGTTGTTCAGTGAGACAAATTGTATGGCTAGAAGATCGTCTTTGAACTGAGCACTGAGTACCTGTGCTCTCAAAGTCTTATAACAATTGCCAGAGAAGATGGGTAAATTATCTTGGTGCCCTGTTTAAATCAAGAGTGGATGACTTACGTCTGACCAGTGTGAGCACCTGCCTTTCTACAGCAGTTCAGTTGTGTACCTCACTCTTCTCTCCTCACTTGTGGCATCCCAGAAGGCCATGGCTTATCAGGAAGGAGCAGGTAGGATCCCCACATAGCCATGCACCTGTACTGAACCTTGGCCTTCTGCTTCTTTGGGCCGTTGCCTCCTACAGGGATGCAGTTAGGTATTGCTGTTCAGAGCATTGTCATGCGGTCCTGAGGACCTCCAGAAGCCAAACATAAACAGCGAGGAATTTGCCTGGGACATGTTGAAGTGCTCTACAAGGCCAGGCATGACTGCAGTGTTGCCTGCACCTCCCATCACTCAGTGGCCTGAAGTTCCTTTCCTGTGTTGTCTTGGTGCATCTTAGCAACGTCTGCCCAAAGAAGGACTGCCAGCACCACGAGTGTTATTCTGCCACCTCTGGTTTGCTGAATCCTCCTGAGCCGTGCTGGGGGTGGACTGATTGTATGAGTATAGCTAGGAAACAGCCAAGATTAGTACGGACTGCTTCGACTTCCAGAATGACCACCGAAAATAATTTGCCGTAAGCAAACTAAAGGACCTGCTCCTGAACTTTTTCAGGCACACCTTGCTGTCACTGCAATTTCTGCTGCAAGTGACGGGAGTGGGGGCTCTCGATGCTTTTCAGAATCTGAGCTGGGGTTAGAACATTGGAAGCCATTGAACAAGGCATTGTTCAGCAATATCACTGGCTACATTGTGTGATTTGGGACAAATTAGCCTTAACAGCTGAATAAGGACTTTGTGGGCTGAGACATAAACCCTTTTGTTCTGGGCTACATTTGGAATGCTGAAATCTAGCGTGAGGTTAAGTTCGATAGTCTACTTGAATTTAATTGATTCTTGACGAACGAAGGGTGTGCAGAGCTGCAGTGGAGTCTCTCACAAGACGGTAGATACAAATGAGATTTGAAATATAAACAGTACTGAGAGAAATGCATTCTCTTCATTTTGCTGGCTGCTGTCATTCCGAGGGCAGCAGAGGAATCTAATCCTCAAAAAACCTACACTTGAAATTTGGAACAACCCTTGTCTCTGTTGGAGCTGTTGGCAGAGGTTTTTAGCCTTCCATGAGAGCAGGATTAGGGCAACAGTACCAGTGTAAAATCAGTCGGAAGGAGGAAAAGGGACTTAGTACAAAGTGATTGAACATGTTTCTATAGCTTAGCAGAGCTGGGCACTTGAAAGTTGGACATACTTTTTTAATCTTCAAATCAAATATCTCAATGAGAAATGTCTTCTTGGATGACACACTATCAGAGAGAATGAAAAAGATGAAAGGTCAGTACGAACTTCTTGGAATGTGCTGTTCATAAGGGCTGGTGAAATATCAAATCATACTTCTGATGAAACAGGAATGCAGCAGAAGATAAAGTTGGCTTGTGTTTAGGTGAGCCTAAGAGTAAAAAAAATGCGTCTGGCACTGGAAGCACTACAGGGGATGATTTGTTCATGAACAGACTACAAATAACCTTCCCAAATTGAGACAGCTAGCTCTGTGTAGATGAGCTGAAAGAACATCCCATCTCATCACAGTCCCTGAAGCCAGGCCATGCTCCCTAAGGTGACTGGGATTTCAAATACCCTCATTTAAAAAGCATCAGAGCACTTGGTGTGCTCCTGCTGTCAGGTGAGCATATGAACTAGTACTTAGTGAAAAATTTGGAGACTCATTTGTGATTTGTTGGGCGTGTTGGAGCTCTAGTAGTAATCTTTGAGGTCGGCTGGTTTACAGTGTCAAATTTGCTGGTTTATTATTCCAGTAAATGTAACAAAACACACGTTATTTGCCCCAGCCATGGTTCTTTGCTTTGTGCTAAGGGTGTAAGTGTTGAACCCAGAGAGCCACAACTAAGCCATGCCCTGTTTCTCTTACATGGCCTCCGAAAATCCCACCCCACCCCACTGACGTGTGGCTACGTGACCTTTGCTCACTGTTTGTCTCGCCTTGTTCTAAAGGGTCTTGCATTAAGACTTCCCATTACTGCCAGCCAAATTAGTTTAGCAAAGCAAGTTAGATTATGCTAATCCTCTTGCTTATGGACTGTCCTCAAGGGAAGCAGAACAGAATTTGTGTGTGGATGCCCTGGACGTGGAGCAGCTGCGTCCGTCTGCTCCCGTTTTAGGCAAGTCTGTGCTTCTTGTTGAGGTTTGGTTCCTAATGGAGATAATGACTTTAACCACCAAGCCCTTGGTGACTACTTGCTCTTCTAGGTCGAAGAGCACCTTTCTGTTTTCCCACAAGTGGTTAGTGGTAGAAAACAGCTGTCATTGGCAGAATTCACACCTTGAAGGACTGACGGCTTTGATCTTCCGTGTTTCCAAAGGAATCCCAGTGACTCAAGAAGCAAGAAGGAAAATAAGGCTGGTTTTAGCATGACTTATCCTAAGGAGATGGGGCGGGGCACAGTCTCTGTACAGAGCACGGCTGTCTGCTGGCATCAGCATTTGGGCAGTTTCTGTTGGTCTTTGGTCCCATTGGACAAGTCTGGAGGACTCCATCAACACCGTCTCCTGCCTGCACTTGCTGTTCTGCCCCGTCACTAGAGCTGCTGCTCCCTGCAATTCCACTGGGAAGCTTTCCCTGCCGAGCACGGGGCAAGGCTGGACTGGGACGGCTCCTTCTCACCCGTGTTTGCTCTCTGCAGGCCCCGCTCAGAGTTCAAGGAGCAGTTTAACAGTGTGGTAAACACTGAGGCCAGGCAGAGTCTTGGGGTTGGATGGGGCTGTCTGAAGTTAAGGCTCAGTATACAGAATTAAGATACTTCCTTTCTAGGGATGTCCTAGTTTCTCTGCTTGGGATCCTGTGACTAAAATAACTGTAAATGGCTTGGAACAGAGTCCAGAAAGTGTTGCAAGTAAAAGCTGCCTGCTGCAGATGTTTATAGGCAGTGCAGGGCTCCCTTTCCCAGGCTCCTCGCTAACCAGCAGTCTGTCTGTAAAGACTTGCTGGAGTCGCTTCAGTTCTCACTTCCTTGTGGCTTCTGGAGGAGCAGCACAGCTCAGTGCAGCCTTTCAGGAGCTTCAGTGTTGGCCTGACATTCACAGCTGAAGTTCCACGGCTGCTCTCTGAGTGCTGTCAGTAGTATTTGATCTGAGGGAGTTTGGGCTGAACTCCAGTCCTGCTGGAGCTCCCTTTTGGCACTGGGGTAAATCTGACTGTGGCAGGAGCAATGAGGCACGATGACTTTCACCTTTTCTGGGCAATCTGAATGCAGTGATGGATACAGCTTAGTCACAGGGATATCTTTTCCTGCCAGGTGTAAGGCAGCAAGGTTGCCTCTGCACTGAGGAAGTTGCCAGAAGAATTCAAAGGACCAGCAGGAAACCACACATGAATTAGGTCCTATGAATTAGATCCTGGTTGTCTGACCAGCTGCCTGGGAAGGAGATGGAAGGGGTCTTGTTGGAGCTGTTGTAGCACACAGTAGTTCAAAGGAAAGCTCTGTTTCTTTGGGCAAAGCCCTCAGAGAGGTGAAGAGCACATTCAACACCCGTCTGTCTTGCTGAACACCTGATGGTCCACGCAGCTCACTGGGCTGGGAGCAGTCAGAGGGCTGTAGGTTGTTCAGAACCAACCCTGTCGGGACAGAGCAGGCTGGAGCCAGGAGCGTGGGACGGCCGTACTAGTCCAAACTGCATCACTGCTTCTGCGCCTGCCACTCAGCATGAGAAAGGGGCTTGGCAAGGTGACAATGTGTGTTTTGCTGACTGCACTGCTGATCTCTCCCCTTCTTTTGCTCAGGCTGTAAGACTGGAAAGTACCTACCAGAACCGCACTAGATACATGGTGGTGGTGTCCACCAACGGCAGACAAGACACCGAAGAGAGCATTGTCCTGGGAATGGATTTCTCTTCCAATGACAGGTACTCAGAGGGTCCAGGTGGGGCAAGTCCTTGTGTTCACCCACACATCCAGTTAAGTGTAGAAATCATTGTCTGGTGTCCGTGTTTTCTGGGGGTAGACTGCTTCACATTTTCCAGCCTAATACCTTTCTTGAGATCCAGAATTCCCTTTTTATTTCTTGAAAGGACGTGGCAAATAGGAAGGCAACAGTGCAGGTCAGCATTTTGTTGATTCCCCTGAGCCTCAGGCTTGTGTGAGGGCATTGAGTGCCCTTAAATACCTCTTAGGTCCTTAAGTTCTGCATCTGCACACCAGAGACAGGGACGGTTTGCATGCAAAGAAAGAAAATGCTGCAGTTTGAGAAGCTGTCAGGGTTCAGGAGAGCAGGTAATAAGAAAGTGATGTGAGGCAGCCCCTCGCCAAGGTCAGGGCAAAAAGGGCCTGATGGGAATGTCAGGGTTGGCGATGGCAGATCTTGCACAGTGTGTGCTCTCCCCAGACAGCAGTGTGTCATCAGGGTTTAGTGCTTCTGCTTCATTCATTTAAATTCCTGCTGACCTTTCCACAAGGCTGCAGAATGTGGCTGGGAAGCAGCTTTTGCTGCTGGATGGCCTGTAAGCCAGGAGGCAGCACCCCTGCAGCTTCAGGGGCAGAAGCTTCACATTTAGAAGGGGACACTGAGCACTTTGAAGAGGGCATGGAAGCACATGAGCTATAAGGAAATATTGGCCTATATGGGGAGAAAATCACCTGGATATTTAACCTATTTTGGAAGCTTTGGTCCTCATGCTTACTTCTAGCACAACTGCTGCAGGATTGAGTCTTGCCTTTGACACTAGTTGGAATAAATTACTTCCGGGTAGTTAGCAGGGTCACTAGAAAACATTTTTGAACTATTTGGCTAAGAAATTACCTTGTAAACAGCTTGCTGGTCACAGCAACCATCATGCTTAATCTCAGGTGGCTTAGTTGGGATGCTTGGCTTGGGTGATTCCTGCTGAAACAGGGGACCAGCTTGATGCTGCCCCTGGCTGCTGTCTCCCTGCGCATGTGTGTGCACAGCTGTGGCTCAGAGATGCTCTTGCTGTGGGGTAAGAATAATTTGTCCTTGCACAGGTTGCTGTGAGCTTGGAGCAGCTCGCTGTTGGCTGTGATGTAGCAGCTCAGCCACCTTTGATAACTGAGAGCTCACTGGTATTCAGTCTCTAATAACATACCAGGGTCGTTTCAGCTTTCTGCTGGAGTTACTGAGGTTCTGGATGGTCACTCTGATCTGCCCTCCCCGAGCCCACTCGGTATTTATAACCCAGTGTAGACTTGTTGCTATGGCCTCTGATAAGCGCCCGCTGCACGGTATCACTAAAAATACCCTGGCCACCTTGGGAAGCCTTTTAAAAACACATCTTTCCATGAGCTCATCTCGTGTTGTCAACAGAAATAGCTGCGTGCCGCAGTGTCTCCTTGTGCGGGGCACCAGGCGCTCCGGGGCGTGTGCGCTGCCCGGGCTCCGTGTCTGCTGCCCCTCCAAAGCCTGGCCTCGCCCTCTTCCCCCACCTCTCGTGAGCTGGCTGCTGGTGGGGGCGTTGGAGCCGGTGGAAATTTGAGAGCACCTAGTGCAGATGGCAGGAGGCAGTTGAATTCAGTTCTTCTTCAAGATGCTGCTTTGATTATGGAGCGATTTTTGCTCCATTTTTGCTTTGTGAGACTCAGAGGAGGGGCAGGCACTGATCTCTTCTCTGTGGGGAACAGTGACAGGACCCAAGGGAATGGTCTGAAGTTGTGTCAGGGGAGGTTTAGGTTGGGTATTAGAAAAAGAGGGTGGTTTGGCACTGACCAGGCTCCCCAGGGCAGTGGTCACAGCAAGGCTGCCAGAGCTCAAGAAGCATTTACATGATACTCTCAGGCCCATGGTGTGACTCTTGGGGATGGTCCTGTGCAGGGTTAAGAGTTGGACTCGATCATCTTTCTGGGCCCCTTCCAACTTAGCATATTCTATGATTCTGTAACTGGTGCAGGTTGTGTTGGGTTCCCCTGCCTTTTTTCCATCGCTTGATTTCTGCTTCTAACTGGGCTTTTTGCTCAGCCCTACAGAAAGCAGATGACTGTGAGGGCAAAGAGGGCAAAGCAGCTGAGAGAGGAGTGGGATTGCCAAGAGGTGTCTGTCTAGGCTGGCTGTTGGACTCATTCTCGAGTTGTGGGAGGGTGAAGAAGGGTCAGGAGTCAACCACAGGTGATAGGCAGTGATTGCTAACCTGCCGTGCTGCCAGTCACCCTGTGATTGCACTGCACTGCTCCCGGTTCCCAGCAGCTGTGGCTGGGGAACAAACAGGAAAGCAAAGCTGGGGATTGCAAAATCAGAGCTAGAACCAAACCACTTGAGCCTGGGAGGGACTAATCTGTAAAGAAAGCCTCAAGCTGGCCAAAGACTGCAAGCCCCCTCTGACCTTCTGCACAAAGCTCAGGGCTCCTGGATCCTGTTTGCTCGTCCTCTTGGGCATGTGTTAACCCTTTAAGCTTGTTTAAAGGATACTGCTCTACCCTCAATCTGATCAGTGATCCTTGCCAGACCCCTGTAGAACAACACTGGCATTGTTTGTCCCTGAAGCATCAGTGAAATTTTTCCTTTTTTGTTCCTAACGAGTACCAAAATACACAGCTATTGCCATGAAATTAGAATAAAAGCGTGATGCTGTGGTAAACAGACTGACCTGCTCTTTCTTACTGCAGTAGCACTTGTACGATGGGCTTGGTGCTGCCGCTGTGGAGTGACACCTTGATCCACCTGGATGGGGATGGGTGAGTGTCTTTTATATGTTCTAGGTCGATAGCAGAGGGTCGGTCTCTGTGTGTGAGCTTGCAGCATGACGTATGGGGAAGGATTCCAGTGATTGCAGAGCCCTTACAGGTCCAGCAGACCTCCTCTGTTGAACTGTATAGGGTTAGTAGGCTCAAGGGCCCTGAATCACAGTGGTCGTGGCAGGGAACACCAATAATTGACTTATCTGTGAATAAACATGCACTGAGACCGTGGCTCATGTGTGTGTTTAAGCTGGAGTAAAGGAGCTTTTACTGGCGAGTGGGTGTGTAGTGAAAGCTCCTTAAGGGGATCCTATTATGTGTTCCTCCATCACACTTGCAGCAGGCAGCGCTCAGCAGCACATGAAACAAGAACGATGTTTCTCTGCCAAATAGACACCTGACTTGCAGACTCCTGTTTGTGCCAGTTACACGGGCTGTCCAGTGCAGTGCGTGGAATGACTTTTCTTTCCTTGGTAGCTGCCCCAGGATCACTTTAGCTGGACTCTGTTGCTCCCAGCTGTGGCACTGAATTTGTGTTGCCAAGGTAAACAGCACAGCCCAGCACTGTCCCACTGTCTTAGTTTCGTTCCCAAACAGCAGCTGCTTAAAAACGTTATCTTAGAGCTTTTAGTGTGCTATTTCGATCTGTTTGCTAGCTGAACTCAGCAGTGTATGCATAGGGCTAGACCTTTGCTATTCTAATGTGCTGCAGACTATAAGTTATTAACTAAAAAGTGACTTCTGGGACTCGTTTTTACTGTGCCTTTTTTCTTCTCACCAGAGGGTTCAGCGTATCAACAGATAACAGGGTGCACATATTCAAACCCGTGTCTGTACAAGCCATGTGGTAAGTACTTACTGTCAGCTTTCCAGGTGTGTTGGCTGCTTGAGCTTTTAAAAAGCAGGTGCTGCTTTATGTTACTGTTGCCTTGAAACCTGCTCCAGCAGGCAGAAGTTTCCTTCAGAGACAGGGAAGGAAGTTTGATACCAAAAGGAAAAAAAAACCCTGGAGTGCTGCTGTGTAGCAGCTTTGTCTCAGCTGAGGGCAGGAAGGAATAGGGCAATTTTTCTTGCAAAGGGCTGCTGCTTTGAGCCTCCCCAAAGTAAAATTGCTTTGAGTGTATGTTTTGAAATATTTTGAGACGTGTTCATTGTGATAGTGAGAAGCACAGAGAAGCTGCCTGCATTTCTCTTTCCTTTTAGGGTGGTTCATGTAGTGATCGTGTAAGTATTTCTGGCTTGAGCTTCTTTGCATTGCAGAAATGCACTGCCTGTCAGGGTGTCATGCTACTGTCACCCCAGTGATTTTGACCTGGATCCTTCTGATCACAGTCAAAGATTTAAAATAAGCTAAGAATAGGAGAGGGGGATTTGTTTCCCGGCAGCAGCTGAAGAAACTTCTGACATCCCTTGTGCAGTGAGAAAGAGAGCAGACACTTAAACACCTCAGTACAGTTTTAAGCCCTTGGTTGTCCAGCTCTGACTGCTGGGTGTCCCTGCCCTGCACGCAGGGGAGCTGATGGCACAGCAGGAGCTGTCAGCACCCTGTCTTGGACACAAACTCTGTGTGTCTTATTTAGGGCTTGGGTAGATGCAGCAGATTTTGGAGCCAGAGACACGGGTGCCTCTGCCCTCTGAATTGTGGGCACCTTCACCACTATCCAGGCTTGCCTTGGCACACTCCAGTTAAGACATGCAAGCTCTGGCAGCGTGTAGGCATCCACACTGCTGCAGAACAGCCTCCTGCTCGGTGCCAGGGCTCTTGCCCTGGGGTTTGTACCAGCTCACAGAACACGAGCAGCATCGTGGATTTGGCGGCTGTTTTGTGCTCGAGACCAGCCTGAGGGAGACATTACAAACCTGCAGGTATTGTCCCCTTCCCAGGTCTGCCCTGCAGAGTTTACATAAGGCTTGTGAAGTGGCACGGAGCAACAATTACTATCCAGGGAGCCTCTTCCTCACGTGGGTCAGTTACTATGAGAGCCATATCAACTCGGACCAGTCGTCGGTCAACGAGTGGAATGCCATGCAAGATGTCCAGTCCCACCGGCCCGACTCGCCTGCCCTCTTCACAGATGTGTAAGTTGGTTTGGCTCTGCTGAGACAAAGCGTTTGACTGTCAAGCACTGCACTCTCCAAAGGAGGACACAGTTTCCACAAGAGGTGGATATCTCCTGATAGATGGTCCAAACAGTGGCTGAGGTAGATGGGTAGACAATTTGGAAAGGCAAAATTTATAGACATTCAAGTCATTAGTCATTCCTGATGGCAGTGCTACCATATAACCTCAAAGGTAGTCTGTGTCCAGATGTCGTGCCAAGTGTGAGGGCTTAAGTTGCCCAGTTTGTAGAAGAAATGACTTCACTGGCCCCAGCTGCTTTCCCAGTGTAATAGTGCCTCTGGTTGATTTATGCTCCCAGATATTTCCTGTTGCTGGAGTTCAGTGAGTGAATAATGATGCTAAGCAGTTGCTCAGCTGTGAACCAGTCTTCACACTTGATTGTTTTTTAATGTGCAAGGAGGGTGGCTGAAAAGCTTTGGCAGGCTGTCAGATTAATATTTTCTTGTAGCTTTTCATATATAAATTTTATCTAACCCACCCTTCCCCTGGTGGCAGCAGTTGAATGATTTCCTGGGGACACTTAAAACAGCATTCTGCTAATTGAGTCCTGAAATAATGAGTGAGGTTAAAAGGACCAGGAACTTTGGTTTTTATTTGTGAACCACCAGTTGAACACTTCTGCGATGCCTGTGCCGTCTCCATCCTGGCAGCCTTCCAGAGAAAGGGAAAGGTGGTGCAAGATGTCACTGCTGGGTCTCTTCTAGAGATGCTGGGTGAGCCAGCCCTGTGCTGCTGCTCTGCTGCAGCTTCCCCTGGTGTTAGTCAGGCTATTTTTGCAGCTGGTGATAAGGCCCCTGGCAGCAGGGGCGGCAGGAATGCAGAGGCTTAGCTGCCCTTGTCTCTCCATGTAAGGAGTTTTGGAGCTGTTACCTTTCCAAGAAAGGTAGGGAGCGGCTTAGATATTGCTCCAGAGGGTATAATGCAGCCTTCCCAATTTAAATTTTACCAAATACCAGAGGTTCTCTGGATGACTACAATGGATTAGGGGCCTTCAGTTGGTGTCTTTCGTACACAACTGGGAATCTAAACCGGGCTTTACAGTCACCTGAATTCCCTGCAGCTGAGAACATGGTGGGGGGGAGTAGAGTGGGAATCTGAGACTCCACAGAGTATCCAGTGTGTACAATACCGATTTTAAAAGTGCCATGAGTCCAGTTTGTTTCCCCTCACAGTGACTCTGTTGCTTTCTTCTGATTAGCCCAACTGAGCGGGAACGCACGGAACGGCTCATTAAGACCAAGTTAAGGGAGATCATGATGCAGAAGGATTTGGAGAACATCACATCAAAAGAGGTGAGGGGTGGAGGGAGCGGCACTGGAAGTGCTGTCGTGCAAACTAGAGAGCTCTCTGCCTCGTGCCACGGGGAAAGGTCAGAACAAAATCTTCACGTGTCTCCCTTGTGTCCCTCCTCCCCATCCAGATACGCACCGAGCTGGAGATGCAGATGGTGTGTAACCTGCGGGAGTTCAAGGAGTTCATTGACAATGAAATGATAGTGATCCTCGGGCAGATGGACAGCCCCACACAGATATTTGATCATGTCTTTTTGGTAAGTCTGACAGTGAATTCAAGAGCAGGCACTCCTAACGCGCTCCTCTCTGTGTCTTGGTTGACACAGGGGCCTCTGGAGGAAGTTAAAGGAATTCTGAAGGAGAGATTGGTTGATCCTGGGGTCACATTCTCTTAAGCAGGACACTAGTACTGCTGAACAAGAGCAGCTTTTTGGCTGTTTTTTTGCCAAATATAGCCATATAGCACCAGCCAAGCTGTAGACCCTGTCACTAGAGGATGGAAGGGAAAAAATCTTAACTCTATTTTTCAGGGCTGTTTCCATTGATACAAGACCAGTTTTGTGGCTTTAACTGCCCAGAGTACCCATACACCTAGTTCTTGCATTATATATGGGTTTGGGAAGGGCATAACTACAGCAAAGAGGGAGGGCAGTGTCGGGGAGAGCTGTGTGACACTCAGGCGGAATGATGCTCTTGTAACATGGAAAACTCAGAGCTCATGGGATCCAGGAGGAACAGAGGAGCATAACAAAGAATCCTGGAGATAAGTCACTTAAGGAAACATAAACATTTTGCTGTTTAATGTTTTGCTTGCCTGGTTGCCTTTCACTGCTGCTAGGGCCTGTCTAATTGCTGCAGCTCCTTCTGGTGAGTCAGCGCTCCGCTGGATTTCCCAGCCCCGGAGCCACGGACGCGGGTTTGGTTGGGCTGCCTGGCCTGTGAGGTTGGCTCAGCTTTACACAGAGCTGTTCCTCTTGGACCAGCTGGTCTTTCCAAGTGGAGAGGGCCTCTCCCAGTCTCCAGCTCAGAAGGGATGGTCTGTGTTAACGTGAGCACTCCCAGGATATCACGCTGGGGTGGAGCCAGGAAACTTTAAGTACCTACGATGCAGTGGATTTTTTTCTCGTGTTATAAGGAGAGAGAGACCTGTTACAGGCTTATGGTGCTGTTCAAAAGCTGTACAGGCAGTTTGGTCCCCTGCAGGGCTTGGAGTCTTGGCTCTGAGTGCATTTAATGGGAGGAAGACCTTAAAACAAGGCTTGGAGGCAGCACCAAGGAGAAGAGCTGTGGCTAATGTGTGGAATAGAAGTATTTGCAAAGCAGCTGCTGCGGTGAGGAGCAGTGCTGCTGGGGCTGGGCACCACCTTCACTCAGGAGCGTGTCTGCTGCCCGTGAGGGCTCTGGAAGGCAAGGAGCTGTTCCTTTCCAGGTGGAGGCAGGAGCCCTGTGGGATCCCACTTCGGGAGTGCTGAAACAATTAGGCAGGAAAAAAGAGAACCTGATGTTGTTGGTAATTGTGGATCAAAGGCCAGGAGAAAAAGCTTTCACCCCTAAAGCATTGTTCTGTGTACCTGTGGAAACTGGTGGTTCCCAGGCCTGAATTAAATTACTCTTCCTAGTCTAGAAAGAGACAACATGAAGCTGAGTCTGGGGGGCTTGGGTAAATGTGATCAAAATATGTTGGCAGATAGCAAGAACCCATGTAGTCCTTCTTCAGATCATGCACAGCTCTGGATCATGCTGGAGTTGACCTGATCTGTGGCTGAAGTCATTGGATTCTGTTGAAATCTGGGCTACCATGGCATGTAACATTTGCCCCTTTGTTCTGCTCAAACCCTTGAATGGTGTCTTCATTACGATGGTTTCTCTTAGGAAGTAGTTTGGTTTTTGGAAGAACCAGTTGATTTTTGTGTGCTGTATTCCTCAAATGCCAAGAAAAGGCCACAGACTTGTCCCCAGCAGCTGCCAGAACAGTACCATGGCCCTTTCCTGTGTGTGTTCTCCTGGACACACTGTGAGTGCTTGGAATTATCTGCAAGGGCTGCCTGGGATGTGAGTGTGTGTCTGTGAGTCAGAGCTCTTGGAGCTCCTCCATCTCAGACTCGGGGTGCCTGTGCAGACTTTCTGGGCAAGCAGCAACCCATCCTTTGGGTGGACACTGCTGCTGCTGCAAGCCTGGGATGTTCTGGCTCTCAGGCTGATGTTGGGTGTGCTCCAGGGGCCTGGCTGTGCCTCTCCTGGCCCTGGGGCAATGTGGAAGCCTGTGCCGTGGGAGCAGCCACGAGCAGAGCTGTTCTGCACTGATGATACGGTTGCCTGGTTCCCTGTTGCTTGCTCCATCTGAACCATTTTTCCATTTGGGAGCCGTTTTAAGGCTGGGAAAGCAGATGTTTTTGCACCCTAAAGTTTGAAGGAAGAGTGGTTTTGTCCTCAGTCAGGTTCATGTTTGAGCAGGAAGCGAGCAGCTTGGAGGCCCATGTGTGCTGCAGAGAAGAGGCTTAGCTAGCCAGGGTTAAAAGTGTTCATTTCCCTGCTCACACAGGCTTTGAACATCGAGAGGTGTGACCCAAGTGAGCTTATGGTGTTGCTGCCTTTGATGTGTGAGATGGCTGTTTCATTTATAAAGAGCACCTGGATGGCTTTTAAATGCAGGCAGTTTCTCTTCTGTGGGGCAGAGCTGGCAGCAGCCTCCAGGGAAAGGGTGGAGTGGTCTTGTCTTGCCGAGGTTGATTTGTCAGCAGTTTGCAGGAAGTGCCAGCATACGGTGCTGGGCTCCTGCTTTGCAGAGCTGCTTCTTGTTTCGGAGCAGATCTGGTTTTGAGGGCGAGAGGTGCTGAACATCAGCCCTGTTACCGCTCTTCTGTGTACCCCTGCACTCAGAACACCCCCAGTTATCCAACACTTGGCTGGCCCCCTTCCTCCTCCAGTTCAGTGGTGGCAATCTCTCCCTGCACCAGTTGCCTGGCCATGCCTTCCTTCTGTCTGATGTATCCCTTTGCATCTTTTCCCTGCAGGGCTCAGAATGGAACGCCTCCAATTTGGAAGACTTGCAGAACAGAGGGTAAGTAGCTTCAGGCCATCAGCTTGAAAGCAAGAAGCCTGGCCTTAACACTTGTCTGAGCAACAAGCTCTGTTCCATACCTGGTGTGTGTAACCTCAGTCTTACTAAGGGGCTTACAGACCCAAACAAGCTCTTGCTTCCTGCAAACTCCCTGTCCCACAAACAGGCACCCTTAGAGTAAAAAAACCTTCCTCCCTGACCTTGACTAACGTCCCCAAGGAGAACAAAGGAAGGCAGCAATCTGACAGCTATAAGTAGTAAAAAGCTACAATTACTGAACATAGTTGGCTCCGTGCCCTCGGCCCCAGCCCGTTGTTCTGGACTGATTACGGAGGCGCTTCAGAGTCTGGACCTCCGGACTGCGGCAGGAAGGAAAATATGGAAAAGAGCATTCGCTGCTTTGAGTGGGGCCCACTGGGAAGTAAAGTCCTGTAGCTCTCAGGCTTAGCCCTGATGGGCTCCTCTGGCTCCTGCCCTTTCTACCTTTCAAGCTTAAGCTTAAAGTGTCCTCCTCTAGGGCCAGGTGGATCTAAGCGCTAAGATTTTGCAATGAAACCGTTATTTATGGGTTTGGCTTATTTGTGCCAATCCAGTGGAAAAAAGTAATCATGCTGCTGAATTGATAGCACACCTCTGTACCTCAGAAATTCAGCCTGGCAAAAGTGACTCCTCTCGTGGAGCTCAGGGTCTCCTGCTGTTTCCTTGAGTCCAACCGGTCCTACTTGGTTACCAGCACTCTCATACCTGCTTGGGAAAAGGGATGTCACTCCCTTCTAGTGCCCTTGTTCTGTCTGATATCCCAGCATGAGTGCATTTCATAAGCATCTTACGAGTAACCCTCAGGGCTAAAAATACTGAGTGTAGTGTACATAAATACCATGTGCTTTCTCAAGCAGTTTCCTTTCCAGAAAAATTTAGGGATAAGAAATAAATCCTCCCCGGTGGCTTATTGTCTGTTACATCTCTCTGTGGTTATTTTGTGCATTTGTTTAGCTGTGGTGTTGCTTAACAGCTTATGTCTTCCATCTTCTTGTGTTTTTGATGGAGCAGAAGGAGAGATTCACAAAGGGGCTTTAAGAAAGTGTGCAGACACTTAATGAACAGTCTGTGCAGGGGCTCCTGTGGCACAGGTGTTGCTGACATGGAGAACAGAGGTGGTGGGCAGTGTTACCTGACGTAGTGCAGAGGAAGTTTCTGTCCAGGATGGATGGCAGCCTTGTTATCAGGCTCTAAACTGCTCAGCAAAACTTTTGTCTGTGTTAAAAGCTGCTTCTAGACATTAATTCCTGGTTTCCCAGGAAGTTTGTTCGAGACTGCGCTTTCAAATGCCCCTTGCAAAGAGAGGCGGGGCAGTGGAGCATTGTGACATCTCTGAACTTGCTGTGTTTCTCTGTTTCCATGCAGGGTGAGGTATATTTTGAATGTGACTCGAGAGATAGACAACTTCTTCCCTGGGCTCTTCGAATACCACAATATTCGTGTTTACGATGAAGAAGCAACAGATCTTCTGGCTTATTGGAATGACACCTACAAGTTCATCTCCAAGGCGAAGTAAGTTGTTTCGGGACAGAACACACACATTTAGAAGATGTATACTAAGCATTTTATATCTTCCTGCTGATTTTCATAACTGCTTTTCCTCCTTGCTTACCTAGAATCAAAACATTCTCATTTTGTAGTTTTCTGTCTCCTAACTAAGTGAGGGTTAAGGCAACGTTGGTTCTCATTCAGCCACTTGACAAACCTAATAACATGCTGTCAGAAGTTTGCAGTAGAAGAACATCTCTGTGCTAGAGGCTGCCCTGAACTGCTCAGTATCTTCTACAGTTGTGTTTCTAAACTGTGACACCATGTTTGTGGTATAGGTGCTCTTTTTATTTGGAATAATTAGAGGTCTTCGTAAGTGTATGTTTGTCCACTTTGCAATAACAGCTTCAGAAGAGCTGTTGTAAAAAAGAATCTGTTAAGAATATTAAAAAGACCTTGTTTTTCATCTTTGTGGGTCTTGCTCTAGTTTGTAAATTGGATTATCAGATCACATCCCAGACTTCATCTGTGGCCAGAGTGTTGAAAATGCACTTGATAATGCTCTGACAAAGAAGTTGCTGTTTCCTTAAGCTTCTCAGAAGCCATATTTTCTGTTTAATGATCCTCCTTTGTCTGTGTTCTGCTTCAGGAAAAATGGTTCTAAGTGCCTGGTGCACTGCAAGATGGGAGTGAGCCGCTCGGCATCCACGGTGATCGCCTATGCCATGAAGGAATACGGCTGGAACCTGGACAGGGCGTACGACTACGTGAAGGAACGACGCACCGTCACCAAGCCCAACCCCAGCTTCATGCGGCAGCTGGAGGAGTACCAAGGGATCCTGCTGGCCAGGTGAGTGGAAGGAGTGATCCTGATTATCCACGTTAATGCTTAAATGGCTGACTCCGTCGTTTTAATTAGAGATTCCATCGCTGTGTTATGTAAGCTCGGGATCGCCCTGGGAATTACAGTGTTCTGTTTACGTGGGTTATCTCAGCTGAGCCTGGGAAAACGGGTGTAACAAAGAGTTTTTAGGAGGCTCTCTGACTTCTGGGATGTCGGTTTTTTGGAGAGTAGTAGCATCCCACGAAGAGCCATCCGAGTGCAGCGTTCAGAGCTGTGCAGACTCCAGCAGAGATAAATGATGTCCCTATTGCTTGTAACATCACTTGGCAGGGATCTCGCTTTGTCTCCATCGCGGCCTCGCAGCTCCCTGTTGAACATGCCCCTCCTCAGCAGCTGGTCTGGTTTTATTTAGATCCCTTGGGTAAGTGTCGGTGTGAGGGGAGGGGACAGGGTGTTCTGTGCGTTGCAACAGCGGTGTTTATTCCTGCCTGGAGTCCTGAAGCTGGTCTGGAGCTGGGCCTGGGTATGGGCAAGTGTGTTGTAATCCCAGGCCTATCACCTGACTAGCAGAAAGACATAAATACTGCATGTTTCTAAGCTGTGTTAAGCAATGTCTTCACGTGATCAGCTGGAAGGAGGTAGTGATGCTCTGTTCCGCCAGATTACGGTATTTTGTTTGGGATCCTGGTGTGCTTTTCCAGGGAGCAGAATTACCCAAGCTGAGCCTCTTGCCACAGGGGGTGGCTCTTGGCAGGTTTGGACCAAAGTAAATAGTAAATTTCAGAGCTTCTTGGTGCTCTTGGAAGGTGCCTGCTTATTGTAGAACCGTTTAGGTTGGGAAAGAGCTTTAAGATCATGGAGTCCAACCAATACCCCCACCACTGCCGAGCCTACCACTAAACCCTGTCCTCAAGTGCCACATCTACATGTTTTATATGCTGTTCTTTACAGCAGCTCGGGCACTCAGGTGCTCCCTTTAGGGCACACTTCTCGCCTCTGTCCCCTGCTTGGTTTTGTCCCTTCATGTCTGTTCTACCCACTTGCAAATACCTCCTTTCACTTTCATTCTACTGAAATATCCTTGCTCCTTTGCTCTCCACCTGCTCCCAGCAGTCCAGCTGTCTTTGCTGCTGGGCCAGGTTTGGATTTCCAGTTTTTACACCAAACCTTTGGTGTAATCTCCCCCATCACTGAAGTGTGCTTCCTCTTTCCCTCTCTGCACAGATTAGCCACCTGAGAGCTCCTCCCAGTTTATTTCCTGACCAGGTGCATCCACAGGATCTTCATCCCCTACCTCCTCCCGTGCCCGTCTTCCTCTCCCCCTGCTCCCCAAACACTGACTGCCATAATGACCCTCTTTCTCTCTAAAAAGCAGCCAAGTAGTATCAAGTCTCAGGATAGATGACAGTGGAATAGATATTTTTAAAAATCATGCTCTTCTGGACTGAAACCCTTTGAGACAGACACCACACCTGCCTTTGGTGCCTCGTGACACCAAACATGCTGCTGGCACCAGTCCCTAAAGGTCAGTGCCAACTCTGAGCTAGAGATGACCCGAGCAGTGTGGTGTGCACTGAGCAGACTGGGAAACTGGATCTCACTGGGATGGACTGGATGGAGAAAAAGAACTTTTTTAGATGTGAAAAACACACCAATAACAGGTTGGTGAACACCTGTGAGGAGTGCTGGGCTGGGAGCAGGTGGTGTCTCACGTGCACGGCCTGAGATTAACTCAGTTGGTTAGAGCCTGGCGCTAATAGTGCCAAGGTTGTAGCTTCAGTCCCTGGAGGGGCCATTCACTCAAGAGTTGGGCTTGAAGATCCTTGTGGGCCCCTTCCAACTCATAATGTTCTGTGATTCTGTGATCAGCCCTGCTGGTCTGGCACACCTGCAAAGCCACCCTTTTACAAACGTTTTGATCAGGGATTATTGTTTTCCCTGCTTCCTAGTATTTTATTTTTCAGAGGTAAATCTTTTTTGCTGCCGTCATTCATGTGGTGTGTGGCTCCCCTCCCACTGAAGCACACCACTGCTCCTGACCTACTCGGCAAGTCCCTGAACAATGGCACAAACAGGATTACTTGTGAGGCTTTAAAAAATGCAGGAGCAGTGCATTACATCTGTGTAGGATGAAAAAGCCTGCAGTAAATGAAGCTTCACTGAAGCAAGGAATGGCCCCTACGTGCTGCAGGAATGGTCCCTCTTTATTTCCTCTCTCAGCTCCAAACTGCCTTTTTTTTTTTGTTTTTTTTCCATCTTTCTTCTCTGTGTTATCTTTGCCCTCTGGCTGCCTTGTTTATTGCTGTGGTATTCCAGGACAGGTAAAAAAACAAAACAAAAACAAAAACACAACAGATTGACGCTCATGTGACTGCTCCGATTTCAGGGGGAAGGTATGTGAGGGCAGCCATGTGCTCGCACTATCTAGTTACGGTTTTGTGTTGGGGTTATAGCAACTGGGATATGTTTTCCAGCTGTAAAATGAAAACCCCCTGCCTGCTTTTAGTCACAACAACAAGCATGTTTTGCTCTTTGGGACAGTCATACTTCCTGGGGTTCGTTAAACTGTCCCCTCCCTCTGTTGATAAACACAGCAAGGCTGAGCCAAGCCTGTTTCTGTTATTAGTTATGGATAAGTTACAGGAAAACAGTGTCTGTATCTCCAGTGCCTTGTGCAGCTCGTGAATCAACAGCAGTTTTATATCCCAGCCTAGAGAGCTGGTGGGAGGTGTGGGGGGCTCCTGCTCCAAAGCTGGTGTGGGCACAAGCACCAGGAATGTTGCCCAGGAAAGTCAAGAGGCGGCTGTGGGCTCTAGGAAGGGACGTGGGCTCCTGTTCTCTGACCCTGCTTCAGGCACCTCCTGCGCGCTGTAAGACTGGAGGAAGTGTGAGGTTGGAAGCGAACACAGCACACCTCTCCCAGTGGTGCTTGACATCTGTTTTGATACTCAGGATCGGTGCCAGGCAGTTTTGGTTTGTTCACACACAAGGGCAATTTTGACTTTTGAAATCAGATGTGCTGCAGAGAGCTGGCTTTGAGCACTGAAGGGCCCTCAAAAAACATCAACAGCTCTCCGGGTTATATGAGCAGAGATCTTTGACACTCCAGACAGAGCCCCAGCAAGAACCTGCCTCAAGGAGAAGCCTGTTCCTGCTGCCAGTGTCAAACTGTGCTCCAAAACCCAATAGAGAGCGAGCTTGTGCACCCCGGAGCAGTGTCTTTGGCCTCTGATCTTGACCCTCTTCTCCTCTGAAAGGACCTGGTTCTGCCCCGTGTCACATGTGAAGGTTGTCACTGACTGTGGGGTTGGAAAGCTAAATCTACAGTGGATCATTCTCCTTAGCTGTTGGGCACCCACAGCTAAACTGACACATGTTAATTAGCTCAGTAGCATCTGTTAATTAACTTACTGGATGTGTCTGGGAGCGCCTGCTCACGCTAGAAAGGTGCTGAGGGGTTTTGCAAGGCCTCCTGCAGATCCACGGAGGTTTCTGTGGTTTCTGTGTTCCTCCTAGGGGCAATGGGTGGAAGCACATCCCTCTGGCAGTGGCCACTCGGCAAACCCTGGCAGAGTGGGGGAGCTCTGGGGTTTCAGGGCGAGAAGTCGCCTCCGGGGCTCTCTGTAAGCCCGGGTGCGTGGGCTGGGGTTTTTGGCAGGTGGAACTGAAGAGGGTGATGCAATGCCATTGGCAGTTGTTCAGACCTTCCTAAAGGGGCTTTCCAAGAGTGGGAGAACTCTTGAGCTTCCTTCCTCTGGAAGGTGGGTGGTGGTTTGCGCTGTTTGTTTACTGTTGAGGATGTCTTGTGTGTTTTACACGTGCCCACGCCCGCTCACCCCACCCTCGCCCTAGGTCACCAGAGCCAGTTATTGATCACTGAAGCCACTCAAAAGAAGGAGCCATGAGAGACATTGGAGTTTATTCAGTGTCCAGTACCCACTTGCATCCAGGACGAGGGATCCTGTCTCTTCTGGTCATGGCTCACCTGCTAGAAAATGGAGAATGCTTGCTGACTGAGAAAGGACCAAATTCTGTAGTTGATTAAACACTGCATTTGTTGGGTGAACTGATCCAGCATTGCTGGAGAATAGTTGTGTGTGGAACAGAATAGAGCCATGGGATTTAGCTCCTGGAAAGTGACTCTTTATTGGACCAACTTCTCCAGCAGCAGGTTTGTCCCTGAACCATTGAGGTGAAGCTGCAGTTGTGGTCAGTGACTCCAGTACTTTGGCATGGCTTTTCCTGTAGGCTGTGTCCTCTTAGAACAAGGTGGGTCTGGGTCTGGTACATGAAAACTCCTCAATATTTTCATTTGCTTTCCTTGCCCTTAGCAAACAGCGGCACAACAAGCTGTGGCGCTCGCACTCCGACAGCGACCTCTCGGATCATCACGAGCCCATCTGCAAGTCTGGGCTGGAGCTGAACAAGAAGGAGATCACCACCTCAGCCGACCAGATCTCGGAGGCGAAGACCAACGACAACCAGCAGCCCATGTCTCCCATCTACTCGGCTGAGCTGGACAGGGAGCAGCAGCCCCCCGAGGACGCAAACATGATCGAGGACGTGTGTGTAAAGGAGAGAAGGATCCACTTAGAGTTTACATGCCGAGACTTGCACGCTGAGCAGATGGAGGACAAGCTGAACCTGAACAATATCAATGGTTGCACGGCGGGGTGTTGTGTGGACTCTGTCCCCCCTGATAACTGCCATACTTCTGAGGCCTTAATGCAGCTCCAGCACCCCTTGGAAATAACGGAGTTTCCTGATTTGACAGTGGACGATCTAGAAAAAGATGCCCTTAAGCCTGACATGAACGTGCACTTGGTTCCCATGGAAGAGTTCACTTCATGCTTAAAAGACTCTCCTCAATCCCCAAACCAAAATTCCCCGGGTCTCCAACAGAATCCTCAGCCCGAAGGGACAGACCTCAGTACAGACAGGATCGATTTCTTCAGCGCTTTGGAGAAATTCGTGGAGCTTTCCCAGGAGAGCCGGTCTCGCACCTGCTCCCATTCCAGGCCGGAGGAACAAGGGAGTGGAAGGAACGGGGTCTCCAGGGTGCCTGTGCTGGAAGTGCCACCTGCTGCTGATGGGGGTGCAGATGCTCGAAGGAACAGCCCTGGAAACTCTCCTCAGGCATCTGATGACTCTTCCACAGATGAAGAACAACAAAAGGTTAAAATAACTTGCTTGTTTTTATAGGAACTGCTGTTCAAACCTATCCATGGGCAGTTCTCCTGCTGGGGGGAGGCTGTGGATAGGATGTTATAGCTCTGCTTTCACTGGACAGGGTAGCTATTTGGGAAGGGATTGCTGGATGCTTCACTATTCCTTCACTTTTAGATACTTGCCCTTTTCTGCACTTTTTCCTTAAACATCAGTTTGCTGGCATTGGCAGGGCCGTGGCTGAGCTGACCTTGACCTGACCTGCTGTGCTGTTCTCATGAGAAACTTATTTTTGAGTTTTGCATGAGGAGAGCAGAAAGGTGGGACTTGACCCACTAATGCAGCTGGACCCTGCAAGGCCAAGCCCAGCCAGTGTCCCAAACCTGCACGGATATTTGTCTGACTTGAGAAATCCACCAAAGAATGGGGCAAAACTGGTGCCTTTCCCTGGTTGGGAAGCACCAGCACTAGGGTAGTAAATCAAGGCAGATGTAGAGCTTCAACTGCTGGAGGAAGAAATAAGCCCATCCAGATCTGGAGTGATGGGATTGGGCATGTCGTGGCTCACTTCTCTCCTGGGTGGAGAGATGGTCCTGAACAAAATTTAGTAACCTCTAAATTTAGGTAATTGCTTTTCAGCCTCCAGGACTCTCACAGGGATTGATGATGTCCGGGGCCATCGTTTTCTGGGAGCCTCTCTTATTTAAATTCCACGCTGCATTGCTTGAATCCTTTCCATCTCCATGTGAGGCAATAAGGCTCTTCCAAATATAATAGGGCAACGCTCTCTCCAGTGATTTGGCAGTGTCTGTGGGGATGGGGAGCCTCTCTGGCCATTTTCCTCCGGGAAACCAGAGCGTTTCAACACTTGGTCATTCTTTTTGCTGTACTTCTGTTCACTCTGTACGTGAGCAGAATCTGTGGTGTTTTCAGTTCAAAACTGCACTTCTAGCAGCATTAGGATTCTTTTTGTTAGGATCTTTTTTGTTAGGATCCTTTTTTGGATTTTTCTTTATTAAAAAAAAAAAGAAAAGGCTAAACTTTCCTTGGTGTTTAAGACAATTAGATAGAAGTTCTTAAGTGTCAGTGTAAGTGAAAATAGTGAAAATTCAGCCTAGAATATGTTAAATTCAGTCCCAGACGCAGTAATGCATCTACATTAGTGATCACTGCCCTTGTGATCCATCTCCACACACTGGCACATGCTTTTTTGTTCCTTTGGGATGTGTACCCCTGTCTCCTTTAAGCTGCTACTGTTTGCGCTGTGTTAGCACAGCTGATCCACTTTGTAATTTTCCTGTTTGTGTGTTGCAGGAGGTCCCTGAGCTGCCTAGTGCAGGTCATCTCACGAGATCCCACTCGGAAAATGCCATTTCTGTGAAGGAAATTATCACAGAGATCGAGTCAATCAACCAGGGAGCAGGACCTGCCCAGCAGAAAGAGGTCTCAGCCAACCTCAGCCAGACACCAAAGAGGAACACGGTGCACGACCTGCCAGTGGAGGCCATTTGGGCATTGGAAAGGGTGGAACAGAGTGAAGGAACCTGTGCTGGACACCAGGAAAAGGAGAAGGACCCTCTGCCAGCTGAACAAGAAGCTGCCCCCTCCCTGCAGCCATCCTCCGGTAAATCAGAGCTGGAGGAAAGCGGCTCTGCGGGGGAGCAGCAGGAGCCTCGTGGCTCCACCAACCCTGAGCCCAAGTGGTGCCCCGGTTCCGTCCGGCGAGCCACGCTGGAGTTCGAGGAGCGCTTGAGGCAGGAGCAGGAGCACCAGCACACACCCCCCGTCTGCACCTTACCCACCCGCAAGAACTCCAGGAACGACTCTCCTGCTGCCGAGCTCCTGCCGCGGGGGAAGAGCGAGGAGCCGCCCCTGGAGCCGGCTCCGGAGGGTGACAGGGCGCAGGTACCGGGCACTGAGGAGCCTCTGCTGCCTCCCGGGGCAGAGCTGCCTGCACCCCTCACCCCCCCTGCTGCAGAGCCCAGCCCAGGGCAGGAGGGAGTGGCGCAGGAGCACAGGACAGTGGTCTCGTTGGATGGGACGGAGGAGCCGCCCCTGCCCTCCCTCCTCCCAAAGAGAGTGGAAATCATCGAATACACTCCCACGGTCAAGTCTGCAGAGCAGCGCCCCGACATAAGCTGTGAGCAGGGCGGGCTGGCCACAGCCACCCCATCTTTAGATGAAAACTTGAACCCTTCAGTGTGCTTGGAGGAGGCTCCAACCTGTCTCGGAGCTCTGGAGGATCTCTCACCGCCGGAGCACACGTTACGCAAGCAGGCCCCCCTCACTGCGGGCAGCCCCAGCGTGGAAGGTGGTGGGTTATCTGCTCACCTCGGTGCTGCCTCTCCCTCTGCCCAGGTGACCTCTACACCTTCAGCCAGCCTCGACCGCTCTCCTTATCCCTATATAATTCACCTGGAAGGCGTCACTGAGCAGAGCACGGGTACAGACGATGAGCCGGTCACGCCGTGTGGCGTCGAGGGAGATGCGACTCTGCCCTTCAGGGACAGACCCAAACCTCTCTGCGGGGGCGGCGACAGCATCTCAAGGCAGCTGAGCAGTGAGGACTTCACCAGCCAGCATGCCGAAAACATGGACCTTCTGGACATCTCGTTCCTGTGTTACAGCCTCCCGCACAGCTCCAGCAGCCGCAGCGTGGAGGAGCGCAGCAGCAGCCCCGGGCTGGTCAAGCAGCGAGCCAAGGAAATAGAGGCTCGGATCCGGCATGCAGGGCTCACCACACCCTCCCACATGAAACGCTCGGCATCCTTGGCCAAGCTGGACTGCCTGGACCTTTCCAAGGATGACTTGTGCGAGAGGGAGTCAACCTCAGCCTCTTCCGATGCCAACCCGGTGCTTCTCACCTGCGTTGCCCTCGGTCGAGGCTTTTGCGAGGGAAGGTTGGAGAGGGGCTCGGAAAGCATGTGTGGAAAGCATCGCCTTTCCTCCCCAGAGCCCACCAGGCATTTTGTGGAACAGCTCAGAACAGCCGAGTGCATTGCCCAGAGCAAGCCGGTGGAGAGGCCGCTGGCTCAGTACGCCAAAGAGTGCGGCTCCAGCCAGCAGAGTTTGTGTCCCAGCACGGACCCGACGTGGACTAGCTCCGAGGAGGGCCCTCCGCTGCTCCAGGTGCAGCTCCTGGACTCCTTGTCTCCAGCTCAAGGTCTGGCTGTCGCAGCTCGGCAGCAGCACGGGAGAACTCACCCTCTGAGGAGGCTCAAAAAGACCAATGAGAAAAAGCGGACAACCAATCCCCTCTACAACACGATGTGATCTCGGGCCCTTGGCTGTGATTTCTTACTCAGAACCCGTGGTGTTGCTTTCACGCAAGGGGAAGGTGTAATATAAGGAACATGCACTTTACTGGTTAATTTTATATATATTGTCATTTTACTGTTCCTGGCGCATGTAGGTGTGGGTTGGTTCTTCTGTGTGTGACTCTGACTGCAGGACTGTTTGGGTTTTTTTAAGTTTTTTAACTCAGATAACCTCAAATGTTCTTTTTTGTTTGTTTGTTTTTATGTTTGTTTGTTTTAAAAGAACACCTTTATCAGGCGAAAACTGATGTTGGCTAGCTTTGGCAAGGTGGAGTTGTGCTTAGAACCAGATCCTAGTTCCTAACTTGAATTCTCCCCATGCCTTGAAATGGTGCTGGGCAGTTGGTGGGGTGGGAGCCCCTGTAAATGTGAAGGCTGTGCCAAGGTCCCTTTGTTTGGCCTTTTATTTCTGCAAACTGGAACTCCACCATGCTGGCAGGTCCCTCACAAAGCTGCTTCAGGACAAGCCCTCCCCGGGCTCCATTCAGCTGATGCTTCCCAAAAAGGAGCACATGGGGGTAAATCCTCCCAAGGGATGGGCAGCACCGAGACCTGCACTGCTCACCTGCCGTGGGGCACACAGAGCCCTGCTCTGTGGTGAGGTGGGGCAGAGCTCCTCCATGAGCTGCCAAGCTCACCTCTACCCCCAAAGTCAGAGTGTTCTTTTAAAACAAACACCTCATTAGGGTTTTAACCCTCCCATTACTTGAATACTGCTGTGGGCCTTCCAAGTTCATGGCCATATCATCTGTCCTCTGCCCTCCTGCTGCCTCCCCTCTGCCCAAAAGCTGTTCTTGTGCTGCCTGAGTTTTCCTCTCCCATCTGCTGTGCTCACAGGCATTTCTGGTTGCTCCCAAACCTCGACCTGTTACCGTTGTTACACAATTGTTGCCCTTAATTCAAAGCTTTGTCCTCCCTGCTGTCACTCCTAACTCTCAACCCAGAGGGAAGATGTTTTCTGGAAGTTTTTCTTTTTTTCTTTTTTTTCTTTTTTTTTTTTTTTTTGCCTCAATTGTATATATGATATTTATATGAGGGGGGGTTTTTTGTTGTTGTTTCTATGGGGTTTTTTTTTTAAAAAAAGGGCAAGACTGCATTCTGTAAACTGGAAAACAAACCCACCTGATTCAAACTCAGTGCTGTTCATTGTGATCTGCACAGACATGGGAGTGGATTTGACGTTGTAAGCTGTCTTCCCTTTCGAGAAGTGAGCCTCGATGCCAGCCTTTGCCAAATGTGTCCCTTCTCCTTCAGTCCTGTGTGAATCCCCGTTATCCCACTGTCTCTGCCTGTCTCCCTCCTGCTGGAAGCTGCGTTGCAGAAGTGCCAGTCAGATGTGGGAAGCTGTCAGCAGGTTCCAAGCCATTCTGCAGGTTCTTGCTTCCCTGGAGAAACTGTGTTTGAAGGGTCTGTTCCAAATTCTAGTGAACTGTTCAGTGCTGAACAGTTTGGCTGAATCAAAGGTCCTCCTTTCCAGCTGTGTGTATCAGCAAGTTGTCCCTGTGCTGTAGGAGCAGAGGGAAAGGCATTTGGCCATGGCAGGGGAGCTCTGGGTCCTGTTTGCAGTCCCATGGCAGGTCCTGTCTGAGCTGGTTCTTGGCTTGGGCCCAGGCCTGCCCTCCAGGGACTAACAAAACCCAAGGAAGATGCAGAATGGCTCCAGCTGCTGAAGCCCAGCATGGAGAGGACATGGTGTGGGAGGAGCAGCAGCCGAGGCTGTGCCTGGAAAGCAGCACTGATGCTGCAGAGCCTTGTAGACTCTGGTGGGACAAACTCCTCTTGAGCTGGAGAGGAGTGGAGCACTGGGGAGTGTTGGGAAGCAGCATGTGCCTGCCCTGGGAATGGGTGTCCGTGATGCCCCAGCTGGCAGCAGAGGACAGCGTAGCAGTTGGCAAGGTAATCCCACCTTGCTGCCCTCCTGTAAGTCCCAGGGATCCTCCTGTGCTGATTTGCAGCCTGGGCACAGGTCTGTGAGTCGGTCTGTGCTCCAGCAGCCATGAGCACTATCCCTCCCTTTCCAAGGAGTTTGAGCTCTGGGAGGATGTTGCTGCCCATGCTCACTGCGGGCTGGAGCGCAGCCTTGTCTAGGGTCAAATACCACGTCTCCCCAGGCCATTTCAGTCACTAGAAGTCACCTAAACCCCTGGCCTGGGAAGCCAGTTACTTCTTTGGGACACTGAAAGACATGTGGCTTCTCCTAGCCTGCTCCAGCTGGCTCCGGAGCTGGGCAGACACTGTGGAAAGGCCAAGTGGCTCATGTCATCTGCTGAAGGGCAGATTCAGTCCCTGCCTCCCCCACAAACATCCCCAGGCCCTGCTGCCCGCTGTTCCTGGCCCCAAGGACATGCCCGCCTGCCCCTCTGCAGGCAGAAGGGATGGGTTGCCACCAAGCCTGCCCTGTGTTGGAGTTAGCAAGCTTGGCTGTCACTGTGTCCTGGTGACAAGGATCCGCTGGGGAGGGGAAAGCCCTGTGTAAAATTTTTCCCTTGAGAAGGCAGGAGGAGGAGGAAGAGGAAGAGGATTGGGTTTCTTTGCCCAGCTTGATCTCAGGAGAAATGCCCTCTAGGAAGGGTCTTCCATGCAGACTAGAAATGCTGCTTCCTTCCAATACTCAGCTGCTCTCCAGGTGCTCCAGCTGGGGAGAGCAGCGAAGGGGCAGAGGCCCCTGCAGGGAGGTGCTTTGCTGTCCTCTTGTCCTGGGCTCTGGCCCAGCACAACTGGTTTTTCTCTGGGAAGGCTGTGGGCAGGCAGAGGGGGAGCCAGGGGTGGTGGTTCTCTTGCAGAGTGATGAAGGCCTTGGAGGTCTGGAGGCTCTGAGCAGGATGGCAGGAAGGGGATGGACTGGAGGGGCCTGGACCTCCTTGACAGGTGTCTGGGCAATGAAGCCAACAAGCCCCTGGCATCAGAGGTCTCTGCCTGGGGACACTTGTCCCTTTCTCCATGCTAGTGGCTCATGGGAGGGTGGTGACTCACTCCTGCTTCCTGTGACCACCCCGTGAGAGCTGCTTGTGCCCCGCTCAGCACCTTGGGGAGCAGCACCTCCGGGGTGCTCAGCGGCCACCGAGCCTCGCGGATAGAGGGGTTTTAGGAGAAAACGTGTTCTAAGGGCATTTTTGTACAAAGCAACCGTTCTTTGGTCTCTCGCGAAGCCTCTCGGAGGACGCTTTATTGTTTACATTGACTCCTGTACAATATCCCAGCCATCGCCTCCCGTCTCGGCCGTACTGTAACGTGTGAGCCTTGCACAAACGGACTGCGTGTGCGTGAAACTGGTTCTACACTGCGTTCTGTTGCACTTGGTGGTGTGTGCGTGCGTGTGCGTGCGTGTGTGTGTGTGTGTGTGTGTCTGGTCTGCTTGAGAAGTTGTGACATGTACAAATCTCCCCCCCTTTTCGGCCCTTTCCTGGGGCACGGTCCCAGCGGGTGGCAGGAGGTGACGCCGCTTCTGGGTCACTTGGATGTTGAACGGAGCAGGGATTAGCTCCGTGTCCCTCTGCCAGCAAAGGCCTGGTGGAAGGGAACCCGCCCCAGCTCCGGCTGCTCCGGGGACCTCCTGGAAGGAGTGAGCTGCCTGGAATCCACGAGCACCGGTGCTCTGCACCTGCCCGGGAGCTCCAAGAGCCTCGCAGCTCTCCCGGCCCGCTGGCAGGAGGAAGCCATACCCGCTGCAGGTCCCTGCTCCCCGCACGGTGCGTCCTGCCTTAATCTGGTCCTGGCTCCACGCAAGCCCCCCCACTTCTCCCTAAGGGAGGGACCCCAGTCCCTCACTGGTGTGGGGCAGAGGCTCTGGCCTGGCGCAGGAGGGTCGGGCAGTGCCACCAGACGTGCTGCCAGCGCGCGCTGCAGAGATCTCTGTTGGCACAAGAGAAGGTGCCAGTGCCTTTTATTTTCCTTTATGGAGATGTGACGTCCGTGCGCTGGTTTGTAGGGATCGCCCAGGGCCGGGCATCTGGTGGGGAGGTTGCAAACCAGGGAGGGGAGCGCTTCTGTCTGCCCCTCCTGGATCTTCCTTGGTGGCTGGGATCGTCCCCTTTTCCCCTAAAGACTCTATGACCGATGTGCTCAGCTGTTTTTAAATGTGAACTTGTGCACTGATGTGCAGATTCGATGTTATTGTTACCGAATGAATAAAACTTTATTTTGAAGATGACGTGGGTGTGTGGCCTTGTTTGGGGGGATCAGGGCTGGGGGCGAGGAGTGATCTGTGCTGCTCTTGGAGCGCAGGGCAGCAGTGGGAATCTGGTGAGTCAGGGTGGGGTATTCACACATCCCCTGACAGAAGGGAGGATGGGTCTGTCCTGTCCCAGGTGGTGAAGCTGTGCTTCCAAGCAAGATGTACTTCCAGATCCTGCTGCAGTTGCAGGACAGGTGCTGGGGGTTGTGTGTGTAAAGCTGTTGGGATGCTGTGGGTGCCCTCCCTGCACTGCTGGAGGCAGAGCTGTGGGAGGGTCCTGGGGTTTAAGCTCCAAGAGGGATGTGAGGTTTTAGCCAGACACTGAACCAGACCTACCATGGTCAGCCAAGGAGCTGAGCCAAATCCAAGCACCAAATAACCACAGCACGAGTGGATCTTTGCATTGGGAAGAATCCCATCTTTGGTGAGATGTTTTGCTTGTATTCTGTCCCATTCTGGTAAGAAAGTGGCACAAGGGTCTCTGTGGGCTTCCACTGCCCTTGTGAGCGAGGGAATACTGAGAGCACCAAATTCCTTGGGCTCAGTCTCCTCTTCCCTGAAGCTTCCCACTTGGCTAGGGCTGAGCGGGCACCAGGGTTTGGGGCCAGGGGTGCAGGGCCATCGCTGTGGGGCTGACACTGTCTCCAGGGTGCCAAATCCCTTCCTGCTCCCCACAGCACCAGCTGGGGAAAGGTTTTATGTGGCCGGTTGCTGAGGATGTGGCTTGGAGTTGGGGACACAGGGTTCACTCCATCCCCAAAGGCAGAGTGAGCCAGGGCCGTGGTGGGGCGGGGCAGGCAAGGGGTGCCTCTGCACCCCCATCCCTCCCTGCCACCCCTTTGGCCGAGTGAACAAGGATGTTTTTCCTGCCTTTTTGCCAGCTGCCCCCTCCTGCCCGCTCAGCCAATGCTCGTCCAGCTCCACATGGTGCCCTTGTAGGGTCCAGGGCTTTGCTGCCTTTCCAGGAACCACTGCTCCCCTCCCTCTGGTCCCTGAGCCCTACAATCCCTTAATCCCTTTGGACCAGGGCATCCCTGCGGGGCTGAGCTTCACTAAATCCCAAATCTGGCTTCTGGATGTGCCTGTACAACCATCCTGCTGTCCTGGGCTGGGGCTGACGTGGGCTCACCCCGTGGGTTTGCAGATCCCTTTCTCCTGGGGGAGCTGGGGACCCTGTGGGTGTTGGGAGCCCCAGGGGCAGCCTGTGGTCATGGTCCCTGTGGGGCTGGGCTGGCCCCGGGGTGTGGGGCCACCCATGGCAGGGTCACAGCCCTGGGCAGAGGTGACCCCCGGGGTTTTGGCAGCCTGGGGTTGTCGAAGCTGACCCTCCCCTCTTCTCCCCCCAGTGGTTTAGGAAGACACAGGGGGCTTCTCCTGCCCCACCAGACCCTCGCAGCGCTGTGCAGAGGGGCTCCCACGCACCACACCGGGGGGTCTGCGGCCACCCTTGGTGCCCCCCGCTTTTGGGGCGGGAGTGTGGGGTGTCTGTACGGGGGCTGCCCCCATCCCCGCGGGCAGAGCGGGGGGCCGGGCAGGGTGCGGGGGCAGGCGGGGCCGGGCCGGGCCCCCCCTCCCCTCCCCTCCGGTGCCCGCCGCGGGGGGGCTGTGCCGGCCCCGGCGCCCGGCTCGGCTCAGCTGTTCTCTGCGGCAGCGGCACCGCGCGGGGCCGAGCCGAGCCGAGCCCAGCCGAGCCGAGCCCAGCCGGGCGGAGCGGAGCCAAGCGGGGCCGGGCCGGGCCGGGCCGGGGGGAGCGGAGCGGGGCTGAGCGCGGCCGGAGCGGGCGGAGCGGAGCCGAGCGGGGCGCAGCGCGGAGCCGGGCGCGCCCGGGCGCGGAGGAGCCGCCGAGCGCAGGTGGGAGCCGGGAGGATGGGGGGGTAGGGGGGGGGCGGCGGGACCGCGGTGGGAAGGGACGGGGGGACGCGGGGAGTGGGGCTGAGCCCCCCGGGCCCCGGCCCCTCGCCGCCCGCCGGCGGAGATGGCTATATTTGGACAGTGACCTCTGGTCGTTCCCGAGCAGCCGCTGCGGATTCAATTGTGGCAACGTAATGGCACGGCCGGGAGCGGGGAGCGGGGCTGTCCTGCCTGTATCCTGCCTGCACGCCGCCTGCACCCCACCCGTACCCCGCCTGACCCCACCTTCATGCTGCCTGCATCCCACCTCTCTCTGCCAGCACCCCATCCAACCCCACCGGCACTCTGCCTGCACCCCACCCAATTCTCATGCCTGCAGCCTGCTAGCACCCTGCCTGCACTCCACCTGCACCCCATTCAGCCCTGCCTGCACCCATTCAGCCCTGTCTGCACCCTGACGGCACTTCACCTGAACCCTGCCTGCACCCCACCTGCACCCCATCCACCCCAGCCTGCTCCCTACACGCTGCTGGCACCCTGCTCAGCTCTGCCTGCTCCACATCTGCCCCTCACCTGCACCCCACACCCTGCCTGCACCCTGCCCAGCCAGCCAGGCCAGCCCCCCCTAGCCTGCATGCTGACACCCCAAACTCTGCTCCCACTGGCAATGGTTGAGGTGCTGCAAAATCCCTGGAGAGCTCCTCCCCAGGGCTGGAGACTGTGCTCGGGACCGTGGGGGTGACACCAGCGGTGCCGGTGTCCAGCCCCCCTTGGTAACTGGGCTCTGGGCCCCTTAGCACCCAACTCCAACCCATTGAACCGGGCCAGGGATGATGCTGAAGTGCCATGAGGACTCCAGGAACACCCAGGGAGTGGGTAGATGTAGCTTGGCTGGGTGCTGCATGTGCCTTATCAAAAAGCTACCTCTCGGACAAGGAGGAGCAGATCTGCTCCTGCCTCTGCCCACACGAGCCCCGAGGGCTGGGGACAGCAGTGCCTGGCCCTCCGGCTGCGTTTTGGTGGCTGGATGTGGCCCTGGCAATGGCTGTGGACCCAGAAGAGCCAGGGCAGTCCCCAGGACAGCCAGTGGCGAGTGCTGCAGAGCCCCAGCTCCAGGGGTTTCACGGTCCTGAGTGTCTCAATGCCCACCCTGGGAAGGTCCCAGGAGCAGCAGAGCTGTGGAGGGAGATGGGTGACTCTGGGCAACGTGCCCGGCTGTGGCTGAGAGCTGGAGACCCCACTGGGGCCATGCTGAGAATGGGGGGCTCCTCCACGCCCCGGTGTGCCCAGGGGCTGTGTGGCTATGCCAGGTCCAGCCCTTGCCCAGGTGGGGGTGCAGAGTGGGTGGCACATGTGGAGCCGCAGGGCAGGGGCCCATGGAGGGACGTGTGAGCCACCAACAGGCAACGCTGGAGGCACAGCCTCTCTCCTGGGTGCCGGGTCAAGCCAGGCAGCCTCACTGGTGCAGAATGGGATACAAGGGGACAAGCTGTGAGCTGGTGCACGGTCTCAGGCCCACCCCAAATTCCCCTCAGCCCTGCTTCTCTGCTGCAGCTGCTCATGTGCCAAACCCAGTGCCAGCCATGGGGCACAGCACAGATGAGGGACTCGGCACAGCCATGGGGCATGACACAGCTGTGGGGTGTGGCAGAGCTGTGGAGCATTGCACAGCCGTGGCTTACGGCACAGATGTGAGCTATGGCACAGCCGTGGCACGTGGCACGGTTGTGGCACGTGGCACACCCTCACATCACGGCACAGCTGTGTCCATGCTCAGTGTCAAGTGGCTTTGGCCACCGGCTGCCCACCCCCATCACCCACAGCACCCCCACATCCCAGTCCCTGCCATGGGGGCGGGGCCACATCAGGCACCATCCTGCACCCCCGGCCACCTCGGTGTTCCCAGGCTTCCCGCTGCGCCCAGGGCAGAGGTTGTAACTCAGAGCACGAGGTGTGAGGGGATCGAAACCCCTCCGTGCTGTGCCGGGGTGGGGAGGCCTGACCCTGTGCCCCCCAGCCATGAGCCGCCGCGTGGTGCGCCAGAGCAAGTTCCGGCACGTCTTCGGTCAGCCGGTGAAGGCCGACCAGATGTACGAGGACATCCGCGTCTCCAAGGTGACATGTGACAGCTCCTTCTGCGCTGTCAACCCCAAGTTTGTGGCCATCATTGTGGAGTCTGGCGGCGGGGGGGCCTTCATTGTCCTGCCCCTGGCCAAGGTGAGTGGGGAGGATGCTGAGGTCTGGCTGCCTCCCTGGGATGTACTGGGGGGGACATGCTGGTGGGGTGTTGCTTTTGGGGGGGCTGCATGATGGGTGTTGCTTTTGGGTGACCCCAGAGCCCCCCAGCTTTGCCCCAACACCCCCTCCTCATGTGCGGGCTCAGGGCAGGAGCAGCCTGGCCGATCATCAGCACCTGTGAAAAGTAACATCCCAGGGGTAACCGAGGTGATGTGGGAAACCCCCAGGTGTTTTCTCCCCAGCCTCAATTCCTCAGGGACACACGATGTGGGGTCTGCCCTGCCAACCCTGGCTGAGAGACTGCAAGGGGGGTCCCCAGCCCCTCCGTGCCATCAGAAGGGACACAAAACAGTCTCAGGGGTACATTGTTCCCCTCTATGGGACCATATGCCAGGTGAACCCCATTATCCCTCTGTGCCTCGGTTTCCCCCTTTCAAGGCAGGTGCAAATCTCTGGTCACCCCCGGGGATCCCCTGCATGTCCCCACTTGTGCCTCAACTCCTGGCTGGGCTGGGCTTCCCGAGGGTACTTGGCAGGATGGTCCCGAGCCTCTGGGGACTCATCCTGACACCTCAACGTTGCAGACAGGACGGGTGGACAAGAACCACCCGCTGGTGACGGGACACACAGCGCCCGTGCTGGACATCGACTGGTGTCCCCACAACGACAACGTCATCGCCAGCGCCTCGGAGGACACCACCGTCATGGTGAGGGGCTGGGCCCCGAGTGGGGGGGGGGCAGCAGGCGCTGGGGGAGCGGTGCAGAGCATCCCCCCCCTTCACTGCCTGCGGAGTGTCACTGGCCTATTTTTAGCCCCGGTGCCATGCGTTCGCGCTGGCGGCGGCTGCTCGCTCCATGATGCAGCAGTTTGTGCTAAATATACCCGCCCCGGCGACTCAGCACCCAGGAATAGCTGGGGGGGGGCTGGGGGCTGCGCCCCAGCCGTGCCCCCCACCCTGTGCCCACCAGCACCCCGAGTACTGGGGATGCACCCCAGGATGGAGGCGCTGCTGGCGTCCCCTCGCCACCCTCCCGGTAGGCTGAGCCGGGATTAACGATGAGGTTAATTGGCTCCCAGGCCCTCATCCGCTTAGCCCTCACATGCGGGGTGATCCCCAACATCCCGCTCTCTGTCCCTCCCTCAGGTGTGGCAGATCCCTGACTATGTCCCCGTGCGCAACATCACGGAGCCAGTGGTGACGCTGGAGGGACACTCCAAGCGGGTGAGCATCATCTCCTGGCACCCCACCGCCCGCAACGTCCTGCTCAGCGCAGGTAAGGGGGTCCCGGGTTGCCCTCCCCAGGGTCAGAGGGGATCCGGGGGGTGACAGCACCTGCCCCCTCGGTCCTCTGCAGGCTGTGACAACCTGGTGATCCTCTGGAACGTGGGGACGGGGGAGATGCTGCTGGCGCTGGATGACATGCACACTGACCTCATCTACAACGTGGGCTGGAACCGCAACGGCAGCCTCCTCGTCACCACCTGCAAGGACAAGAAAGTCCGTGTCATCGACCCCCGCAAGCAGCAGATCATAGCGGTGAGTGCCCCTGCTGTGTCCCCCCCAGCCCGCCGCGGGGTCCCCCCAGTGCCTGCCTGACCCTACTAACCCCCGCCCCGCACGTCTCTGTGTTTGATTTAACCCGCTAACGCCGGCGCAGGAGAAAACCAAACCGCACGACGGCACCCGCCCCATCCGCGCCATCTTCGTGGCCGATGGCAAGATCTTCACCACGGGCTTCAGCAAGATGAGCGAGCGGCAGCTGGGCCTCTGGGACCTGGTACGAGACGGCAGCTCCTGCCCAGCCAGCGCCGGACCTTGCAGAGCTCAGCCCAGCCGGGAATGCTTTGGGTGCCGGGGATACCCTCCGGCAGCGCGTGTGCCCCGGGAGCATCGTGTGCTCCCCTGGAGTAGGACTCAGTGGCTGTTCTGGGGACAGATCCGGACCCCCTCCATTTTCCCGCCTTCCCATACCCCGTGCTGACTGTCCTCCCTCCCCCCCAGGAGAGGTTTGCCCCCCACGAAGGGCTGAGGCCCGTGCGGGCCATCTTCACGCGGGAAGGACACATCTTTACCACGGGCTTTACCAGAATGAGCCAGCGGGAGCTGGGCTTGTGGGACCCGGTAACGAGGCCGCATGGAGTGCTGCCCCGGGAACTTGGCCCCCCCCCTCGACCCCCTGCCACCTTCCCCCGCCCCAGGATGGGGTGTTTGCTGCGTCCCCCCTCCAAAAGATGCCAAGTTCCCAAGTGTGCCGTGCTGTGCTGGGTGGGGAGGGGGCTGGGAGGCAGGGAGTGCTGGGGGAGTGGGGTACAGCCAGGCTGGGGGGTACCCAGCCATGCAGGTAAACAGGAGTGGGGCAAGGGTTTGGGGGGGGGGGGCATGCCAAGCTGCCTGCCCGGGGGAGTTGTGTACCCCAGGGAGGGGGACAAACCCTGTCCCCCAGTGTGCCGTGGCTAATGTGTGTGACTAACCAGGGTGGGGGTTTTGTGGCCACCGCTCACACCCCTCCACCTCTGTGGCCCTGCAGAATAACTTTGAGGAGCCCATCGCCCTGCAGGAGATGGATACGAGCAACGGGGTCCTGCTCCCCTTCTACGACGCCGACTCCAGCATTGTCTACCTCTGCGGGAAGGTAATCCCCCACCCAGGGTGCTCCTCCATGCCACCCCACCCCCAGGGGGGCTGGCTGACACCCATCCCCACACCCACAGGGTGACAGCAGCATCCGGTACTTCGAGATCACGGACGAGGCACCCTACGTGCACTACCTGAACACCTACAGCAGCAAGGAGCCCCAGCGGGGCATGGGCTTCATGCCCAAGCGTGGGCTGGATGTCAGCAAGTGCGAGATTGCCAGGTGAGAGCAAGGGGGCCTGGGGGGAGCCAGAGGGCTCGGGGGGTCAGCTGGACCCTGAGTGCCTCTGCCCCACTCAGGTTCTTCAAGCTCCACGAGCGCAAGTGTGAGCCCATCGTCATGACGGTGCCACGCAAGGTGAGCTCCGGGGGGGGCCAGGGGAGATGGGAGGTCTGGCGGGGGGACACCCCACATCTCACTGTGGTATCTCTCCCTCCCGCAGTCAGACCTCTTCCAGGATGACCTGTACCCCGACACACCAGGCCCCGAGCCCGCCCTGGAGGCAGATGAGTGGCTGTCAGGGAAGGATGCAGAGCCCATCCTCATCTCGCTGCGGGACGGGTATGTCCCCATCAAGAACCGGGAGCTGAAGGTGGTCAAGAAGAACATCCTGGACAGCAAACCTCCCCCAGGCCCCCGCCGCAGCCACTCCACCTGCGACTCTGACTTCTCTGTGAGTGTCCTGGGGACACGGACACGGCAGCAGGGCTGTCCCCCTGTCCGGGGTAGGTTGGAGGGGCCAGAGGGGACTACTTGGTGACCCTGTGTCTCCCCTCCCTGCAGCAGCCAGCCTTGGAGGAGGTGCTGGAGGAGATCCGTGCCCTGAAGGAGATGGTCCAAGCACAGGAGAAGCGCATCTCCGACCTGGAGAACAAACTCTGCCAGTTCACCAACGGCACGGACTAGCGCGGTGGCCAAGGCCACGACCACGGGCAGGGCGAGGACTGCCCCGGCCTGCCGGGGATTAAAGCCGAGTCCCCACATTGGGCAGGAGCCCAGAGCCATGTTCTTTCCCCAGGAGCCGAAGGGGCAGGGAGGAGGTTGGACCCTGACCTCTCCCCTCCACTGGCATCAGTTGCATCTTGCTCCTGGGGTGCCCCCCGATATGGGCACCCCACTGCAGCACCCAAGGGGGTTCCGCTTCAGTGCCCGCAGGCTGGGGCTGCCAAGCATCCCTCCGTGGGGACCTGCACGCTGGGCACCAGCATCCTCCCAGGACGGGGAGCTGCCGGGCCCTCCTGGCCAGGATGTGCTTGGCTATGGTGCTACACCCCCACCCCATCACCCCCTCACCTCCCCCTGCCCCATCGCCCCCTCGGCGGGTGCTCCCAACTGGCTCTTTGCTCCTGGACCCCTTTAATAAAGGGCTCAGCCACCCTTGGCCGTGTGGCAGGTACCAGGGACGAGGGACCACCATGCCAGGGGGTCCTGCCAGCACCTGCTGCCCACATACCCCTGGCACAGGCGGAGGGAGGTCAGGAGAGACAAACATTAAAGAGCATTTATTGGTGTTGGCCGCGGTCGGAGCTGCTCAGGCTCCCCCGGCCCTGGCCCAGATGTTGCTGTGGGGTGCGTGGGTGGGGTGGGGCACTGGCTATGAAAAGTCCCAGGGGAGCGAGCCCAGCCCCCCCACCCCGCAGCCCCCGGCCCGCCGTGTGCAAAGGGGGAGCAGCCGGGGCGGGGGGCCGGGGTTAGCACCATTTGACGTAAGGTTTCTCTCGGGGTCAGTGCCCGGGACGAGGGGGTGCAGCGCTGCCAAGGGGGGCAATCTGAGCAGGGTGGAGGGGTGTGAGCAGAGGGTAAGGGGGGGTGACACCGGGTGGCCTCTCACAGACACCCCCTCAGCTGCCCCAGCAGACCCCCCGCACCGTGGTGGGGGGCGGCTGTGCAGCCCCACACTGGCTATGGGGTGCAATGGGGCTGAGCCCCCCCCACCCCCCTGGCAGGCAGAGCAGCTCCCGGGTAAGTGCACTTGGTAGCGCCTGGGCAAGGGGGGGAAGAAGGGTCTGGGCAGAGCCCCCTGGCTCAGGGGGCACCCCAGGACCCCATACAACTGGCAGCCCACCCATCTGGGGCAGGATGTGCCCACCCACACCTTCTTGGGGTGAGGCACTGAGCAGCACCCCATAGGGCAGTTATGGGGGGCCAGGGCTATCCTGGGGAAGGGGTACAGTCTGTGCAGTTGCCCTCCCTGGTTCCTGCCACCCCAGGTGCGGGGTTGACACCCACCCCCACCCCGTCCTGCTATGGGGTGCTCCCACCTCACCCAGCACCGCCCCGGCTCTGGCAACATTCTCCCCCATACCAGGGCCAAACCCTGCCCCACCTCCCCATTTGTTCTCCACAGTTCTTGGACTGGCTCCCCCAACCCTGCTCCCCCTCTGTGCCCTCGGACACGGCACCACTGGCCGTGCCCTCAACCCCCCTGGGGCAAGCGAGGGGCTCAGCGGGGGCGCGGGGTCACTTCTCCGTCAGCGAGAGCTGCAGGATCCGTTGCAGATCCTCCTCCTCCTGCCGTGTCCGGCGCTCCGCTTCCTCCTGCTCCCGCGCCGACAGGGCCATGGCCAGGCGTAGCTGCTCTGCGTAGCTGGGGAACAGGGCGCTGGGCCCCCTGCTTCCCCCCGGGGAGGGGGTGATGGGGGGCCGGGGGGCCGCCGTGTGCTGGGGAGTCCTGGGGGGCGGCAGGAGCTCAGAGGGGTCCCTGTGGAGCCGGCGCCCACTCCCACTCCCCCCGGGGGACTGGCCAGACCTTACCAACCTGTCTCCCCGGCGGCCTTCGTGCGACATGGGGTGGGTGCCCGGCTTGCTGTTGGTCAGTGCTTCCCAAATGGTCACCTGTGGCCGGCGGCAGAGGGGTGCTTGGACGGTGGCACCCCAAAACCCAGCCCCACAGCGTGAGGTCTGACCCCCCACCACGGGATGAGGCAATGTGGGGTGAACACCCCCGGGCAGCACGAGGATGGGGTGAGCAGCAGAGTCCCTCAGCCAAGGTGGGCAGGAGGAGGGAGGGGGGTGGCAATGCCCACCTGGTCGTACTCGCTGCCGGCTTCCAGCAGGCTCTGCTGGATGGCAAACTGCAGCAGGTCATCCTCATCCTCCCTCAGGGCATCCTGGTGGGTGCCCACCACGCTGTACCCCCGCGGCACCTCGAACAGCGCCGGGTCCATCTCGCACGCTCGGCACGAGGCTGTGGGGAGACAGGAGCCGGTGTGGCTGGGCACTCCAAGGGACCCCCTCCCACCCCAGCAGTCACGTGTCCCTCACCCTGCTGTGACCCACTCCTGCCCCACCAGCTGTGTTCCCCTCATCTCACTGGGACCTCTTCCCTCTCAACCAGACATGTCCCCCTGACCCTGCTGGGACCCGTTCCCACCCTGCCTCACCAACTATGTCTGCCCCATCCTGCTGGGACCCCTCCCTCCCTCCCACCCCACATACTGAGGGAGCTGGAGCTGCTGACGCTGGAGGAGTCGCTGCTGGGTGAGGGTGCATCGCTGCTGGGGCTGTGCCGCAGGGAACTGACGGGCTCGTCGCACCCGTTGAGGTTGCCGAAGGTGATGCGGGCGTTGAGGATATGGAAGATGGGGATTTCTGCAGGAAGGGGAAGAAAAAAAAAGCAGGGAGGGAAGCTGGCTGTGCCAGCCAGGCCAGCAGCAGAGCCCCCCCCACCATACCGATCTTGACGGGGAAGCCGGGCGGGAGGCGCAGGGTGATGAAGTCGCGCAGTTTGGCGAAGAGCGCGTTGCTTATTGCCATGAGGTCGATGATGGGGGCAACCTGCTCGCAGAGGGACAGCGGGTGGTCCTCGCACAGCCACAGCTTCGCCTTGAACCTGACGGGGACAGGCGTTGGGCTGCAGACCCCTGCCTGCCCCCCTGGGGGCTCTGCAGCAGTGGGGGTGGGGACACGCGGGGGTCCCCATCTGCTCCTTCCCCTCTCACTTCTGTGTCTTGGTGGTGAGCTCCATGGGCCGTCCCATGTCCCGGTTGCCCAGCTCGAAGTTGGGGTTGAAATACTCCTCAGGGGTGATGGCGGTGGGGTTGGCGTGGCTCAGCGTCTGCGTGATCAGCGTCTGCGTGGGGGGACAGCCCGGTGGGGTGAGGTGGGGAGGTCTGACTGCAGGGCCACCCCTCCAGACCTCTGGGGCACTCACCCCGTTGTTGGGCCCCACATGCTGCTCGGCGATGCCCAGGAAGGATTGCAGGGGGGTCTTACAGCCTGCGGGAGAGGAGGGGGTGAGGGCAGAGCCGGGGGTGCCCTGCCCACCCAGCCCGTGCCGGCTGCACCTTTGCTCTTGCCCTTGTGCTGGTCCGAGAGGTGCTCAGTCCGCGTCCGCGTGATCAGCTCCACGTTGGATGCGCCATAGACCTGAACAAGGAGGGGAATGGCAGAGGTGGGTAACCCCCACCTGCAGCTGGCCATACCCCTCTGGGCGGCTCAACCCCCGCTGCCCCTCACCTTGGCCTCATACCCATTCACCATTTCTGTCTTCTCACTCCTCCAGCCCAGGATCCCGGACTTGTTCCTGGGGTGACACAGCACCGTGAGCAACGGATGGGCTTGCTTGGACAGCCCAGAGTGCTCCACACCCCTGGGGGTGGGCTTGGTGCCGCCCCCGCCCACCTCTCGAAGGCGATGTTCTTGGTGTCGAGCTGGGTGGTGACAACGGGGGCCGTCAGCCGCCCCATCACCTGCTCCTCCGTGGGCTGCACAGCAGCCAGCAGCACCTCCTGGTCGTGGCCGGCCAGGGCCAGCGTCTCCGAGTAGACCACCCGCCGGTCGTGGTCAATCTCCATCACCACCGCGCTGGTGTCTGCAGGGAGCAGGGTCAGGACAACCACAGTCCCCACCACATCCCCCAGCCCTGCTGCAGCACCACGAGACTCTGCCAGCGCTCCCCGGTGAGGGCAGGGGGACACCCTGGGGCCGCCTCACCTTGTCCCCGGAAGACAAAGCTGCGGTTGCCCCGCTGCCAGGTCATGTGGTCGAAGCCCAGCAGCGTGGTGTCCACCCGCAGGTTCTGGCCGCTCTTCCACACCTTGTAGGTGTCGCTCGGGCAGATCTTGGACACCAGTGGCACTGGGGAAGAGATGCCGATAGCTCAGCCAGGGATGGGGCCACCAGCACCCCTGAGTGGGCTGCCAGCGCCGAGCTGGGTGGGGGATGTGTCTGGGGAACCCAATGTCTTGGCACGATGGGGGTCTGCAAGCTTGGGGTGTCTAGGGGTAAAGGGTCAGGTGACCCCTGACCTGGGGATGGGGATGGGTGCCAGGGATGGAGGACTCTGCTGGGAAACTCCCGCTCCTCCCACAGCCACGCTCTGCCCTGAGCTCACCCCAGCTGGTGAACTCCCACTTCATCTCCACGTAGAAGTCCTGGGCCTGCAGAGTGCACAGAAGGGTCAGGAGGAGTCCGTGGCTGGCAGCCCCCCCGTAGCCCCTGGCAGAGGAGGGAGGTACCTTGCGCAGCTTCTCCAGCAGGACGGGGATCCCAGCCAGGCGCTTGATGGCTCTCTGGTAGTCGCGGTAGCGCAGGACCAGCTGAACAAGTTCCAGGTCCCGGGTGCTCACGGCCTCCTGCAGGACTGTGGGGCAGAGGGGCAGTGCCCAGGGCCATGGCAAGGCACAGCACACGTGGCACTGCAGAGCTGGGCACTGCACAGGAGCCACAGGCACAGACCACCATGTGAACGGTCCCCTGGGGAGCTGCAGCACCAGGGTGAGCATATGCCTGTGCCTGTGCTTCTGCCCATGTCCATGCCCATGCCCATTTCTGTGCCTGTGCCAGGGGAACCTGATGGAGGACAGAGGCAACAAGCCACCCGCTCACCTGTCCATCCACTGCGGTTCTCCTTGCCCACGTCGGCTCCATGCTTCAGCAGCACCCTGGCACACTCGAGGTGGCCCAGCGTGGTGGCCAGATGCAGTGGGGTGCGTCCTCGGGGGTCCAGCTGCTCGATGTCGGCCTGCCAGGAGGGAATGGGGCTCTGGGATCACCGGGGTGGCCACACCTTGCTCCCCAGAGACCTCCCACAGATGTGCAGCTCCCAGACAGAGAAAGCAGCCAACATTTGATGGTACCTGGAGAACACCCCCATCCCTGAGCTCCCCCTCAGAGATGCACCTCAAAAGCCTCTTCCTGCTCCCTGCAGCCACTGCCATACCCATGGAAAGGGCGTAGAGAGCACGGTGGTGGCTGCCAGCACCCAGCACAGCTCGGTACGGTCAGGTCAGACTGCACCCTCCACACAGGCCCGGAGCAGGGGCACGGCATGGCAGCGGGGGCACGGGTGCCCCTGGCGCAGCGCACGCAGCTCTGCATATCTTGATGCAGCTGCAAGTTCGGGAAAAGCCCACACCTCTGGGATTTGGGGGGGGCTGTGCCCAGTTGCCAGGCAGCAGCTGCCGGCACAGCCCCCCTCCACCGGGGCCGGGAGCGCGGCGGGCGACGTGGGCTGCGGCGGGCGCCGGCGTGGGCTGCGGCGGGCGCACGTGTTCCCCTGCCTGAGCCTGAGCCGGGGGCGGGTGGCTGTGGGAGCGGAGCGGCTGCTCGGAGGATCCCCGGGGCCCTGGGGAGCCGCCGCCGGGGCTGCCGTTGTTTGTGCCAAACCCGGAGCCTGGCACCCGGCCAGCCCCGAGGAATCCCTTGCGCGGTGGCGGTGGGCACCCCCAGCACCCATGGGCCCCACTCCCCAGGTGAGCAGCAGCATCACACCCGTGCCCAGGGCAGGGGACACTGCTCGGGGGGGCCTGGCCCACCCTCTGTGTCCCCAGCACCCAGCTGGTATAGAAGCCTTGTGACCAGAGAGGGGCACTCCGATGCTGCCAGGGCAGGAGGTTGTGAGACAAACCCCAAATCACGGGTTTTTGGGGAGGCCAACCCCAGGAGAACGAACTGAGGGTGCAGGATCCAAAGGGGCCAGCTGGGACCGGGCAGCCAGAGGTGTTTTGGCATGGGCAGAGGTGGGGTGTGGGCTCCCTGGTGCCCAGGGTCTCACCCACAGCATGTCCCTGCCTCTCTCTGGGCATGTCCCACAGTCCTGCTGTCCCAGGGATGTCCCCACCCCTGTCCAGGCTGTGGGCATTCCCATGGCCCTCATCCTCAGGGACTCACCAGGCAGGGGGACCCCCCAGTCTGCCCACACTGCCAGAGCAAAACAGCCCCCAGTTTCCCGGGAGTCAGTGTGCTGCTCCATCGCTCTCCAGGCGACTGATGCTTCTTAATTGTGCTAATGAAATGACTCTAATTAAAGCTATCGCCCCCCAGCTGGGGGCGGGTGCTGCAGGCTCAGCGGGGCTCCCCAGCTGCAGCCTGGCCCCAGCACCGGGTGGGACGAGGGTCCCTGCTCTGGGGACACGGCGCTGGAGCCACCCCAGGGGACACGGTGTGACCCACTTTTTGCCAGCAAGAGCTCAGTCCTGGGTCCTGGTGCTGGGGTGGCTCCAGCTTGGGGGCTGAGGCACAGACCTCCAGGTGCTGCCCATCCTGGGGGTGTGACACCCCCCCGGGATGGGGACAGGGGTGGTGGTGGCTTTGGGGTGGCAGCGGAGCAGTGCAGGATGGCAGCTTGGCCACTCCTCCTGTGCCAGCTGGGCACGTGGCACTGCACATCCCGTCTGCTGGGGTTGTCTCTGGGTTGGAGGACCCCAGTGGCAGTGAGGGACATGGGCCAGAATGGGGAGGTGGTGCCAGGCACTGCTGTCCCTGTGCAGCCCCGGGTCTCTGTCATGTGTGATGGGGCAGGCTGTGGTGTGGGGTGTCCTGACACAACAGGCTCTGTGTCACTGCCTGCCGCATCCTCGTGATGTCCCTGCCCTGGGGACCCGCTGACCCTCTCTCCCTGGTGGAGGAAACTGTGGATGGGAGCTCGCGGTGACAATTTGAGGGTGACCCACACAGGGCCCCCATGGGACACAGAGAGGAACAATGCTGCCAGCTGCCCCAGTGCTTCCCAACCCCAAACACCTGCGCTTGGAGCGGGGGGGATGTGAAGCCACTGCCCCGTGTGGGTCCCTGGGATGGCAGAGAAGGACAGAGCTCTCAGACAGGGGGACATCCAGCCCCCAGGATCACACACAGTGCCAGCCCCAATCCCTTATCCAGGGGATGCTCTGGCAGGGAGAAAGGCTGTGTCCCTGGATGCCCTGGAGAGAGCAGGGGGCCTGAGCTGGCCCCCACCTCCTTCCCCCAAGCCCCCACCTGCCACGGAGTCTGGCCTGCAGCACCCATGGCTCCCCCCCGATACTCCTGCTGGGGTGCACACAGGGTTGGCTCTGCTCTCACCCTGCGAATGCCATCGGGGGCCATGTTAGAGTCCCTCCACTGGCCAGGCTGGGGGGTTAGAGAGCCTCTCTGCAGGCGAGCAGGTCGGAGCCTCCCTCGAAGCCCCTCCACCTCCCCGCGTCTGCTGAGCCCAGCTTTGATCTCTGCCGCGCCGGGCTCCTGGGAAAACTGACCCCACACTACCACGGAAAAAAAACCACTGGCCATGGGGTGGGGGACCGGGGCGATGCTGGTGCAGCCTCCGGCTGGACCCCACAATGGAGGCGGGTGTGGCGGGAGCCATCGCCTGCATCCCGGCGGGAGCATCGCGGCACAATGACCCCCTGCTTCCTGCATCACCGGGGTCCACCCAGCACGGCCCTCAGTGCCTTGGGGTGCAAGGGCCTGGGCCGAGGGAGCGGCGATGCTCAGCACAGCCCCGCCGCCGGCCTCCCTCCAGCGCCTGCGGTTTCCTGCATCTTCAGGGTTGGGTTTTAATTACCTGAATTGCAACGCCACGGGGGAGAGGGAGGCTGGGAACCCGCCGGGGATGCACCCGCACCCTGTTCCATCATCAGGCGGTTGGAAGGTTCCCGGGCTGAGGGACACAGTGGGTCCACTCACCCCGAGAAGAGCCTGCCTGGCCTCATGGGGCTGGGGGGCTGCACCCCCAGCATCAGGGTCCTTGTCCCCCTCCTCAGAGGGGCTCAGCCTGAGGGTGGCAAGCTGGTGACTGCACCCCAGGGAGGTGGCAGTACCCCGAGAAGTGGGGTGCGGGTTGGGGTGCGGGGGGGTTGCAGAGGCCTAGCTGGGAGCTGGGGACACGTGTGGAGGGATGCTCGGGGCTGCATGCGCTGGAGGATGCAGGGGAGCCGCGGGTGGTACCCACTGCTCCGTGCCAGCCCCGGGGACAGCAGGCACAGTCCCAGGGTGCAGGTGGGGACACACACCACACCCTCGGAGCTCTGGCAGCGCAGAGAGCGACCCCATCCCTATCACCCCCCTCATCTCCATCCTCATCCCGACCCCGAGCATTGCATCAGCCCGAGCCGAGCGGAGCCGGGCCGGGCCGTGCCGTGCCGGGAGAGTCCCCGCGCCGCCCCACCTGCTTGGCGCTGAGCTCTCGGTCCAGGTCACGGGCGCGGTTGTGCCAGACGAGGTAGTGCAGCGGGTACCTGCCCTCCGGCCCCTTCCTGCCCGAGCAAGACGCGAGCATCCTCCGTGCATGCTGGAGCGGCGCGGCGGGCGCGGCGTGGGGCGGCGCGGGGCGGGGGGGGCGCGGGGCGGGGCGGGCCGCCACCTCCCGCCCGGTGCTTCCCCGGCCCCCCCCGCACCGCCCGGCCTCATGGGACTTGTAGTCGCCCTGCCCGGCATCGCCCCCTTCTTCTTCATCATCTTCATCCTCCTCCTTCCTGGCTCCCCTCCCGCACCGCTCAGCCCGTCACCGCAGCCTCCGACCCCTCGGAGGGGCTGCAAAAGGACACCTCGCGGGCAATCAGCATCCTCCCCAGATTCCCCCCCTTCCCAGGCTGATCTTCCCTCTCCCAGCTGACCCGCACTCGCCCCGTGGGGCGGCGGGCACGAGCACATGGTGGGACAGGGGCGAAGGCGGCAGGTGGGGACCAGGTGGGGGCTGTGCGGGGGTCGTGGGGGGACCCCGATTCTCGCCCCCGCAGCACCAGGCACGGGCCCCCAGCCCCGTTTCCTTTTCCGCCTGCGTCTCTCCCGGGCGGGCGTCGCGTTTTCCGGCTGCCGCCCGAGAACAATGCGAGGCTGGGCCTCCGCGGCCGCCTCAGCCTCCGCCGGCGCCACGCTCCCGGCCCCTCCGCCCCGCTGCTCCCCACCCTCCCACGGGGGGAACCCCCCTCGGCATCGTTATTCTCCGTCCAGACACGGCGGTGGCGGTGGTCGCGTCCCCCCAGCCCCGTTCCCCGCACAGCATCCCCCACCCCCCTGCCAGCCCCGCTGCCCCATGACGTCATGAGCCATCTCCTCGGTCACCCGCGGTGAGGTCACCCCGCCTGCCCCACCGTGCTGAGGGACAGGATCTGACCCCACTCCCCTGGCTCCGGCAGGGGTCTGACCCCCCCACAGCTGTCTGGGGGGTCCCCATGGTACTAGAGTGTCCCCCCTGCTCCAAGTGCTTATAGGGTCACAGTTAGGGAAGAGATCCCAAATGGTCTCCAGTTCCCACATCCAACCCCAAAATCCCCTGCTGAACATCCCAGGGCTGTGGACCAATCCACACATCCCCAGTGCAGTGTCCTGGGGAGCAGGCAGGTAACCCCCGTGTTCTGGGACCCCTTGTCTGTCTCCGGCTGCCCATGTTGCACCCCGGGGTGCATCCGGGATGGGGCAACAAGGGGTGTGTGTGTGTGTGCGTGTGTGTGTGTGCACAGGATTGGTGCACAGTGCCAGAGGTGGCTTTGGGAAGAGGGCTGGAGGTGCCCAGGGCTGTGCTGAATCCAGGACGAGTGCACAGAGCAGGACTGAAGCAAGTGGGGAATGCCCAGGGCTGAGAATGGAGTGCACAGGACCCAGACTGGGACTAGAATCAGGACCAGAGCCATCCCTGCGGGATGAACAGGACCAGGGCTGGGAGCAGGACAAGGACGGTGCCCTGGACTGAAAAGTGGACCGGGAAGGCACCGAGGACGGGGTTTGGGGTCAGGACTAATGGACGCCCGAGACCAGGAACAGGACCAGGGTGATGCCCAGCAGCAGGTGTAGTATACCCGGGAGCGGGAGCAGGAGCGGGAGCGGGAGCGGGCTGTCCTGGGTGCGTATGCAGGTGCGGGTGCGGGGCGGGGACGGTGCCGGTGACCGTGCGGGTTGGGGTGCGGGTTCCGGGCGCGATTGCGAGTGCAGGTTCGAGTGCGGGTCTGGCTGCGGGGCGGCGCCGGTGCGGGTTCGGGTGCGGATCCGGGTGCGGGGCGGTGCCGGTGCGGGGCGGCCGCGGCGGCGCTGCCGGTGGCGGGGCGGGGGCGGTGCGGCCCCTCCTCCGCCGGGGCCGGGCCTGCGCCGCTTCCTGCGGAGCCGCCGGGCGCTGGGAGCAGCCGGCAGCCCCCGGCCCCGCCGCCCCGGGCCCCGCCGTCCCCGCCCCGCCCCGCCGCCCGGCCCCCCCCTCCCCGCCGCCGCTCCCCCGGCGGGCCCGGGGGCGCCGCCGCCGCCCCACGCTGGCGCAGAGGCCCGGGCCCGGGCCCGCCTCGCCGCTGAGGATGTCCCGGAAGGCGCCGCGGGCAGAGGTGTGCGCCGACTGCAGCGCTCCAGGTAAGGGCCCCCCCGCACCGGCCCCGCCAGCCCCCCCGCGCCTCCTGCCGCACCCCCCCGGAGCCTGCCCTGCGCCCCCCCAGGTGCATTCCCCGCACCCTCGTGAGCCTCCTCTGCGCCCCAAGGCACCCCTGGGTGCGTCCCCGCACCCCCGTCAGCCCCCTCTGCGACCCGAGGTGCTTCCCCCCGGTCTGCTCCCCATGAACCCTTTTGCGTCCCCTTCTGCGCCGCACATCGAGGGCCCTTTGCGCCCCCCTGGGTGCCCCCAGGACCTTCCCGGTGATTCCCCTCTGCACTCCGCGCTGCACATCCAAGGGATCCCATGGAGCCCCTGCTCTGCCCCCCAGGAACCCTCTGATGTGCCCCCAAGTGCAACGCCCTGCCGAAGCCCGTGACCCCCTTGGTGCACTGCCTTTTACCGCTTTGGAATCTCCTAGTACACCCCAAACATGACCCCGATGCCCCCCCGGGTCCTCCTCCGTGCCGCTCCAGTGCACCCCGCGTTCACCCACCGCCCCCCTGCACCACCCACAGCGCTCACACCCCAGTGCGGGGGCTGCTGGCACGGGCTGGGGACTCGCCGGTCGGTACCAGCAGCACCGATGACCCTGAAAACGGCAGGATGAGGCGGGGGACACCCTCCTGCCTCCTCGCCAGCACCCCACAGCCAGCACCCACCCCAGCTGGATCCAGACTTGGCGGTGCTGGCTGGATGAGCCGGGCGGCCGCCGCGCTGCAAGCCAGAGCCGAGCCTGGGCAAGACCATTCCCATTCCCCGGCAGTGCCGGTGCCCGCAGCCCCCACGCTGGGCACGCGCCCGTGGGCGTCACGGCGGGGTTGGGCCCCCCCGCAAACCCTGCCCGCGGTAGGGCTGGACCCCAAACCTGCCCGTGGCCAGTGCAGGTGGCCCCACGGCAATGAATGAACGGGTCTCTGAGCCGGCCCTGGAAAGCTGCCCGCGGGCCAAGGCTGTGCCGAAATTATTCCGGCCACGTGCCAATGGCCGGATCCTGCCAGGAGAGCTGTCGGCACGCGTGGGCACGAGGCTGCCCTGCCTCCGGGCGTCCCCCGTGCCGGCGGGCAAGCGGGGGGCCAGGAGTTCCCGGGGCGTTGCCGGGGCTCCCTGCCGCGGCCGGGGGGAAATGGAAACCAGTTTCTTCCAGTCTCTTATCGCCTGGCAGCCATGGGAGGAAATGAGTTATAAAGTCCAGAGGCCGTTTCCTACCGCACCAGGAGCACCCGCTGTCGCAGCCGGGGATGCGCTGCCCTGCCCTGCATGGTGGGGTGCCCGGATCCCTGTGCCCGTGCTCCCTTGGCCCCACGCAGGGATGCTGCCCAGCCCCAGCCCTCCCATCATCATTGCGGGGCTGAGTGCTGGGGGTCCCAGTGACAGCCCACATCCCAGTGCAGGGATGGAGGTGCCAGGAGCTCCCTTCAGCTTCAGGATCCCCCCAGGGTTTGGGGTTGTCCCCGTGCCAGCGCTCCCTGAGCTGCTGCAATGCCCACCCAGATCCCACCACATCCCACCCCAGAGCAGGAGGGCGTGTTGCCCCAGGGTTACTCTGGACCCGTCCGGATGGGGGGCTGCGGGCCGGCTCCCCCCGCGCAGAGCGTCCTGTTCCCGGCGGTGCCCGTGGGCAGCGGGCGCGAAGGCACAGATGCCGCCGCACCGGCTGCCAAGGCGCTGCCATCTGTGTGCGCGGGGCTGCCAGGCTGGGGGGGCTGCCACTCCCCCCCCAGCCACCCCACCCCGGCCCCGGGGCACTGCAGCGTGGCAGGGAGCCGTGACCCCCTAAAACGGCGTCCTCAGGGCTCTGGGGGGTGTGTGGGGAGGGGTCCAGGGCTCCACGGGGAGGAAGGAAGTGGAGGAGGTTTGGCTGCCTGCCTGCCTGCCTTCCTCTGGGGGGTCGTGGGGCCTCTGTCACCCCTCAGGGCCATCGCACTGGCCAGCGCTGCCAACCCCCCCAGGCCCTGCACCCCCCGGGCTTGGGGCTTCTCCCTCCTGTGGGGTAGCATGGTGTTTGTGTAGGACCTACAGAAACGAGGGGTGGTGGGGCTGGGCAGTGGATTTCAGGGCTCCCCCGCAGTGCCCAGCAGAGGGGACACCCGGGAGCGGTTCGGAATCGTCACTCTGTGCCATGGCTACATTTCCTGGGGGGGGGTGCTGTGACCCAACGCATGGAACCTGCCCCAAATCCTGCCCTCGTGCTGCTGTGGACAGCTGCTGCTCCACAGCCACCCCATGGGGCCAGACCCCACGGTCCCCAGGACCCATTTTTGGGGTACGATGTGGGGAGCTGCCGCCTGGCCGGGAGCGGTGCCCCCGCGGGTGTCGGGGCTGGTGCCAGCGCGGCTGCTCAAACGGTCCTTTGTTCCCGGCGGGGACACAAAGGGCTCCAGTCCAGCCGGCCGGGGCCAGCGGCGGGGCTGGGGTGACATGGCAGTGTGGGGGGCCGTGACACCTGCCCCGGAGCCAGGGTGCCCTGGGGGCTGGTCTGCACTGGGGTGCCGAGATTGCTGATCCAGTGACCACCCTAGTGGGAACCCACAGACTAGGGGTACCCGCTTCCTGGGGGGGCACACTGCCCCTGTCCAAGACACTACAAACACCCAGCCAGGGGCTTAGGGGTGTGTGACCTCGCAGTGAGCCAGAGGGACCCTGCTCAGGGTGTGCTGGCATCGTCCCTGCCACTGGCCTCCCTCCTGATGTTGGGGGTCCAAACTCTGCCCCCCTTTTTGGCTGGTGGTTGCTATGGGAAACCCGTGGGTTTCCCCTGGTGATGGGCTGAGCCCCTCTCCATCTGCGGGGAAATGGTTGCTGTGGCAACGCATCCCCCCTGCGGGATGGATGGATGGGGAGGGGACTGCTTGGGGAGGGGACACCTGCTGACACCCCCGTGCCACCCTCAGACCCTGGCTGGGCGTCGATCAACCGCGGGGTGCTCATCTGTGACGAGTGCTGCAGCGTGCACCGCAGCCTGGGCCGCCACATCTCCATCGTCAAGCACCTGCGCCACAGCCCCTGGCCCGCCACCCTTCTCCAGGTGGGTTCTGGGGACACTGGAATGTGGGGAGATGCGCACTGGGAGCCCTCGTGCCCACTGGGCCCTGCCTGTCCCCCGCAGATGGTGCACACCTTGGCGAGCAATGGGGCCAACTCCATCTGGGAGCACTCGCTGCTGGATCCGGCGCAGGTGCAGAGCGGGCGCCGGAAGGCAAACCCCCAGGACAAAGTGCAGTAAGTGCCCCCTGTGCTGTGGGGAGGGGATCAGCACTGTCTGGCACCCCACTCCTCACCTTAAAACCTGCTGCCCCCCTCAGCCCCACCAAGTCAGAGTTCATCCGTGCCAAGTACCAGATGCTGGCCTTTGTCCACAAACTACCCTGCCGGGATGACGACGGCGTCACTGCCAAGGACCTCAGCAAGGTGGGGTAGGGGCTCAGGGACCCCCCCTTGGCAGGGGGGATAGATCCCCCCATTACCAACTCTCTCCTCCACAGCAATTGCACTCGAGTGTGCGGACGGGCAACCTGGAGACCTGCCTGCGCCTGCTCTCGCTGGGGGCCCAGGCCAACTTCTTCCACCCGGTGAGCTCTGGTGGGGCTTGGGGGCTCTGAGGGCGGTGCAGGGCTTGAGGGGGTCCCAGAGCCCTGTCCAGGCAGACACAGGCAGGCTGTGGGTCTGAGGCTGCCCATGCCTGCAGGAGAAGGGCACCACACCACTGCACGTGGCCGCCAAGGCCGGGCAGATCCTGCAGGCAGAGCTGCTGGTGGTCTACGGTGCTGACCCTGGGGCACCCGACGTGAACGGCCGGACCCCCATCGACTATGCCAGGTGAGGGCGGGGAAGGGGGGGGGTCACCCCTGCCTGCACCCCCACCTAGGGTGGGCGTTACCCCTGCCTGCCCTCCCACAGGCAGGCAGCCCAGCACGAGCTGGCAGAGCGGCTGGTGGAGTGCCAGTACGAGCTGACCGACCGGCTGGCCTTCTACCTCTGCGGCAGGAAGCCGGGTGAGTGTGCGAGTCCTGGGGTGGGGAGGTTACCCTGGGGGCACGGGGGGCATGGGGCTCACCGGCCCTCTCTTTGCACAGACCACAAGAATGGGCACTACATCATCCCGCAGATGGCTGACAGGTGAGTGCCTGGTGCCTGCGGCCCTACCACCCTGTCCCATGTCCCCCCCAGCGTCCCCGCTGGGCTGAGGGGGGGACCCCTGTCACTGGAGTATCCCTGGTGGGGCGGGGGGGTGGGGGGCAGCGTGCCCGCGCGTTTAACGTCCGCCTTTATCCTGTTCTTCCCTCCGCTGCCTTCTCCGGAGCGCAGGGTGCGCCCAAAGTGCATGGCACAGAGGTATTGTCCGCTCGGCTCCGGGGGCCCCCCGTGCCACTGGCATGGGCCCCCCCTGCAGCCCTGGCCGCTCGGCCCGGCCCAGCACCTGGGGGGCACTCGGGGAGGGGGGTCCCGCTCGCCTTCTGCCACCTCGTCCCCCTGTGCCTGCCCTCCAGCCCTGCTTGGTGAAGCCCCCAATGCCTGAGGGGGGGCGTCCCTGTCCTGGTGGGGTACAGCTGGGGACTGTTTTGGTGGGATTGGGACAGGAATAACCCCCACTTCGTGTCTCCCCCCCTCCCTGCACCCCCCAGCCTGGACCTCTCTGAGCTGGCCAAGGCAGCCAAGAAGAAGCTGCAGGCGGTGAGTGGGGGCCGGGACAGGGCTGAGGGTCCCGCCTGCTCCCCCCATCCTGCCTGACCCCATTCCCTGTCCTGCTGCAGCTCAGCAACCGCCTCTTTGAGGAGCTGGCCATGGATGTCTACGACGAGGTGGACCGCCGGGAGAACGACGCGGGTGAGCGGTGGGTGCGGGGTGCAGCCCCCCAGGGCTGGGCTGGGCGTCACTGGCGCGGGGAGGAGCAGCCGACGGGGCCGCGTCTGAGCCCTGCGCTCCCCCCTCCCTGGATGCGTCCGCCGGGACCGCAGGCCCCTCCTTCTTCATTCCTCCGGCTGGGGAGGTTTGCTCAGCGCGAGGGGCCGCCGCTGGGTGCTGGGGCTGGGGTGCTGCTGGAGGTGGGTGCTGGGACCCCCCAGGGGTGGGGACTCAGCCTGGAGGGGTGCCCTTGGTCTGAGGGGGCAGCGGGGGGGGGGGCCACCCCGTTTCCATGGCATTTCTGTTGTGGGTGCCAAGAGAAACGACAGACCTTCTCCCCGTTGGCTCAGGGGTGGTGAGCTGGTGCCCCAAGGCGGGAGGAGCAGGAGTCCCTGCTGGGGGGCGCAGGGGGTACCCCAGCAATGCGGGGTGGCTGGGGGAGGCGATTCCTGTCAGCCCTTCTGGGCTCCAATCCCAGCCCCGGCAGGCTGGCCCCGCGCCCGCGCCTGCGTCCTACCGGCTCAGGCCCTGCAGCCTGCTCGTCCAGGGGGGTCCAGCCCCTGTAGCCCCCCGGGGTCTGACACCGGGTGCCTTCCTGTAGTCTGGCTAACGACCCAGAACCACAGCACGCTGGTGACAGAGCGCAGCGCCGTCCCCTTCCTCCCTGTCAACCCTGAGTACTCGGCCACACGAAACCAGGTGAGCCCACCCCCACGTGGCCTCCTGGCTCCCCCCTACAAGGCCTCGTGATCCCGCTGTGCACCCAGGCCACTGCTCACACCCTTTTCTCTTCCTCCTGCCCCCAGGGTCGGCAGAAGCTGGCCAGGTTCAATGCCAGGGAGTTTGCCACCTTGCTGATCGACATCCTCGGGGAAGCCAAGCGCCGGCAGCAAGGGAAGAGTCTGCTGAGCCCCACAGGTGAGGGCCAGAGGGCAATGAGGGGGAGCTGAGCATCCCTCCCTGCCCTGTGCTCAGCACCCCTTTGCCTTTCCCCAGACGCCCTCGACTACTCTCTGCGGAGCCAGAGTGACCTGGACGACCAGCACGACTACGACAGCGTCGCGTCCGACGAGGACACAGACCAGGAGCTGCTGCGCAACGCCTCCCGCAACAACCGTGCCAGGGTGAGCCCTGGACCCCACCCGGACCCCCGCCCCATCTGTGGGATCCCAGTGCTGAGCCCTTCTCCCCACAGAGCATGGATTCCTCCGACCTGTCGGATGGCCCCATCACGCTGCAGGAATACCTGGAGGTGAAGAAGGCTCTGGCTGCCTCTGAAGCCAAGGTGCAGCAGCTGATGAAGGTGAACAACAGCCTGAGCGATGAGCTGCGCCGGCTGCAGCGTGAGGTGGGTGTGGGGCAGGCACGACCCCCCCCTTCATTTTATTCTACTCCTTGCTGAAGCCTCCCCCCGCTCTTCTTGGCTGCAGATCCACAAGCTGCAGGCAGAGAACACACAAATCCGGCAGCAGACTGGTCCTGCACACCCAACCCCGGCCCCCAGCGAGCGGCCGGAGCACGGACACCCCCCAGGCACGGCCCCCACACACCGCCGGGACCGCCAGGCCTTCTCCATGTACGAGCCGGGCTCGGCGCTGAAACCCTTCGGGCAGCCGGTGGAGGAGCTGGTGACGCGGCTGCCCTTCGGCCCTGGCGTGAGTGTGCTGGGGCGGCGGGTGGGTTTTGGGGTGCAACCGCCTCCCCAGCCCCGCAGGGTGCTGGGTCCTGTCCTCGCGGGGCCGTAACCTTTCGTGTGTCGCCAGGAGGTGGAGGACGAGGCTCTGTACTCCATGCACATCCCGGCCAGCGTGTACCGGGTAAGGGGGCCGCAGCGGGGGCGGCTCCTGCATGGGATGTGGTGGCCGTCGCCTGCCCAGGATGTGGCCTTTGGGATGTCCTGTCCCCCCACCGCCCTGAACCCCCCTGGGTCAGGCCGGGGACCTCCCCAAGGGACGGCGGCTGTGGGATGTTCCTGCATGCAGGGTGGCGGTGTCCCCTGTGCTCGTGCTCCCCTGCACGTCACCGGGGTCAGCTCCAGACCCTTCTGCACCCTTTTCAGCGCTGGCTTTCCCTCTCTTCCCCCTTCAGATCCGGAAAGGTCCATCTGCCTCCTCGGTGCCCTTTCCCCCGTCCTCCCCGCTGCTCTCCTGCCAATCCGATGGTGCCCGGCACATGGTGATGTACTGGGGAGGGGGGGCAACTCTTGGAGTGGGGAGACCCCTGGCCCTGTGTGGGGATGGGACTGGGCAGGGCTTGACGCTGCTCCTCTGCCCTCCAGAGCAAGCTGGACCGGCACGGCAGCGGCACCGACAGCGACTACGACAACACACAGGGGGGTGAAGTCCTGATCAGGTCAGTGCTGGGGCTGGGGCTGCACCAGGGAACATGGGGACACAGGGACATGTGGTTGGCACTGACCCCAGGGGGTTGGTCGGTCCCTGCAGCATGGAGGGCAAGCGGTTTGTGGAGCTGAGCAAGGATGAGGACTTCCCCCATGAGCTGGACCCGCTGGACGGGGAGCTGGACCCTGGACTGCCCAGCACAGAGGACGTCATCCTCAAAACTGAGCAGGTCACCAAGAACATCCAGGAGCTGCTGCGGGCGGCACAGGAGTCCAAACATGACAGGTGGGACTGGTGCACAGCCTTGGGGTCCCTCTGGACCCCCAGACCAAGGGGCTCTGGTCACACAGGGCCATCCCTGTGGTCTGGAGCAGTGGTCTCCTGCAATGCTCACTGCCCACCCTTTCTCCCTGCCCCCAGCTTCGTGCCCTGCTCAGAGAAGATCCACTCAGCTGTGACGGAGATGGCATCGCTGTTCCCTAAGGTAAGAGGGGTGCTGTGTTCCTGGGCTGGGGATAGTCCCCACTAGACACTGTCATCTTTCTGGGCCTGGGTTCTGATGCTGGTCCTGTGCCCTGCTGCAGAAGCCAGCTCTGGAGACGGTGCGGAGCTCCCTGCGGCTGCTCAACGCCAGCGCCTACCGGCTGCAGAGCGAGTGCCGCAAGACCGTGCCCCCCGAGCCGGGCGCCACCGTGGACTACCAGCTCCTGACCCAGCAGGTCATCCAGTGTGCCTACGACATCGCCAAGGCCGCCAAGCAGCTGGTCACCATCACCACTCGCGAGAAGAAGCAGTGAGCGCCAGCCCACGCCTCCCCCCTGCGTGTCCCCCGGCCCCCACGCTCTCTGTCTCTCCCTTCCCTCCGGCAGCTGCCGGCACCTGGGGCGAGCGTGGCTGCAAGTGGCCTTTTTGGGGAGCTGGGGCACGGGGCGAGCTCCCCGTGCCCCCCGCGCCGTCAAGGAGCTGGTGCTCGGCCTGCGGGGTAGGTGCCTGCGTCCCCCTGTACAGCCCCCTGCCCTCCCCGCGGCCCGCGCCTAACTTATCCTGTACATAGCCTGTGTAGCTGTCCATGGCGGCAGTGGCCTTGTACCCCTACCCCCCAACAACGCCCCTCTCTGGGTGGCCGGTACCCTCGGGGCCACCCATGGCATTACACTGGACTGGGACGCCCATGGGCCCCCCCTTCCCGGGCGTCCTGAACCCCTCCCCGGGCGTCCTGCCCCTCGCCGGGGGCCGCGCTCCCCACTGTAAGATGTGTCCTTGTAAATTTGTATCAATAAAGTTGTGAGCATTGCACGGGCCCCTGGCCCCCGCTCCTGTGCCCATGGAGGGTCTCGCCCCCCCCGGGCTGTGGGTTCACCCCTCCCCGGCGCCAGGCAGGGCTTGGCCACGTGTCCCTCCCGTTTCACCCAGTCCCCTTGGCCCCGCTGGCGGCTGCTCACGCCATCCCCCGGCACAGCCCTGCTGTTTGCCCAGCCCCGGGGCTGGGCTTTCCCAGCACGGCCCCGCCATCGCTCTGCGAACCCGCTGAGCACCGGGGCTGCCTGCCGGGGCTCTGCCGCCTCCATGCTGTCCCCAGAGGGTTTGGTGGCCGCAGCCGCAGTGCTCGTGGTTCTGGGTCTCCTGGCTTGGTGCCTTTGGGAAGGGAGGCTGGAGGTGCCTGGAGACCTGGCAGAGGAGGAAGAGGAAGGGATCCCCTTCATGGCCGAGGAGGGCTCAGGGTGCTGCCGGCTGCTCTGCAAGCCCTCGGCTCTGGCCCAGCACCTGGTGCGGAGCTTGGGGCGGTCAGCGGCGCTGCGGGGGGGACGGTGGCCATGGCCACGCTGGCCTCAGCTCCAGATGCTGCAGCAGCTCCTGCAGCCGCCTGAGCCAGAGCCAGTGGTGGCCCGGGAGCTCCTGCAGCTGTCTGATGCTGGGCTGGTGGCCTTGGACTGGCTGGGGGGACCATGGGGGGCTGCGGGTGGCGGTGGGGTGGTCTCCAGCCCGGTGTTGCTATTAATCCCCAATGCTGCTGGGAAGGTGACAGAGGGGCTGTTGCAGCTGGGGATGCGGGCGCTGGAGCGGGGCTTCATCCCCGTCATCTTCAACCGCCGGGGCCACAACGGCTGCCCCCTCACCACCCCCCGGCTCCAGCCCTTCGGGGACCCCGGGGACCTGCGGGAGGCCGTGACCTACCTGCGGTGCCGGCACCCCACTGCCTCGCTGCTGGCTGTCAGCGAGGGCTCAGGCTCGGGGCTGCTGCTCGCCTACCTGGGGGAGAGTGGCTCCTCCAGCCGCCTGGCTGCCGCCGCCTGCCTCTCCCCCATCTTCCGTGGTCGGGACTGGTTTGAGGCCGCAATGCCCTGGCTCTACGAGTGGCCGCTGCTCCTCCACCTCAAGCAGGGATTAAGCAGGTCAGTGAGATCCCTTGGGCTTGGGAAGGTGGAGGGGGGTACCCCGGGAACCCCTCATTTATCCTTGGGAGTGTGCGTGCAGTTCAGCACCCAGAGCCCCAGCACCGGGGCAGAGGTGCTGAGGGCAGCAAAATGTGCTGGTTAATGAACACCAACCTGCAGCCAGCTGCCATGGGGCCAGCCAGGCCACCGCCTGTGTCACCAGCCCTTCTGGGGCTGAGGCAGCATCTCAGTGTCCCTGGGCTGGGAAATCTGTCACCTCTGTAGGGGGTGATGAAGCCCCTGTGTGGTGCTGGACCCTGAGGGGGTGAGTGGGGCTGACCACTCCCCCTGCACTGTCACTTCTCCCCAGCACCTGACACTGCCTTGTCGGCCCTGCAGGGCTTTGGGAGGGACTGAGATGTCAACCCACAGCTGGGTAGGGGGCTGTGACAGCTGCCCTGCCTTCCCAAGGGTTCTGGGTTCCCTGTTGCCCAACACAGCCAGGCTCGAGCAGCCCAAGAATGGGAGACACACTGCCCTGGGCCAAGGCCTTGAGCAAGTAGCATCTCCCAGGGCGGTGCTGAGACCTCTGTGGGGGCAACAGAGCCCTGCTGGTGGGCAAATGGGAGCCAAAAAAATGCAGGTAAACCCTGAAACGTTGGGGCAAACAGGTGGCAAGTCAAGCTGTGGCAAGGCTCAGATGGGTGCAGAAGGCACTGCTTACTGCGGGGAGGGGGTAGTGGGGGGTGGGCAGTAAGTAGAGTGTCTGCCCCCCTCCCCATTTCCCGATACCCATTGCAAATGCTGCTGTCACGGCAACGGAGCAGAGTGCTGGCTGCCTCCCGTTGCCATGGCACCAGGGCTGCGCTGTGGGGGCCCTCCAGCATCCCCGGCAAGGGGCCGGAAAGGGACCCCCAAAACCACCTCGGGAGTGGGGAGTGATGTGGTGGTGCACTTGAGATCACCCCCAATTCCTTTGTGCAGGGCCATGGCTGGCACACAGCCCGTGGCAGCATTCCCGCAGCTCCCAGCCCTTAGTGACATCCCTGGGACCTTCAGCAGTGTCAGCCAGCCCCTGTGGCATCCCCCTGTCCCCCCAGCCCACGGCAACATCCCCGCAGTCCCCCACAGCCCCCAGCCCACGACGGCCGCCCCGTCCCCGCAGGTACGCGGGGTCCCTGGCCGAAGCGGTGGACATGGACAGGCTGCTGGGCAGCCGCTCGCTGCGGGAGCTGGAGGAATCCCTCTTCTGCCGGACCCGGAGCCGCCCCACGAGCTGGGAGGTCTACTGGGAACGCAACGAGCCCCTGCGCGACGCGGACGAGGCGGCCGTGCCGGTGCTGTGCCTGTGCAGCGCCGACGACCCCGTGCGCGGCCCCCCGGCCCGCAGCCTGCCCATGGAGCTCTTCCGCAGCAGCCCCTACTTCTTCCTGCTGCTGACCCCGCGCGGGGGGCACTGCGGCTTCCCCCGCCGGGCACCGGGGCGCTGCTGGGGCCACGAGGCCGTGCTGGAGTATTTCAGGGCCATGGCCGAGTTCCTGCGGACGGAGGAGCGCAGGAAGGGGCTGCCTCGGCCCCGCAGGTGGGGGGGTCCCGCCGCCGAGCCCCCCGTGTTCACCTGGCAGAGGTCCTACACGCGGTAGCTCCCCCCTTCCCCCGGGGGGCTCACAAAGGCAGGCAGACACTCCGTGTACTAAAATTACTTTATTACAGTTGATTTTTTTTTTTAACATTTCCTTTGCTATGATACAAAGGATACTTACAAACAAAATATTACATATGACCTTATTTTTTTTTTCTCTTCTCTTATTTTCTGACAACTTGGTAACAGCTTTAAATGCACAATCTATACAATTAATACAGGTTATATATGAGCTATAATGTATGTTGAACCAGAAGAATACCAGAATACTGACAATATACTGTACATTAAGCCTTACCAGTTAGTGCTCGTGGCATTTTCTACAAGAAGGAAAACGCACACCTGTAGATTCACTCATACCAGCTGGTGCTACCAGACACGGAAGCAGGAAGGAGTTTTAATTCCCCTGGTTAAATCCTTCGTGGCCCATCACCGTGGTGCTGGGCCTGGAAACCTCAGACCAGTGTTCATAGTAAAACAGCAGATATGTGTGTGTTTTTTCTAACTAATGCTCTGTGGCACAGCACGGCGTGGCCGGGCACCTTCCCCCGGCATGGCCTTGGCCATACCTGGATGATGCCCCAGAGCAGACGGCCACGGCGCTGGGGCCGGGCGCTGGGCGAGCTCTTGTCGGGGAGCTGGACCTCCTTAGGGAGGGGAGAGGGAGAGGAGGAGGAGGAGAGGAAAAGCAGCAACAGCTTTGCTGTCATCAGCAGGCAGCTCTTGGGTTTGTGCACGTGAAGTGGCGGGCGCCGAGGGGGGAAGAGCAAGCCCAAGGCACGGCGCTCCCCGGCACGGCTCCGAGCTCGTGCCCGGCAAACCCTCCGTGGGGTCGGGCAGCAGCTGCCCTGTGGTCACCTCCTTGCCAGGAAAGGTTTGCTTTTGTTTTGCAGCCAAAGCCAGAGGTGTGTGGCTACAGGTGTGCACTTCCCCTCCTCCTGCCGGGGTCTACATCGCACTGATAAGGTTACATTTTTGTATTTTTTTTTTATTTTATTTTTTCTTCTTTTTAAAGCAACCAGCAAGTGAAGCATTTTTTTTTGTTGCTTTTTTTTTTTTGCTTTTTTTTTTTGCTTTTTTTTTTTTAAGTTGACTGGCAAAAAGACCTGGCATTTGCACAAAAGCTGCAAATGGAAAAGAGCCATCCCCTCCTCCCACCTGCTGCATCCCAGCCCAGAAAAATCCCAAACTGTTGGCAGAAGAAAGGAAAAAAAAACAACAAACCACAACAGGGGTGGAGGAGAGGAAAGGGAGGGGGGGAACAGGTTGGAAAATACCAGGTTTGAGTTAACATTTCCTTGTCTTCACACAATGCTTGTGCAAAAAGAAACAAACCCTCCCCCAAAAAACCCAAACCCAGAAACATGCTGGAAATAATGAAAACAAATGGAAAGTAATATATAAAATTAAAAATATAAATAGGATGTCTGGCTGACTGGTAGAAGAATAGGTCATTTAGGTTACAAAAAGGAATATACATTCAAGAGGCTCTGAACCCAGTGGGGTAACTGATGTTAAACTTGTGTTAATAGTTAGGCTAGAATTCTCAAGTTTGTCTTTAAAATCTTCACAATACAAGCAAGCTATTTTTAAAAAATATACACTATACACACCTCACACAGCTTCTCCTATCCGTATTACACACGTTACGCTACCCTCCCATCCACTACACCGAGGGGGGGGTCCCACAGCCGAGGGACACAGGGTTGGTCCCCCCATCCTGTCCCGCCGGCCCCGCGGTGGCGGTGGGGCAGCGATGGCTGCGGGGCCGGGCAGGTCCTTGGCCCCTCCACATCTTTACCACGACCTTCTCAAGCATTTACAAGTCACCAAAGGGCTGTAGCCTTTTTATGTTATACACACTTCACTTTGTAACGTTAATTATTTACAATCAGGGCTGCCCCCCCATCTCTTAGCTGTTTCTAGGCAGGTAAAAAAAAAAAAAAAAAAAAGATCCTGTTCCAAGCAAGCAGGGGGAAGAGCTGTGGGGGGTTAGGAGGGAAGAAAAGCTGAAGAAAGGAAGCGGGTGGTTTGCTTGCCAGAAGCCAAACCCGTACGCGCACATCTTGCCTCTCCTTCTCTGATCCTTGAATCCCTACAAGTTCCCGTCCCCTACAACCTCCAGGACAACCAGACCCGGAGAGCACGGCCTCACCGGCGCTCTAACTCCTCTGCTCGCAGCTTCCCGGGATGTTCAGCACAGCTATTCTCAACTCACAGGCTTGCCTCTGCTACAGGACAGAAAGCACAGGTCCTGACCATTCCTAGGAGCCCACCCCTCACTCAGCAGCAGCTCTTGCAGCGCAAGCCAACTGCAGCAGGGCAGGGACATCCGGACCCCCACAAGCCACCACACTGCACCCCCAAACTCGCCCTTGGCGGCTGCCACCGGCCACAGTTGGGCTCTGACAGAGCCGTGTAGAGGCAGTGGCCACTGACTTCAGCTCATCAACAACCCTGCACTGATTTCTGCACTCTGCTGAGCTCAGAGTTGCCATAGAAATGTGTGATCCTGGCACTAAAAGCAGGCAATGATCTCAAATCAAAGTCTTTTTCTGTTTTGTGTTTTTTTTTTTTCCTCCAGTAGACTTAGATGAACTCGGGTTAAAGACAAAAGCAGTCGGAAGGGGAAAACAGATCATTTCTAGAGAGACTGAAAAATATAGTCACAAGCCGGTATTAAACTGCAGCAAAGAACCTGAACTCGGTTCCTGTTGAGTTCAGCTCCAGAGCAAGCTCCAAGCCACCGCTCTGTCCCTCGCACTGCCCTCCGTACGGCACACGACACCCAAGGGAAGGAGATTCCACACAGCCAACACGGAAAACAACCCAGCCGAAGGCTGGAAGCCCAAAGCCCTGGCTGTTGGCCTTCCCAGCTCGAAATATTTAAGCACAAATTCCTTACAGCATCACTGGACAAGTCTCGGGGATTAGGTGCATGCTGAACTACGACTGGCAATTACAGTAGCTTTCTGCTAGCTGGCACATACTGTATCTATAAATTTTAGTACAAAAACTTAAAAAATACAGAAACTAGGTCAATTTGTTAACTACATATTTACAGATAATTACAATTCTTTTCACTGACAATAATTAAACTAATTGTCAGTGAAAATTCAAACTGTGCATGTTCTGAGGTACCCGTACTCAAGGGTGGGGAGCGGGGCAGGGGCTGGAGGGGCAAGGTGGGGGGAAGATCCCCCTGGGTTTGTTCACATCCGTGGGGGCAACGCTCGGCCCTCCTGGTTACTGGTTCCTCGACTCAGTGTGTGTACTCAGAGAAAGCAAGGAGAGCAGGAGCTGATATTGGGGTCTGTCTTCCCTAGGACACGACTTTAGGATGTTTTGAGGATGCCAGGCAGGTGCAGAGCCAATGGTCACGTACCAAACTGCTTTCCTCCCGCCTAGGGAGCCTTCAGGTGAAGTGCAAGTATCAAGACCCACAGCTCGGTGGTTAAGGTGCTTGTTTGCCGGCAAATCTGATTTACTCAGTCCCTCTCTAGCTGACAAAAGGCTCTCCTTCCCCCAGAGAAGGGGGCAGGGATGCAGCAGGCAGCATCATCACAGTTCAGCTGGCTGAACTGTGTTGTGCAACAGGAACCCAGGTTATCTGCCACCATCACTCCCCGGTGGGGTGATGTTTACTAGAACCACTTGATCTATCCGATTTTTTTATTTTCTGGCTGTAAACAGTGACCCACAACCCTCCAAGGCGCCTCACACATATTTCTCAACAGACTGCGGACTCCAGCTCAATCGACTCTTAAAAGTGCAAACTGAAACAAACACAGCAGAGGGACAGCAACCGGCATCCCTGTCGGGGCATCCAGTGCTCCTCTGTCCTTGGCACGTGGCTCTGGGCTTGATGCCGGCCAGCACAGGGGTGGGAACATCCCACAGGCAGAAGCACAGCTAAAGACAACACTACTTCTTGGGAAAGGGTAAGGTTGGCCCAACCAAGCCTGAGCCTCTCCTAAAAAACTCGCAAGAGACCTTCCAAAAGGGACAGAGGGGAAAATTGCTCCAAATCTTCTGGTAGCACAAAGAGAGCTCAGGGTTGACATGTTGATGAGCTGGCAGGGCATCCCTGGGGGTAAATACGTGACCTGACACCTGCAAGAACCACTTATGCTGCAAACTGCCAGATGCCTCCTAAGATGGGGTCTGCAGAGGACAAAGGAGAGGGTCAGAAGGGTCTTCACAGCTTGAGGAGCTGGTGGTGTCCAGCATGGCACTCACCCCTCTACTATAAGAAAAACCAGGGCCAAGATTTACTAGAACTGCAGAGCAAGCACCCAGGAGAGGAACAAGGCTGGCTGGACTCGAGTGACAAAGCACACAGGCCTAAGCAGAATTAAGGATGGACCAAGAGCACCTGTGTGTGTGTATATGTATGCATATATTGTACACACAGATGTATTTTGCATCTTCCAATTTAGCTTCTCTTTTGCCCCTCCACGTAACCAAACAACCTCTAGGTATCAGACACAGGCAAAGGTAGATGCTGTTCAGAGCTGGAGGCGGCTCGAACTCAGGAATGCCAAAAGCCAGTGCCGGTGCAGTGTGCCAAGACCGTGCCGGGCTTGTGATCTTTCATGGCAAGACGCAGCTGGGGACTCTGAGCTCAGCCTGCTGAGCACTTCACCGGCCCACTCGCCGCCTCCCCAGCAGATCCGTGCAGTGCCTCCACTGCTTGCCTATCGCTAAACCATCTTGTTTTCTTCTCTGCTGCCTTCTGACTTTCTGGTACCCTCTGGGAGCTCCCTCCTCTCCTTCACAGCACACCCGCAGCAGCCACCTACCCTCCCGCGCCCCAGAAAAAAAGCAAGCTGCAATTAGCAGGGCTGTATCTCAGCGAGGGTGTTCGGCTGTGCTCAGCCCCAGCGCAGCCTCTGCAGATGTCGGTGCCCTCGCCCCGAGAGCCCTGCTGAGGGGTCGCTTTTGCTCACGAACAGGAGCGCTAAGGAACGGCAGAACTGAAGTGCCCTGACAGAAATGCACAGCATGAGGGTGTGTGTGCACCTATACCCACACACACGTACATACAGAGTATATAAATATATACAAATGAGATACCATATATATATCCAGAGAGATGTGCGTATTCAACGGAGTAATGGTAGACAGTGGTACGATAGGATTTATTGCCTCTCAAGAAATGGCACGTAAGCAGGGTCGAGGGGCGGGGAGCCTGGATGCGAGGGGCCCTGGGGGGGTTAAAACAACAGCATCGCCCCGGGATCGCCCAGGCTGCACCCCCGTGCAGGTCACAGCGAGTGTGCAACGCACGTTCTTCTGGTGTGGGAGGGCTGGGTGGGACACAGAGCGATGCCAGCCTGGCCACAAGCCAGGCGAGGAATGGCTGCAGGGAATTTTGCTGTGGAAAATTTGGTATCACACCACATTGAGTTCTTCAACCTCTTTGAAGCTCACAGGCTGGGAGGGAATGCAGGTGAAACAGGGCTGTGGCCTCCATTTCAGTGCTGCATCCGAGGAAGAAAGCACGTAATGTTCAACATGGAAGGGAGAGGTGGCTGCTGGCTCCCTGGGACCATGGAGAACAAGGAAAATGTGGTCCCTTTCACTGATTTTAAATAAAATCAAAGGAAATTCGAATCAGAAAAGAGGTAAAAATGCTGGCTGCTCTGTTTTTTCCATCTCTGGGCTAAACTACACCAAAACCTTAGGTCTTTGCAAAGGGGAGAGAAAAATAATCACAGGAAAGAGATTTCAGGGGTCAAGCTGGTGATCTGAAAATACTGCAAAAAGGTTTGCAAAGTAGTCCACACAGAAGAGTTTCCCCAGTGTTAAATACCAACATAAAAGACGCAAGAGAATATCTTTGCTGAGGTACTGGAGTAGTTTCCACAATTTACAGATTACAGTAATTTTAAAACCATGACTGGTTAAGGGCATGACTGCAACGAGTACAATATGGAGTAATTGGTCTTACTTTTAAAAATAGAGTTTGCAAACTGATTCAGAGAGTGTTTGCATTTCTCTCGTGCACAGTTGTTCATGTATCTCAGAAATAAGCCCAAGATACATCAAAATTCTTAACACCAAGGGCCTCCTCAAATACCTCCAAGGCACAGCCCGACCCTGAGTCCCTCTGGCTACAGCTACATAATGGGGTGCTTTCTCTTGAGATCAGGCTTTTTTTTTGGACAGCTTTTCTTCCCCCACGTACACACAGGGACACACACATTTAGACCAGTTGATCTGAATCAGTTTTTGCAAACTATTTTAATTAAAATCTTAACTTGTTGGAATAGTCCAGGTCTGCACATGATATACATGTAAAAATGGTTACTACACAGTTCTTTTTGAATACAAAAGAGCCAATATGGGATAACCATCATTTGGATTCAGCATTCAGTCATGCTTGACATTACACAAAGAGATGGGTTGAGAGAATTCTGTTAAGTAGCTCAATTTAAGCCAGAGACTTTGACCAAATTCAAACCATAACAGAAGCAAGAATGAACCCACTGAACTTGCAGCTACAGCCTGTCCCTGCTGTTGCTGCTGCTGTTTGGGATAGAGGAGCCGAACTCAAAATGCTATGTTAGCACCATGCTCTGGGCACGCCCTCCACGCTCACACAGTGAACCCCAATACAGTTTTGGCCTTTCATTTTGGTTTTGTCTTTCTTTCTAACACCAGGAAAACACAGATACCTTTCCTAAATCAGTTTTGCTGCATTCCAACAACACTGCAATGCAAAAGAATGACCCCCAAACATCCAATTCCACATAAAAACATAGCAGAGGAAAGGACAGGACAACTCACAGTCACCACTTGCCCTAGGGGGTGACCAGAGGGCACCTCCGTGGAACCCCTGCCTCGTCCCAGGCTTCCATCAACTCTTAGTACTACAGAGCTCTTTACCAAGGGGCTGCTCAAACACATCTTGGTAGAGTTTCCACCTTCAGTTAAGAGTGATATGCTACGCCAAGATGCTAGAAATCCCAGCTGGATTCACCAGACACTGGATTGGGAGTGGATGGTAACTCAGCTAACGAAAGAACGTCGCCCTGTCGAGTACTGAACAGCAGCGAGACACTGGAGCATTTACTATATAAATATGTCACATGGACAAACACATTCGGAGAACCTCGCTTTTGAGCCCTATAAACATATTAAAGGCAAATCCTAGAGTTAGCAGCTAGTGTTTTCTTCAAGATGATTAGTGTGCAAGGAAAAACATTTACAAAGAACCCTGGCTGGTCAGTCCCCAAGACGGAAATCTTTGCCTCAAGTCAAACTTCATCTACCTGCTCTTCCCACAGTCCTGGCTGACCCGGACCGCCCTGGCACTGGCACAAGAGCGTGGGGGCATCTCTGGTTCCCAGCACGAAGGGATGACACGATGCCACTAAGTCATTCAGTTATGAGACTCCCTGACCCCTTATCACTGTATGGATTTCACAACCTCCTTTGCTTCCTTTCAGTAGTACAGCAGCTTTAACGAGCCCTCTGGAAGCAGTGCCTTCTCACATGGCGTGATACGCTGCCAAAATATCACAGCATCTCAAGGGACTGTAAAAGTTGTGAAGTATTGCAGCAATGAAAATAATAAAAAGGAGCCTCACATGCAGCAAGATCTACAGTGGTGATGTGGGTTAGTTGTCAGCTGGGAAAGAGTCATTGGCTCAGCTCCTCCTGGTATGCCGTGGCAACTAAACATTTCAACAGTTGGCTACACGCTACATGTAAACAGGAAATTGCAACAAGCCAAAAAGGTAATAAATTGGTGGATGTAGTGTAGTAATGAAAAACCCGATCAATGGCATTTTGTGACTATGGCATCCTTCAAAATACCTCTGGCATTTGAGACTGATTGGCTGAAAGTCTAAACATTTCTGAATGGAGCAAAAAGGACTACGCTGGGCTCCAAGAATTATTCTGATGCTTAGCTAAAATGAGATGTCACAGTATTAGCTGTACAAGTGCATTACTTACGCTCCTCTGCCCAACCTCATCTGAGCTACCAGCAGCACAGTCAGGGAGTGCCAAAGCAGATTTACAGTTTTAAACATTCCTAGCCTGTTCCCTCCAGACAGGTTTACCTACACAGTTCTCGGGAAGCTGACCAGTGCCTTCTGAGAGAACATCACTTCTTACACGACACGGAGCGGGCACTTGGGTAGAAGGGCCCTGATGAGCCCTGATGTCTCTTGGCCTCTCTTCTCACCCTTCTTCCCCATCTACAACTCTTTGAAAATGCCTCTTGGCAGAGGCAATACCCTAGAAATTTATCCAATTTAATGACAAATAAAAATGGAACAGAAGATCCAGCTGTTCCTCCCCTGGATGTTGGTTTAAAGGCAGCTCGCCTGGTTTTTGCAGGGTGGCAGTTCGAAATTTATGGACATGGGAGGAGGTCTCCATTCTCCCTCAGACTTCCTACATGGATGGCATAATGAGGGCAGTCTGAGGCCCTTCTGTCCTGTCAGTGTGATGACCACCAGCCAACTCTTCTGACTAATTGCATATATTTCTCAGACGCCCTCCCAAGACCCCTCCGAAAAGTAAAAACAAAAAAAAACAAAACAACAACAAAACAAAAAACCAAAAACCACCCCCCCAAACCCTGCAGCCAAATACTATGACATCCCAGTTAGTAAACACAAAACGTAATGCTTTACAAAATGAATACAATATTCCATGTGCACCCAGCTTCCACACGTCAGCACCGCACTGAGGAGGCTGCTGGGCTGGTGTCTGTAGGCAGTTTCTGTTGGCAGACAGCTCCAGTGGAATTGCCACCCTCAGTTATTGTTTAAGTTATGTATAAGACATGTGTGAACCATTGGATATTTGTGAAGTAACACTTGTGCTCCTGCTCATGCCCTGCTCCGTCCGTCCCCCAGAAGCTGTCCGCCTCAGAGCCTGGGGGCTGTTGCGGACCCCTATAGCACTACTTCGAGGTACCCCCTGCATGGGCCCCGAGGGGTGACCCCATGGCTGGGGTCCACCTTGCATTGGATGGCCCCAAGCTTGTGGTGGGCCACCCATGGGATGACCCCAGTGAGGTCCTGCACCCCCAGTAGGATTGTGGGACCAGCCAGAAGCTCCCGGGTAGCTGTGGCTGAACGCCTCGGGGGAGAGATTAGAAAGAACCATATTACTAAAACCTAGCCTCATGCTTTCTGAGTCAAAGGCTTCGATCTCGCGAGCTTGACGCTCCAGCAGGCTTCGTATCCGCTCGGTACGCTCGTTCTGCAACGCCAGCATCTCCTCCTCAATCTAGGAAGGAAAAAAAGAGACAGTCTGTAGCAGCAGGACAGGCACGGCCTCTGGAGGACCTGTAACAGCTACCCAGGGACCTTCTCCCTCTGTTTGTCATTCAGACTGGCTCTATATCAGATGTCCCTGGGCATGCAACCCATTCTGAATACAAAAGGGTTCAGTCCCACAGACCTGCACAGCCCAAAGCACGGTGAACATTAATCAGAGGGTGCTGGTCTCCGTTCCCTGGTGAATACACAAGTTTCAGGGATGTGAATCCAGAGTTTGCACTGATACCAACAGCTTGACATAGATTAATCTTTTAAGATGCAGCAAAGTCTACAGCTTCCATAAAAGCCTACTGGGAAAGCACCTTCAGGTGCAGTCAAACACTTGCCAATGCCCTAATGTGACCTTCACCATTTGTAGCTGAATCTGATGATGATGACTACTGTTTTCTCCAGGATTCAATGCACAAGCCCACGTTCCGCTTCCTCTCTAATGTTCACTGGCCAGATTTTCTTAGCTCATGTATTTATCACCTCCTATCCACCCCTTTCCTAATTTGGTTTCTCATATTTCACTACCCTGGTACTTTCTCCAGAGTGTGTGGCTGAAGGACGTAGGCAGTGCTGTTTGAGTTGTGTGGCAGATTATTAGCTAGATGATATGCAAGCTGGCAACTCCAATTTCTTCCCCATAACACTGTTTCAAATTGGTTTCAAAGTGTACTTTAGTAGGGGCACTGGCATCAGCACTCTAAGTACCAAAAAATGTGGGGCTGTGGCCTCTTGACACCCATCAGACAGGGATGAAAGCCTTTCTTATTAAAAACTTTGAAGTCAGGTGGAAAACCAAAGAACCATTTTCTTCTTGCCAGCACTGAAAAAGCTGCTTTTGGCCTTGGTGAAAAAGACCAAATGGGTAAAAAGCAGCAGCCAAGACTTTTAGCACAGCTCACTGGCATCTCCCTGCTGTCAGCAGCAATGTGGCCAAGAGGTGTTATCTTGGTCTGTGCTGAAGGTACTGGGCAGAGCCTTGTACTTGTAAGCGCTCTCTTGCCTGAGTCAGGGAATATGCAAAGTGATTTCATCTGGAGTTTAGGAAACAATCTGCTCCAGCATGAGTCATCTCCTGAGCCATTTGGGGCTTTCAGAAACTCCTTCTCCACTTGCCTGTTTCTTAGCTCTAGGTGAATGACAGGCTCTGCATGGAGCAGCCTTGTTCACTATTCCTGCTGAAAGCCATGAAGGCAGAAGAGGAAGAAGGTGCCTTCTCTAACATCAGCTCTCTAAAATGCTCCACTTGTTTTTTTCCCACTCCTGCTATCTAAGCCGAATTCACCTTTTCCAACGTCTTCAGCATGTCACTGTTTTCAGGCTCTGTGACAGGATAACACACAGGACTCGGTGCAACTGAACTTCACTGAAAGGCCTGACACTGCGTTAAAATGACACCCCTCAAACGGCCTCGGGATGCAGGACTCTGAAGATGAAGTGTCTGAGGCATGTGGGAAGGAAATGAGTAAATCTGAAGTCTTTTTTAAAGACACTCTTGGGACACGCTCATTACTGGTGCAACACAAACAACAATGCATCAGGGTATGGTTTGTACAGTGCCTCAGCCTCTGGCACTCAGAGGCTGCACATGGATGGGGTTTGGTTACTCCCTCTTTATTCCAGGGCTGGGCACTTATGCTCTGGTGAGTTATGGTGATGGACACCACCAAAAATAAAGAGCAGCCTGCTGAGAAAGAAGCAGAGTCCTATGCACACACTAACTTCTGGAATCTGGTTTATTATTGAACACCAGGGACTGACTTTGCCACAGGCTACACATTTATTTGCGCATATAAATGCAGACACTCATCTTGTGCACATACCTGCCCTTTTCTGGCTGCCAGCTTCAGTCAGCACATGCCAGCAAATACCAGGTGACATCCCTGAGGGACCCACATCAGAATACTCTCAACTCTTAATTCTTACAAAAACAGAACAACACCTCTCCTCCCAAAAAATACCCCTGCAAAAGAAGGATGTGTCTGCCTTTTCACCCACATGTTTTCCCCTGAGTTGCTGCCAAGTGACTGTAACCCCACCAAGGTCTCACTGCTGGTCCATGACTTTGTGATTTGCATGTGCCAGGACTGCATGTACTGCTAAATGAACCTATGGAAGTTGAAGCCCCATCCAATGTTTTTGCTATTTTAAGGCAACACAGGGACACAAACACACAAAAGATCATGCTAGGTCTTCTTTTGATCCTTTTTTCCCTCTCTATGCAGTAGCATTGCCAAGCTTCCTATCACCATTACTGATGACAAATGCTCCACAAGGGGTTTTTAATGCACAGAGACTTCAATCCTGGTCCACAATGAAACACTTCTACAACTTCTATCATTGGCTGATGTGGGTTTCCTTAAGTCACCAGCCCCACTGCAACTTTTAACATAACACTATCTGCAATATATGCTGCTCCCACAGAACAAGCACTGGCTCACTGTGGCACACTTCCTTCCCAGAGCAGCTCATGCCACCAGAGGGCAATGCACCTCCAGCATAAATCCATACTCAAATGCCAGGCTGTGACGGGAGCTGGGACCAAAATAACTAGCAATGGTGTCTGAAGACAGCTATTGCACACGTCAGTGTCACACGGGAACCCTGCTTTCACAAATTCAGCTGTTTTCAGAGAGTCATGTCCACTTGCAGGAGACCAAAGCTCAACATGACTGTGCTGTCTCCTTGGGGATGCTCCCTCAGCTGGCCATGAGGTGGAGCAGTGTTATGTGGGCTACCCCAGTCTCCATCCATTAGCCTCTGGGAGAACTGAAGTGTAAAGAACCTCGAGGCCAGAGAGTAATTGCCCTAATTTAATAATCACTGGTCAACAAACTTGGGAACTGCAGTGTGAATGGTGATGGCTGGCACCCACAGGGCAAATCCAAGGGGAAAGGAAGTGCAGGAGGAGGGGTGATTGTGTATTTCCTTTCACTGACTGGTGCATTTCCCTGCCTTTGGTTTGTCTGGGCCACTTACACTTCCATACACACCACATGTCTGGCACTGCATAGAAAAAAAAACTTCAACAAGGAGCAACTGTCCCCCATGCTTGTGATTCTGGTTTGTTCCCTTTGCTCCTGAGACACAAAATTTCATAGGGAAGCTGCAGCCTGGTCTCCACAGACTGACAAATGGAGCAGATCTGCAGTAAAATATTACCACAAAACACACAGTCTCAAACATATTTTAGCTTTTTTCCCCTCTCCTCAAAGACCTACCACTGATACTCATGCTAATTCCCAAAGCCCCCGCCCCAGCTTTAGGTTGTTACTGTCTGTTCTCTGATGAGCCAGGGAAGCTAATCTGCAGCTCAGAGAGAACAGTTCACTTTCCCTTCTGCCCAGAGAGGCACAGCTCCCTCTGGCACACTTCAGGCAGCTCTATCCCAGCCAGAAGCTGCTCACAAAGGAGGGCTGAGCTGGCAGAAAGTTTAGTCTGTGTGTCACTGAGCTCTCACCCCAGAGAGACAAATACCCAAATGATCTGTGTTACTATATACAGCAAGGTATAAGCAGTTTCTCTCTCACTGATAAGTGCAATTTAAGATCTGAAATACGGAGCACGTTAAGGATGCTCACATGCCCATTTTACCTTCTGCTCAAGGAGGGCCCGACGGAGGGATACCCTCTGTTCAAGATCACGCAGCTCCCGATCATGCTGGGCTTCTGCCTGCATCTTGATTTTACTCTGATATGCGTTCAGCAGCTCCAATTCTTGCTGCAGCTGCATCTTCAAAACCTGGCACTCTGCTTCCTGTGCCTCATCCAAACGCAGCTGGGAAGGACAGACAATAGAGATGTTTCACCATGGGGTAACCACTGCTGACACTCCAGGGGAGGACCGCGGGGAGGGGGAGAATGGGATGGGACATTGTTTTCTTAGCAATACAATTGGTCTCTATTGTACTTCGCTTCGCTGAACAGAGGACCTATAGTGACAAAGACTGGTGACAGTGAGCCCACAGCACTGATGCAAGTGATGCTGATGAGCAGTGGCGCCTCAGGAACCGCGATCCACACTGCAGAGACCAGACTGCTGGAGGTGCAAACATCCTCAGCTCTCCTTTTGCTAGAGGCAAAGAGAAGCTCTCTTGCTCTGTTCAACTGGATTAACCAATTACCTGTACACAGGAGACTTAAGACCACAGTCCTGCCAATGCAGGACTTGGGCAAAAAAATATAATGAAATAAACCTAAAAGCAATATGATACTGAACTTTTAACCTTCCCATCATAAATGAAGCCAGCTACCCTGCCTCACAGCGTCAAATTGGTGTAGAAAGCAACGTGAGCGGGATGCAATATGCAGGAAGTGCAAAGAAAAGTGCACAATCAGTTGCAGCAAGGACTTGAAGCATTGCTCATGTGGTCATTCCTTAAAGAAGGAATCACAGAACTTTCACAACACTTTGCCCTCAGATTTACAGCCAAAACTCTGGACTCCTCCGTGACTCAATGAGCATCTTCCACCAGTGGGACATGTTTTGGTTGGTGACATCAGCAAATCAAAGCTAAATGACTTATGACAGCCAGATGCACACTATTTAATGATGCTCTAACAGGGATGTTTATGTTGCCACATTTCATGCAAAAGCAGTCCTCTGGCCACAGAGATGCATCGCTTTGCATCTCTGCAACAGCAGCTTCAGCTTCAGCCTGCCTGGGGAGGGTGGTGTGTCTTTCCTCTGCGTTTGAACGCTGCTTTTGGAACACAGAGGAAGGACTTGCGCAGGGTATGGCATGTGCAGCAAGGAAGCAGAAAGCCTGCTGTCAGGATACAGAGCCGTTAAAATGCAAACATCCCTCTTTGGCTGAGGAACCCTGGGTCCCTCGGAGGCGACTCACAGCTTGTGTAGAGAGCATTTCATTAATGCTGTGATCATACTGCTCAGCCAGGATAGCCAGCTTCCGGGTCTGCTCCTCCTTGAGCCGTTTGAGGACAGCTTTATGTTCACTCTTTGGCGTGGTCTCCAGCAGATGGTTTCTCAGTGCTTTGTACTGTCTGGTTTGGATCTTGCATGTATCCTGAAACTGCTTCTTTATCTGTAGTTCTTTTGACTGGAAAGATGGAGGGGACACAAAGAAAAAACCAGCATGTTTCAAATGAGCGAAATATCCATTCAAATGGATATTTAGGATTACATTAAGGATATGAGTTCAAGAATCCACAAATGTATATTAACATCTACAGTGCAAGGAGGGAAGCAAAATACACAAGAGGCAATGACTATTGCTGCAGCTGCTTTGACACTGCTACTGTGCGAAACAATTACAATACAGACACTTTTATAACAAAGCTCCAGCCTAAATACAGCTGTCTCTGCACAAAGAGCCTCACATTTGTCACTGGACTGGATCCAGCCCTGGGTGTTGCTTTTCAAGAAAAGTTCTTGAGGGACAGGACTAATATTTATTAGCACCAAAAGCCATACTTACACATGACTGTGCTTGTATGGCACATATATATGAACAGCACTTAATGTTATGAAAAGAAGCAGATCTGGTGCATGGGAAGGGACAGGGAAAAAGAGTGACACTTTTTCCATTGAGGGTTTGACGAATTTAAGATGTATTCTAACCCTAGATATTAAGAGCCTGGTTTTCATAAAGAAACTCAAAAACGGTTGGGAAAGATTAGATGCTTAAAAATGTACACCACAAGAACATTAGTACTGTGCTGGTCTAGCAAACAAAACAATTCCCCAGTCCCACTGGAGGCTTACTGGAGTTTTCCTCCCTTTGCACTTGCTACCACCTCTGTAATGTTTAGAGACGTAACTGTGATTGCCCGCAGGGTTGAGAAACACCAGTCCTGGAAAACGTATCAGGTTCTGATTTTGCTGTATGACTTTGAGGAAATTAATTATTTTTGGGGTTCTCTGTATCTTTCTGCAGGAGGGCTGGCAAGGATGCTTCTAACTAAGCAAAACCCAGAAGTGATGAGCAATGGTGGTTACCTGACAGATGGTCAAGTTCACCATGGTAAGAATAAATAAATAAATAAACCCCAATTACTAAAATCAGACATCAGGGCAGTCGGTATACACTGTGGGCCTTCCCCTTAGCCACCATGGCCAAATCCTGAAGCACTGGAGACAGGAACAGAATACACAAGATTCCTGTCCTTCAAGTAAGTTGGAGGAGCTCTGGGATACGAACCAGTGAGGCAGATCCCTGTGCATGCCTCACATCAGCTCCTCCACTGCTCCTCCTGGCATTAACTCAAAACTCAGCAGGGCAGGTGAAAAGTACAGCATTTGCAGCCACCTCGAAAGGCACCCAGCCCAATTCAGATACCAGCACACTTGCTGCATAAAGAACAATAACACTTGGCTAACCTGATGCAGAAAACACGACAAAGATGGGTTTCATTCAAACCAAAACATGTATCACGGAGAGGAATGCATTGCTTTTGACCTTTCTAAATTTCACAGGAAGTTATTTCCCTCCAGGAAACCTTTAAGGTTATTTCTCCCTGCCCTTAAGGGAAGTGTCAGCAGGTTACACATTCCCATCAGGGACCTGGTCACAGCAAAACACTATCAACCTATTTTGTCCTCATTTTCTGTGAAGTCTTGCTTGGACACCAGACTCTGTTTACAGGTTTCCAATCCAAATGCTTTAACAACAGGAAACAGAAGGGAGGGGTAAGATTTCCAGTCAGACTTCTGACAAGATCATTTTGACCTATTATTGTGAAATACCAGCAAGAGGGTATTTGCATCACAATTAACACACTCAAAATAATAACAGCCGTTTTCACTGAAGGCTGAATTCTAGCTATGGGTCCTTCTGGTGCTGTCACAGAACAGACACTGACCGTTAAAAACCTGCTTCCAGGACAAAGGGCCTCACTAAATAACAAAGGGAAAGTCTGAAACGTGCCCTTGAGGGAGAACGTTGCTGGAGAGGGAAACTGAACAAATGGTCAAATTATCTATTCAATTAAGAATACTTGCCTGCATTAGTCAGAAGCAGGAGAAGGAGTTAACGCTAGAGAACAGCCTCAATAAAGAGGGGATTGTGCTACAAACCCAACGGTTGTCCACAGGCTGCATTATTAGCACTGTGTGTGCGCAAAGGTGCAGGATTGACAGCTCAAGCCTGAAATCCTTCACTAATCACAGAACAGCCATGCAAAGCAAAGTGCAAGCTTTCCATGCTCCCTGCAAAACGCTCCAGCCCTGTCCTCCCTGGAAAAGGGAAGGGGTTGGAGAGTCTGCAGAGGTGAGAGGGCAGCCAAGCCCCTGCAGCCCAGAGAGACCATGGATCCTGCTGTCCCGACTGCAGCCAGGGAACGAGAACGGACATGCTGCCCACTCGTGTTTGCACCGCATCACCTTGGGGAGGCAGAACTCATTCATGCTAATCTCAGAAGGATCAACCTAATACAGCTGCTTCAGTTTTATTCAGCTCAGAGTGCAGCACAGCTTCCCTGTGAAGTCATCAGCTATTTATACACTATATCCTTGGAGATTCTCAACAGCGATCAGATGGTCCCTTGTTCTTACAAGCCAGGTTTTCACTATTTAATATTATTCTAATATTGACAAATCAGGCATAATTTTTCCTCTTCTGAAGTTTTATTTTCAAGTTGGTTATTTTCTCTGTAAAAAAGGTAACTTGCAGGTGGTGAAAACTAAATCAGATGGGAAATATGAAGAGGAAAGACCTAGAACAACAAAGAAACCCCATGCTCAGTATGCCATACACTCGTTTTGTTACTGGCACAGCTGAACACTGGGTGGAGAGAAGAAGTCTGCCTCCTCAAAGGAATGTACCAGGCAGCTTTGTGAAAGGCCTTACACTCCCTTCTCAGACACTTCAGAATAAACCACTGGACTTCTTTGGATGAAGTGAAGGCTTACAATGAAAACACTAAAAGCCTCAATTACAGAGGCCCCATAGTTCTGGTCAGCCACCACAGCTACAAGGGCAGCATGAGAAACCCAGGAGAGACAACACAGCAAAGGTCAGTGCCAGGAGCTTCCTGAGGATACTGCACTTGGCTGGTGTCTCTCTCTTCTCCCCCCACCACTTGCTACTATGTCAGCCTTCAGATAAAAACAGTAACCAGGTGAGTTAGCCAAGCGTGATAATGCAGTTCATTTTGATGCCCACAGCAGCACAAAAGCTTCTGGTTTTTATTTTTAAATGACACTGCTTCATGACAGAAAAATAGATTTTATTCTTGTCTACGGGGGAGAAGAGGATCAGAAAATGGTGTAGGAGGAAGAAAGAGCGGGGGGAAAGGGTACTGTGAAGATTAAATGCATTTGAAATACCCCAAAAAGGGAGGGACATTGCTGAGAAGAGCTTTCCAAATAAAAGGAGGGAATAATGCTGCTGTGGCCTGTCTGCAACACACTGTAGCCCTGATCACCACTGCTGTGGTGCTTGCAGACACCTCTTCAAACCAACGACCTTTCAAGTACCCTGGCCCTGCCCACAGTGCAAACAAGAGCTGACCTGTAAGGGACCACTCTTCCACCACCACCAGCTCGCACCCAGAGTTCCTACATCCCTTTAAGTACCTTCAGGCTCTTGGGTTGCTGCCGGACCTCCATGACGTGCTTACGCCTCAGCTCCCGCTCCCGGCGCTTGTTGTATTCCAGCTGGTTGGTGAGCTCGGTCTGGTGCTGGAGTCGGATCAGCTCACAGCGCATCTTCTGGATGGTACTGAGATGGCGGAACTCCAGCTCCTGCATGGACTCGTGCTGACGCAGCAGCATGGCGTGCTCCAGGTCCTTCTGTGTCTGCCTTTTGTTTAGCTCCTAACAGGAGGACAGAGGGAATTATTAGATTCTTTGTACTTACTTGGATTTCCGTTCACAAAGTGACATTTCACTTTGTTCACAAGGGCATTTCTCTCTTTCCAAGGCATTTGAGGACAGAGCAGAGAGTTTCTTCGTCTTATCAGCAGCAGACAGCAATGCCACCGGTAATTTTTCCTTCCTCATTTCACTTCTTCCTGTTCTAGATGCTCAACAGGATTCACAGTAAGCGTTTTCTGGAAAGGACTCTAACTGTTGTGCCTGATAACTTTTTGGATCTAACAATTCTCCTGCAACAGGGCACCGATCTGAACGTTTGATGCCGCATGATCCCACAGGGATTACCAAATGGCAATGCAAAGCATCAAACCGCTGTTTACCGAAACACTTTGAATGTGGTAACTAACACTTCTGTTTGATTGGAGCCGGACTGCAAGTGCTCCTGTGAGATGCACTTCACACACACGATTCCAGGTCTCATCTCTGCCTGTTCTCTTACCTCCCGAACCAGGTCCTGCTCCAGGTTATGGCGGCCAAGGAGCATCCGTCTCTTGAAGCGGCGACACTCCAGCTCCAAGTACTGCCTCTGACGCCTCAGTAAGTTGGCCTCTTCCTCTGCCTGGAAATGCTGGATGTTCTCCTTCTGCTTGGAGAGCCACTCCTGCTTCTCCTTCTTTGGAGTGCTCTGGTTTTCATTCAGCTCCTGATAATGGCAAGGGAGTCAATTGTGAAATAGTCAACACCACGCTCCTGGGCCATGAACAACTGACAGACCTGACTAATAAACAATGTCTCAAAGCTGTTCTACCCTCTCTTCTCCAAGGCTGGTACCATCCCAGCCTCTCCAAAATGCATTGTATCACATTCTAAGGGTGTTCCAGGAGACAATTCACAGATGAGCAAATTTAAACTACAACTTTTTTTTTTTTTTTGCACTGGTCGTTTTAAATGGCCCAAGTGCTGGTTCGTATCCACAGTTTCCAGACATATATATTAGCTCAAAAACATCAAAATGATGGTTTGGCACTGAAAACATTTGGAGGTCCAGCCATACTGCCTGACAGACATTTTTACAGGCTCCCAAAGGACTTAGGGGAGGAGGAAAGCGTTGACATCCTGTTGTTCAAACACAACTCCAGCCACATGAAGCAGATCTGAAAATTTGTGTCTTGCTTGATCAGAACTCATATCCATTTTACAATAACTCACTGAGGCAGAGACACTGAGATGCCATAACTTACAAAAACAATATAATGAAGTTCACAGGTGAAACTTAAGAGTCTCCACATTTGTACTACATTCGATAAACAGCTTAAAGTATCTCTGGCAAAAGACTCTGCTTGCTTGAATTGCATACTAGAGATACCCATGCAGTAATTACGACTTGTTGTGATACATTTCAACTGAAGTATGAGACAGAACTCCTCTGTATTTCTCCAGTGTTTCTTGGTGCTCTGTGATCTACTGCCCACTTAGAAAAAGATTCTATGTTATTACAAAGAGCCCACGCTACTACAGTTTTTGTTAGATCTTTCTTGGCTCCGCTGCTCTTTAGCCTTTTTTTTTCTCCTGGGAAATGTCTATGTTTGGGAATATTCCCCTTTGGAGCAAGTTCCAAAGTTGCGTCACACAAGTTGATGGTTGAGCACTAAATGGCTCTTTCAAAAAAATTATTTATAGTGCTTACGGTCTAAGTCCACAAAAAGAATCAGGAAGTTTGATTCTAAAGTTTCTCTTCGTTTCACAGAGATCTTGATTTTCACTACAATGCAGTGATTATTAAATAATTACACAACTTTCTGCATTAAAATTAAATAGTGTTTTCCAGGTATTTTCCCTAAAAAAAATGCAGGTCGTGTTTAGTGCTCTGTTCTCTTGATCCTGTACAGAAATATCATTAAGTCATAAGAAACTCCACTAACTGCTGCAGTGCATGACCCCTATCTGTAGCAACAAGGTATGACCTTTCATAGACTACCTCCTTTTATTCCTTAAGATTGCCAAATTTGCATGTTTCTGGTTAAAAAGCAACATTAAACAATGAAGAGGTAAGCACTTTCACAAGATAAACACGTAAGTGCCAATAAATAAATAAACTCCCTTACTCTAAGGTCAAAGATATGAAACAAATACAGTATGAACAGGACTCTGCTCCTGAAATGCAGAACTTGCTGGAATCCTCTGAAAGATCTCTGGTGCACAGTGTCACCTTTATTTCTGGATGTTCACCACTCTCACACTGTATCACACACTGCACTGTATTCACATTTCTCATTACAGATGAGTTACCTCTTTGAGTTGCTCTTTACGGAGTTTATATTCTCTCTTCTGTGACTCCAGGAAACTGTTCAATTCTTTTTTCTGCTGGGCCTGAATATGCTGTTGAAACTTCTTTTCTTCATTGGCCATCACTTTAGCCTACAACAAATCCAGAAGCAAATCAGTCTGAGTCCCAGTGGATTACAGCTTGCGTTCCATTTCAGCACCAAGACCCAGAGCTCATGGTACAGTCAGCACGATGCTCATCATGACTCTGGGTAAGTGCAAATCCAAGGAGCTTGCCCTCACTCTCTCCTCATTCCCCGTCCCATCAAAGCACCCAGCAGAGTCCTTTCCCAGTGCCTCATTCCCTCAGCCCTACTGTTCAGCTAGTCTTGCCTAACAAAGTCAACACCTTATGATAAACTATATCCTCAGCCCTCCACTGAGAGACCCGAGATGAACAAAGAATCAATACTCACTGCTGTAGGCAGCACCACTTCATTATCAATTATTTAAAAGCATAAAATTCCCATATCCATACACAACTAGACAGCGAACATTTAAGTGTAGCTGGCACATTTCTCTGCAGGCTAAATCTCCCTCCACAACACTCGATGGCAGTCAGTTATTGACAGCACATCCATGGCAAGAGAGGGGAAAACCCTCACAGTGTTTTTTCTGGGGTCGGTATTCTAACATTCAGTGTAACACACTGTGGTGAAGGACATACCTGTCCTCTAGTTGCATCACCCCTTAGTGTAAGGAGGTGATGCATTAGCCTTTTTCTAATTAGCAATTTGCTCAGCTCCTGAAAACAAGACATGTAAGAGACCACGCTCACTGCCATCACTGGTGAGGGGAAGCGAACAATTCAACGTAACTGACAAACACGGGCTGCTCTGATAAACCGTAACCTCCTACCTCTTTCTCCATGGCTGCTTGGTGCTTTTTAATTAGCTTTTCCATTTCTGCAGCGAAATTGTTACGCTGTGTTTCAAGATCTTTGTCCAACCTGAGGCGATGCTCGTCCATCTCTGCCTTCAGTTTATTCTCCAATGCCATCAGTTGCTTCTGGTGCTGCCGCCTCATACGTTTATAGCCAGACATCTGCTCTCGGAGCTCAGAGTCTTGTTCATGTTCCTGCATTTGCCTTGTCACCTAGGAAGATAACCACATCGGGCCAAAGGAAGTTAATGCTGCCTAATCTGCTTTTCAGTAGTCTTCAAATCACAAAAGAAAACGATTCAGTAAAGAAATATGATTTTGTTGTAAAGAAAAGCACACATCCTAATGGCAGCAGAGCAGATTAAAAACTCAATTCTGCTGTAGAAGATAAGCTCACACGGGCTCCAGCACAAAAACAGTACAATTGTTATAAAGCTGGTACTAAATAATGGCCTTTTAGCCTAATGCAATGAGGGTGGGTATATAGACACACACAAATATTCATAATATGCACATGAAAATAAAAGCCAGCTTATTATTATAAATAGTTTCCCACATTGTACTGGGCACATTGGGTTTGGAACTATTTAATATACACAAATTACATGGGCCCAGGTGTCTCATTTATGCCTTATTAGCTGACACTAAACTATTTCAGTGATAGGATCTCAGTCAACGAGGATAGCTCACATTCTGATGAAATTCTGCAAGCCCTAAGTAGCTGCACAGAGCTGTGGTTCAAAGCATCCCTCCCTACACAACTCCACCAAAATAAACCCTCCACGTACCAGCGACGCTGTGCGTATGGTAGCAAAGTGCTCTCGGTTGCGATAATGAGACTTGTGGCGAGATACTTGGGGAGGAGACTGGGGTTCTGATGCCCTCGTTCGAGGATCCGACTCCTCTCTGTAGTTTTCTTCCTCCTTATCAGCAAATATGAACGTGAGGGGATAAAGAGAATCCGTGTTACTAAAGATTTTTTTTTCCCCGAAGATGTTTAAAAGGAAGAAAAAACACTGTACGGTCATCAGCCCTGAAAGATCCTCCTGCCAATAAGAAGGGTGAAGGAATATACTGCGACAAGAGCTCTGATCTTGGATCTTCGCTCTTGGAAATTTCATTGTGAATTTTTATTACTAAGAGAAAAATTACTAATTAGAGCTGAAAATGAGAAAAATAAATAGAAAACTGAGAGACGAGTTAAACAGTTTACTTCAACAAAACATGAAAAGTATAAAGATTTTATCACGTCTGAAAGACAAAAGCAACATCTTTGTAACTCTGAAAGACAGAGGATTTTCATTACACCCACTGCAGAAACACCTCAAAGCAAATTTTAGAATTTGTCACGGTGTATTCCACATTCTTATTTTGAGTTTGTCATTCATCACAGCCCGATTACTAGCTAGATATGATACACTAATTAACTCCCCGAGGAAATACCTGTGTCTTTGTTGCATATCTGGGCAAAGAACAAGACATTCTAACCACACCTATCATTAGGCAGGGAAACGGTGGTGCTTTGAGTTAACGAGTGGTAACCCCTCCATGGTGAGGGCATCACGGCTCTGAGGGACTCTCGCCCAGCTCACCCTTCACCGGGCAGAGGGAAAGCAGGGAAGTGGTTTCCACTCCATTTCTTTTTCCATGCACCTTTATTCATTAACCAAACATTCAAACCAAGTGCTGAGAAGCTGCATGCTGCAGAACAGATTTCAGCTACTATTGTGGGTCTTGAATTTAAGAATTCGCTAACAAGCAGGTGGGAAGGGGGAACTCTCACATCCTGTTGTCCAACAAAACAGTGCTCTGCAAACCAAGGGGATCCACTAAACAAGCCTATTTACAACCTCCCAATAAAGCAAACTGCTTTCAAAACAATTCAATTTGTAAAACAATTTTAGTGAATTAACAAAAATAAACGACTTTCAGAGCAACCTTCCCAAGCTTCCAGTGCACATTCATATATTTGGGGCACAATAACAGAACCTGCAGATAATGACTCGGGATTGGAAGGAGTTGACTTTTCATCATCGTGCCAACCAAATCCTCTCCCATTTTACACCTTCGAAGTTCAGCAGTAAAAATGCAGAGCTTACCGGCTTTAAATGAATGACAGAGCTATTTGACATCACGGTGTGGTCCCCCTCCATCATATCCAGCTCGCTCTTATCATCCGAGGCATCTGGAAGACTGTTAACACTACTGCTTTGGCTACTGGCACTGATAGACATACTAGGAATGGACTGATTACTTCCGACACTGTTCACCGTTCCCGTCCTGCCGACACCATGATCTTGTTCCTGGGAGAAAGGAATTATTATGAAAATTCAGACCCATCCCAGTTGTATCTGTGGACATTACCAAATGGAACATTCATTCCATTTCTTTCTAAAGGCATCCACCTGCCACATCATGGCAGTTTCCACCCTCCAGGCACTGCCATCAAACGTTTGTCTTGTGGGCTGTTGGGGAGAGAAGGAATCAGCCTTGTCAAGATTAACTGGTTGATGTCGGATCCTTTTCAACAGCGAGCCTGTTAACAAGCTGAACTCTATCATGTATCAGCTACAGTATGTCACCAGAAACTGTTCTGACACCAGCAGCACCTGAGTGCTCAGCTGGGACCCTGCACCTCGCAGGTTTCTTTATGGACTGCAGAACTGCAGTGGTGGTTGCAGCATTCAAACCCAAAAAAGATAAATTTATTTCCTTGATGACTTTTTTTTTTTTTTAATAAATCAAGCACAAATCTCTATGTCTTAGAGCAGCATTCTCAGATAAAACTGTAAGATTTTCAAGGCCTTGTAGATATGGCTAAATAGAGGTTAACTGCAATTGGTTAGGAGTCCTCATGAAGCCTCATAAACAGGCAAAGAAAGCGAGGATTTACAGAACTGGAAGCTGACTGTTCAAGCATGAACACATGGCACAGCTTCTTGCCAGCACTAGGCATCTATCCTGTTTGTCCTTGTTTGTGCCTTGAGGTAGCTTTATTCCAAGCACAAAGGGGAGACAGCATCACAGCCAGGTGTGTAAACAGCCTCCCTTTGTTTTAGCAGTATCTGAGTTGTGGTTATTTACATGACAGCCTCATTTTCTCTGCTTCAGTGACAAAACCCAACATTTCTCTCACCTCCTCCTCCTCCTGTGTTTCCACTGCAGGGCCATTGTGGGCCTCCTGGAAGAGGAGCTTCTTCATTTTACGATACTGCAGGTTGTCCAGTTCTCTCACTGCATCCTTTGTTCTCTGAATCAGGTCTATTAACACTGTTTCGGGCCGCTCTCGAAGAACAAACATGTGCTGTAGAACACACAAGCAGGTGAGTGACCTCTCATCCCTCCACCACGCAGGTTTTGAGGATACAGTGATGAGCTGTAGTTGGGTTTATTAGCCCTCTTCCCTGCACAGGAGAAGAACACCTTCCCAGCTTACGCTGGCACTGTTTTTGAGACTTCGTGATCAAGATAGATTTCAGAATAATTGCTTTCTGATGGCAGACTTCCACCAAAAAAATAAAGATGTAAAAAATCCAGAAATGGTATTTCACACACCATGAAAACGTGCTCAGTATAAACCTAGACTTCAGTGACGTTATCTGCTTGTGGTTTAGCGAGGGAAGAGCAAGAAACACCATATAAAAGCTTAAGGTGTGAGGCTGGTTAGTATCTTAAACCAAATGTTAATTAACTCATGAGCTAACTCTCACTATAAAACCCTTTTCCTTGTTTAGAAAAGCCTGAGAATCAAATATTCATCATACAACTCTGAGTCATAAAATAGGCTGTGAACCTTAGAGCCCAGTCTTAGAACAGCTCACCATGTTCTGCTCTTCCTTTCTTTCTTTCTTTTTTGGTTTTTTTTTTTTGGGGGGGGAGGGGGGAGATAATCACTACATTCCTCTGCAAAGGTGGCTACATTTTGCCAATAGGTAAAACAAGTCGTGTCTATGTATGTCAGAAGCAGCTTCTGCAGTCTCCAGATGCAATGTGCTGTGCAAGCATGAGTCATTATTAACACCACCGCTCCTTTCATTTTGTTCCTTTGGAGAACTGCACTGCTGTTTCCAACATGTCACATTCCCTACCTGTCCCTGTGAGGTGGCACTGCAGTTGTTTCAGGCTAGAGATGTGGAAGGAATACATTCCCAAACGTTTCATTGCCATCAACGTTCCCTTTAATTGCAGCACACTGCTCAAAATAAAACCAATCTGCAGAATTCTGAAACGGCAGGACTACACACCCACATCGAAACCTTTCCTGGGTAATTGCATTTACTTTTTGAATAGATGGTTTTCAAAGAGGCACAAGTGCTCTGAGCCATTTTTAGGTAGAACCATGCAAAAAGGTGCTGATAAAACCTTCATAAATAGCATCTATTTCCCTGCAATGCAAAAAAATCTGGAAACGCTGTTTAGCAGAAAAAGGGCCAGGATAAAAAGAAACCCAAAATGTCATGAGCACTGTAAAGAGAATGACAAGTTAGCAAAATTCTGAATGCCACCTGATGCCACAAAGGAAATCCACCAAAGTCACCCAATAAAGCAGCTCTAACACCCAATTTCTATGCGAGTTCTGTTCACTCAGGAACACGTCAACTTTTTGCAACCATCTACCCCACTGGCTTTGTCTCCGGACTAGAATGAGGAAAGCCAAGCACCTGCAGCATTCAGGAGCACAAGCAAAAAAAAAATACCTAAGAAATAAAGCAAGAGAAAACCTGCTAATGCCTCTTCATACCAAGGAAAAACATGGTGAGGAAAAACTGCTTTCCTCTGCCCCCTTTCCCCCAGGGATACCATTAGAACAGCAGATTTCAGATCTCTGCAAAGCACACAGGTGATGGGAGAGGCTACAGAGCCTTGGGGTGTACATAGAAGAGAATAAAGCAGGAAGTAACAAAAGGTATCTGTTAGCTAATGCATGGCAGCTCTGTTGGGATTAATTATAATCACTGCAATGACACAGCGAGTTCAAGAAACAAACTCTCAACAAGTTGATGGCCATCCACTGTCACTTGATGGAGCGACCTTTCATGGTGAGAACTCCAAGGCTGACTTGGAGAGTCACCTGGGGAACACAGGGACACTGCAGAGAGGCAGTAAAGCCAGGACTGCCAGCTCAGTACCACCCACAGCACTCCCAGCTCAAAGGTGTTCGGGCAGAGAGAGCATCATTAAACCATAACCTTGTACAGCAGGTGAGAAAGAACACCATCACAGGGCACAGCCCCTTTTAATACCACATGGAAAGCAAAAAGGACAAGCAAGCCAACCTTCAGAAGCTCCTCTGATGTAGGCCTGTCTTGAGGAATTTTCTGGAGGCAAGAATCTACGAAGTTTCGAAAATAATCAGACCTGTGTCAAGGAGAGGGAAAAAAACCCATCTGAGTTAATGACCCAGTTTAATTCATTAAGCAATCAAGATATACTCATATCTGGGTGCTCTTAGCAGAAAAAGTGGGGAGAAACCACACAGACCTAGTAGTTCATCCTACAGCCTCTGACATCTCTAGTCAAGCCAAAGCCCACCACTGTGAGTAGGCAGATTCCTTTAACTTACACACAGAATGTTTTGGCTTAAGAATGCAAAAATATGGCCCAATTCAAGAGGAAGGAGAGCTCCATATAAAAGCAGACACCCAAAGAGTTCAGTCTGAGCATCAACTCTGTCAAGTTCTACACTGCACAAATTCTCAAGCTCTATTCTGAGCCCCTGTCCCATTCCACCTCTGCACAGGTGTTTTATCCAAAATCAGTATTGAAGTATGATTCCTGAAATGCCTTTGGCATTGCCTCTGACACAACTTTACACTATTGTGCAATCTCTCACCAGTAAGAATTAAAGTCAGGATTTGTTAAGTAACTTCTCTCATTCTGTACAAGCTACAAGTCTGTATTTCACCCCTTCTTTCTTTGAACACAGGTCTTCAGAAGGTCAGGATTATACCCCAAAAACAGCAGTACAACACTTGTACAGGTTGTATTTCTTTCCACCCTCACCACTCCCCCCCATCCCATCATGTAATTGGGCGGGTTTGCTACTGCAAATTTTCAGTAAATTAAATTACTGCATTTTTTTGGTCAGAAAAATGCATAAAGAAAGCTGAATGTTTAGTCAATCATCAGGGCATGAAATTGCTTAACCAGAGAATCTCAAAAGTAGAAAAATATTTCTAAAAACAAGGGACAATGTATTATGTTGGAGGCCTAGTACTATGGCTCAGTAAACCACAGTTAGGAAGTTTTCAACTTCTGAAATTAGTTTACTGCGTTTGCTGTTTCAAAAGACAGTTGTTGAGGCTGGAAGGCACAAAATATTACTACTGTGCTTTATTCTTCTGAAGTTTATGCAACAGACACTTGCCACACACAAGCTGTGTCTTCATCTTGCAAAGCAACACTTCAACAAAACAAGATTTAGGAATTGACAGTGTGGTTTGTGATTAAAAAAACACTAAAAACCACAGTTCTGGCAGACTTGGGAGCTTCAGAAGTTTACTGACCCACGAACAGAATTTTTTACAGGATCTTATGTTCTTCCAGCAGCGTGTCCTGTTTCTACCACACTGCAGAGTCTCAAACATATATTTAGTAATTGCTCAACTTTGTATATAAAATGTATAGTGAATCTAATGAGAACCTTCCAGCTCACATCCTCCCAACAGGAATCCAGCCATTTCAAGAACTCAGCATGACAAAGCACTCCATTTACAGCAATTCCCTACAACATTCCTCCCTCAGCAATACTCACCATTCATTAGACTGTAGTGTAGGGGATTCATTCTGCGCTATGTGATATAAGGCACTCATTGCGTTCATGTTAAACAAAGGAGGCTTCCTTTCCGCTGCACACAAGAGAAAAGAAGTTTTATACAGGGAGATAGTCCCATGGTTTTTGCCCAGTTTTTTTTTTTTTTTTAGTTAAACAGAAAACCACATCAGCAAAATCCCTACTGCCTGAACGTGGAACCCCAAACCAACCCTACACCCTGCAATCAGACAGATATGTTGGCATAAGTCCTGTGCCATTGCAGAAGATGAAAGCCCTTTGAAGATCAAATGCCTTGTCCTCTCAAGCTTTTAAATTACGTGGTTTATCATAGTTGAGTTCTCTGACTCATTGTAATGTACTAAAATAAGAATAAGTTAACAGTAAGCTCTATACTCTGTGTTTAGCCACTAAGCATTCCTGGTTTCATACACTCCCCCCCTTCTTTTTTTTTAATCTACAGTTGCTAAAAAGCTAAGAAATATTTATTTCTAGCAGGACAGCAGTGATGAAGAAAAGGCTGGTTACAAGAACCATCAAATCACACTTAACTGACTAAGCACATGGGCAGGAAGTCAGCAACAGGCCAACTCTTTATACTATTTTGAGAGTTGCATTCTCTTTGGCTCTTCTCTCTTTCAAGCTTGTGTTACTCTTATAGACTGACACAGCATGAAAGCTTAATGAGGAAGGAGATGATCTCACTGTAACAACAAAATTGAAGCTTCACCAGAATGTTTATGGGGTAAACTTATAAAGCTCAGTCTCGCCATAAACATTCCAGAGAAGCTGGTCAGGCCATGGGATGTCTTTAACGCCAGTCAAAATGCAAAAGAAAACTTTCCTTCCTCAAAAAACCACCAAAACAAACAAACAAACTAGGAAAAAAATAACGCTAGTTTTCTTATTCTGCTCCTCAGTTTTGAGTTGAATAGTAGCACTGAGGTACGAATTAGAGATCATGGTTCCCTTATGGTTATGGCAGGATGGACTGAGCTCTCAAATTCCTCAGAATGAGAAAATTGAGGAGTTAAGACTTTCCTCAAATGTAGCACTTTACCTTCTCTAATCTGTTAGATAACTAGCTGCTGCTACCAACAGTCAGACTGCTTATTCATGAAACTATTTTAACTGACAGTTCTCCGTAGCTTTTTTCTCTTAACTCACCTGAATGAATAGAAATCTTCAGGAAACCCTGAAACTGAGCCCTCAATGAGGCCATTTCTAAGACTTCAGTGACAATCTGAAAAGACTCCTAGACATCCCATTTTTCTGCTGCCTTCCCAGGCTTACTCAAACCAACACAACCGAGCCAGCCACACCGACCCAGCCTACAACACTCTGCTGTCCTGACCTAGTCTCACCTCCCACCACGCCAGCAGCCCGAGACGAAGCCAAACGCTTCATCCCGCAAGAACGCGGCGTGCAGGAGGCTCCCGGGGGTGTGGTGGCCATGAGCTCACTGCATTCCTGGAGCCCTGCAGCCAGCCAAGACTCCTTACTCCACTCGGAGCAGGGTTCTGTCATGACAGTCACACCCCTTCAACTTGCTTTATATTGGCAACCAAAAAAAAAAAAAAAGCCCACAAAAAACACACAACAAGTCTGCTCTGAAGAAAGACTCTATTTCACGTCCTGGAAGAAAATGAAGTTGACAGTTTGGAATGCCAGACAGCATTTTTAGCTAAACTGTGCAGTTCACATGGATTAGTGTGTTCCTGAGAGCTCTCACTGCCCGGCTGGGCTGCTCCTCCAGCTGAGGTCAGGTTGGAGTCTGAGCAATCAGATCTGACAAGGATGGGAGGACAGCCCCAGGTGCACTGGAGTAGTGTGCCTGGTGTTGTGCTTTGGTGAGGGCATTTGTGCTCCAAGAAAACATTATGTGTTAAATTGAAACAGAATGCCACACTAACAGTGTCCTTTTAAACTGACTTTCTGCTTTAAAGGCTCTGTTCTAATGGTAATGCCATCCTTTCTTTAGGCTTTGACTTACAAGTTCCCACTCCAAAAACTGGATTATTCCCTGTCTTTTTGTCTAAAGAAAAGAAAATAAATCTATTCACAAGTGACAACATAACACTGTATATAGCTTTGAAAGTGTCCGCTTACCTAAAACTTAATTACTGCAGGACTTGTTAATGCATCTTAAATTTTCACACAAACAATATCAACTTATAGCATTAAATATATTTCCACAGTGGTAGTCTGAATGGTTCATTTCTAAAGCTGTTCAGCAGTTTTTCAGTTCAGGAATTAACTGCCTCTCCCACAGAATGTGAACACCCTTAGTGATATCACTTGGCTACTGTCTTTGTCTATATAACTCTTTTTCTTCAGGTAATGAAAACACCAGTTCAATAAACATTCAACTGGAGACTTGTCTTGAATTTTAGAGAGCACATTTAGCTCTTTTCTCCAAAACTCAAGTCCCAGAAAAACCAGGACAATGAAGGAAGCACAGTTCTTCTGCACTGTGATTCAGCTGAATTAGTTCCAGGTATTAAATATTTTACAATTTGTCAAAGGAAATAACTTACCTAACTCAATACAGGTAATTCCAAGAGACCAAACATCTACTTTGCCATCATACTGCCCTTCATCCATGGCTAAAATCACTTCTGGGGCCATCCTAAAATAGACAATTGGTTCTCATAAATGGGCAATGGAACACCTTACCTTCGCCAGTGTGAAATAGGCTACTTCACTGATTTCAGTTACCATAAACAAACCACTCCCCAAGCCATCAGGCATGACCATGGGGTACTGGGAACAAAGACCAGGCACCCACACTAGTGCAGGCCTGCAGAGGCTGCATGATGTCCTCCTGTGCTTTGCCCAGCTTTCCATTTCTGAGTATCACCACCTTCTCACCCTCCCACATTTCCAGTAGTTTATCTGGCTGACCAACTCTGGTGAAATAATTATAGCATGCAGTTGTGTAAACACCACAGATTAGGTGTAAGAGATCAAAAGCATACAAGGGATCTGCAAAGGGGTTTGTTCAATGAACCTGGCCCTTCCTATGAGAGAAAAAACACTTCAGTTATTTCAACAACCAGACGCAGTAAGAACATAGGAATTGTTTAAACCACTGGGGGGAGTGATTAAAATATATTACAGATGATTCAGTCCCACCTCTACCACTTAAGGTCAGTGTAAGCAGAACAACAAAACATTTTTCTTACTTTTTGTGAACTACAAATACAAGGATTCACCATTTCTTGGAATCCAGAGCCTAGTTACTATTTAATTTTTTTTTTTTTTGTACAAAGTACATTTCATCACTACCACAACTAGAAGATTACAAAGCTAGCTCCAGTCAGCCCAAGTATATTAAATAGCCAGTAAATGATCCTTTCACTTCACAAAGCCAGAAATAAGTCAAACTCTTGGCTTACCAATATGGCGTCCCCACAAATGAGTTGGCAGGAGATGCTATGGAAGCAGACCCAAAGTCAGCAAGTTTCACCTGTCCTGGCTCTGTCAGCAGGATGTTTCCTGCCTTGATATCTCTGGTTATAGAATACAAGTGTCAGTATTACTCCTCACCAAAGAAGAAAGCCTTCTATTGGACAGACTACAAAACACACCAGTATTCACATGTTCAAGCCGTAAAATACCCACATTTCCACAAAATATCCACATTTCTTCCAAATACAAAGTCTTTAACCATTAGGTTAATTGTTTAACAGGGCCCTTGATTTTGGAATCTTTTGTCTTAAATGTTAGTCTTAATGTTTGTCTTAAAAATCAACTGAAAAAAGACGCATCAGCATAAACTTCACGTACAGTTCAGCAAAATCATCTGAACCAAATATGTTATCGATGTTTTTCAAAAAGACCTAATAATGTAAGTATTCAAATTCTTCATCCCACTAAAATGCAGCACGTTAAACACAAAGAACATCTGCATCCCAAACTTGCTGTGTGCTTCTCAACATGTTCACGTAAAACTAATTTTTCAAGAATTAGCGCTCCCCCCTCCCACCCCAGCAATCTTGGCCTTGCAGTTGCTACGAGTTATTTGGGTGAACTCAGCCTGCCTTCAGGGACAATCAGCATCGGATCAAGGATTGAAAAGCTTAGCAGATTCAAAGGAACTCTACAGAAATTATGAACACCAGCTGTAAGACACAGTGCATGTGCAGATACACAGCTTGCTACTGTTTAGATTTACTGCTGTAAATCACTTTTTTGGGAGCATATGGACTCTGTGAAAAGAAGATCTCTGCTCACAATATTAAATTTGGGATGAAGGCGATACAATCAATAAAATAAATTACCTGTAAGTGTGTGAGGTAGCAAAAGTATAACCACTTACCTATGGATCATATTGTGAGAATGCAAGTATGCTAATCCCTGGAGAGCACCATGGGTAATTGCTGCTATTTCCACTTCTTGCAATGGCTTTTTATGAACTTAAGGAAAGAATTTATGTGAAATTCAATATTACAGAAAACAATACAGTTTGCAGCATGCAAGTGAGTACTCTTAACAACGTAAACAGAAATACTAAACATTTATTTTCAGTAGGTTCAGCATGAGAAGCCAATGTAAAAATAGTTCACCATCTATAATCAGGTGTAATCTTCTAACTGTAAAACAGTAGCTATTCACTACCAAAGAGACTACTCTGCATCCATAAACTACATTCCTGTCAGTTCTGTGACCATTCTCCCCAGTAACCATTTGAGACTCAGTATCCAGTTTTCCATTAATGGAGCTAAACCCCAAACAGTAGAACTTTACAACAATTCACACACAAATAAACTGTAGCAATACAGATGAGACTCTGGCAGCTCAGCCTTTTGTCCTGAAATGCTTCTGGCAAGGAAAGCAGCTGAACAACTTACTGGCCACACATATATCTTCAAAGAAAGTTCACTAGGAGAAGCCTGGTAGAAAAACGACCATTTAACAAAAGGCCTCACCAAGCCAAACCCTAATACTGCTGCAGAGCTATTTTAGTCAACAGGCCTACAGTTGTTAGTAAGCATTAGGATCAACAGCAAGGGTTTTCAGAAATAAATCTTGAACTGTCATGACAGAAGAACCTAAAACTCGGAAGAAAACAAATAGCTGACTGACAACTTTTAAATAATATGAACTAAGGAGAAACAGAGCACCTAGGAAAGCCAACATTCTACAGAAAACCCACTAGAGACATGCAAAAATTGGACAGACTGTGCCTGTTCACACACGCTCTGTCCCCAGATAAAACTTAACACTAAAGGACAATTCTGTGATGCTGCAACCTCCTACTTCAGTACTATACTTCTGACTTTCCATCAAATAAACACACGTGACATACCTTCTAGTAAGTCTGACGCTGATCCTAAACAATATTCCATAACAAGCTGTATGGGAAGAAATCAAAGCAGTTGTTAGAAAATCTCTAATAATAAATGTTCATTTTCTAGACCTCTGTGGAGAAATCTGGAGCTAACCTTGCAAACTGCCATTACAAAGCAAGTATTGCTTGGAACATAAGCCCCATCCCAGCACTGTCACACTGGCCCCTCCCACAAGCTCTAACTGGAATTAGCATAACCCTCCTGTGTGAGACACCAAGCAACAACACTTGCAAGGAAAGCAAAAGCATATTCATAACCAGTTATGTATTGTATTGCATATCGTATTTTATATGCACATACTTAACAGGAATGTTAAACTGCACTTAACAAGCTTATCAGAGTATTAAAGGGCTATTTAGGGATTTACTTAAGATTCTGTCCCAGTCAGATTTGAAAAAGAGAAACTAAAACTTTGTCCTACAGATTTATTGTAGCTAATACATGAACAGTGCTTACAACTTAAACTATTAGTTCAACAATATGATTTCTTTAGTATAATGTACTACAAAACTCTGTCAGTGATGGGTGTGCATTGTTTCAAACACTCATTTACACGAAGTTAAATACACTAGAACAGCAGTACATTCACCTTATTCTCTAAGTGAAAGTTTCCCTAGATCTTGATTCCAAAAAGCACACTTGGTTTTACTGATCACCAGTAAGCTCATCTGAGTCTGTGCAATGCCAGTTTTCAGGTGGCTCCCAAAAGCCAGCTGGAGAGATTTTAAAGCTTCCTTAAGCAAGGCAAGAGAAGTGCAGAGCAGCAGATGCTTACCCATGCTGTATGCTCCCGCAGATAGCAGCCTTTGTATTCTATACTGTTAGGGTGTTTTATTCTTTGGAGGAACTTGACTTCCTTAATAATATCCTGCCATTTCTGTAGGGAATAAAAGGAATAGAGAGACTTTATACAACTGTTACCTTTGGTTGTTTTGGTTGTTGTTGTTATTATGTCACTTAATTATTTTAAGAGGCAAAACTATCTCAAGGTTTCAAATAAAAATAAATTTGCATCAACACTGTGATGTTCACTGTTTAACTCCTCAACAGACCTACAAAACAAGTTGTTGATTAATTAGGCTGTTTGCAAGGATCTCTCATCAGTGTAATACTTTATATTTTATGTGTGCATAGGATAGACTGGTAAACACTTAATATCTGAGCAAGTCCTCAAAAAAGAAGAGATCCTCTTTAAATGGATACCATTTCAGTTGTCAAATCAAACATACACTCCAACCTGAAAGAGAAGTGTCCTCCAGCAGGATCAGCTGTCTCCCTCTTAACTCTCGTAGCTATAAAGACCTACCCCTACTAGTCACTATATTACACTGGATGAGGTCCCATTTATCAGCCACCAAGCATCTGATCACAATCTTGGTAATGTTTCTCTATTACTACTTTAGTCTTTACAAGGACCAATTTGAAACGAGTTACCTACTAGATAAGGGATTGGTTCTGCAGGAAAAAAAACCACAAAAAACAAACCAGACAAAACAAGGCCCAGATTTATAATAAAGGGAGCTCTGCCAGTGCAACTTAAAAGTGCAAAAGAGGCCTAAATGTCACGTTCCAGTGTGTGCCTTGACACTGCCACTGCTCCTCTCGGAGACCTCCAAGTTCTCCCACTGTTGCACATCCACATCTCCTCAGGCAAAGAAGGCCAAAGCTTGTGAGTGCAACAGCGAAACTACAACTACCAGGAAAGATTTTTGAACCCAAATGCAGTAGCTGAAACCATTTAAGTATGCAGGAGTCAACACAAGAGTGTTGACACTGCAAATGTTTTTGAGCAGGAGTATCAGTTCTGAAGTTAATCAGAGAGAGAAAAACCTCACCCAACACCCAAAGGTTCAAAGCTGTTTTCCAGGTCCTGTTAATCTCTCAGCACACTCTTCCTCAGGCACAGGTATGTGGTTGGGCTTCACAGAGGGACAAAAGGTTCACCTGCCCTAATGCTTTGGAAAACATGTGCAAACCTCAAATCCTCCTCAATAAAAATTTCAGGGTTAGAGAAACACACGAAACCAGGGAACACGGAAGCCACAACTGAGGCAGCTGATTGACTAAGTTCAGCATTTCTCAATACCAGAAATGTCATGAGAATGGCACAGTGCAGTTATACTAACAAACTCTCTCACTGACACTGGAATGACTTCGCTGCCTTTTACCTTCAGCCTCAAAGCTTCTGAGGTACTAAGCAATAAAAGTCAAATTAAGAAAGCACCATGTTAAACTTCTACACTGGGAGAGAGAGGTGATATACTAGTCAAGAAGCAGTCACGATTTCCTGCATTAAAAAAAGCTCCAAGATCACATTAAGAGCACAGTAATACATTTTCCAAAGGTTTTAAACTTATTTTTAGTATAAAATATGACCTTATTTCAGGGAATAATTGTTCCCATCAATGATAAAATCTTATTATGAAACCAAAGCAAATATAAATGATACCGGAACGCCCTTAATCAATTTTCTTTACATAGGCTAGATGCTCCAGCAAACTTCTGAACAAAACAAATAAATATGGAAGTAAAATAGAAAGTTTTAATCCTGGTCTTATTACTTTCTTCAAAATAAAGAAACATACGCATTGAAGACAAACAAAAGCTATTTCTGAAGCATGCACAGTTTGTTTCATTCATGTGAATAGAGTATTTATAGCTCACAGTAATTAAAACAGTAGGACAAGTAGCAAGTACAAATTATTCTTTCATCAGTACACAGTTAAACAAGTCACCGCAGTGACAAAACAGAAACAGGCATAGCAAATTTAACTATGAAGCTGGAATTGAGGACTGCTGGAGAGACACTGCCACCTCTACCTCCTACACAGACATACACACACAGAGAGGAAGGAATAGTTCAGCTCCTGGGAGCGCAGATGATCAATACACAAAAGGCACAGAAAGCAATGGGCTGTTAGTCAAACTCATCGGAGCAAAGCTGCTTCTAAGATTGGAATACAGAGAATGGAGGGAGGGAACCATAAATGCCTGGAACAACATGCTTACAATAAATACTTCTGTTGAAAAATCATGCCACGATTTGATGGATGTTATTTACCAGGAATAATACCAAATCATCTGCTCGTGTCATGTTGGGCTTTTCAAGAATCTGTGTTAGCACTTAAACATTTCAAGTATAAAATCAACTATCTCTGCTAAATGTCCTAGGGAAAAGAGACACATCTGGGGTGGCCATGAAAACACAATGTCTAAATCTCAGAGGCCCACTTTTGCAGACCTCTCTGCAAAGAGTGCCTTAATCCCTGGCTCTGGCAGTTCTTCCGGAATTATGCTGCTGCTCAGATTTTCACACTCATTCATTCACTGCTGTTTTGCCTTTGTTTCAGCTGCTCATGAACACAGTCATTCCAAGGAAGGATGTGTTCTGCCTCACTACTTTGTACAAGCAAGGCTCCCTCTGAAACTCTCAGTGCTGCATCCAGTGCTGTTATTCCTTTGTCCAGGAAGCAACACAGTTTTGGTTTTTTTTTGAAATGTATTTAAATGGAACATTTAGGGGCAATAAGACACTAACATACAAACCCCATCATTTTTTTCTTTTTTTCCTTTCTACACATTTATGTGGTCCCAAAGGGAGCCCTTTGAGTCTGGAAGAAGAGAGTTCTACCCATCTTTTGCAGGAACAGATTAGGCAGAAATACACTGTGAACAGTAAAATGATTTGGTTTGTTTACACAGTACCCTCATTCACCTTTACAGTTAGAGAAAAGATTTATGTACAGGAACCCAAGATAATTAAAATCATCCCATACAGTAAGTATTTGCAACGGTCAAGGCTTAATGTACAACATGCTCTACATACCTCATTGGACTGCTTCCCACTATATGACATTTTCTTGATGGCCACCACTTCATTGGTGCGCACATCACGTGCCTGGAACAGGAAAACACGGTGCATCAGATTCCTCAGGTCCCATTTCCCAGAAGATGCAAACCAAACATACTCATAAAAACCCATCTTTGTCTCTTAGTTAACTTCTGCAGAGTTTTAAACTAAAATATCTTCCAAGGGGTGTGACTGCTGCATCTATTGGAAATTTCTTTCCTAAGTGAAAGATCACCCTCCTGTCTGTGAGACAAGGTATGACATTTTTCCACACTCAGCGATCCAGCAGGAGTTGAGCATTGTAACTTCTAAACTAAAAATCACAGCTAACAAAGGCAGCTCTGATTCAAGTAGAAGGGATTTTCCCTAAATCAACTTCTCTCTCTGCTCAGGTCCTTTACGAACAAAACAGAAGCAAGGCTCACCCCCGGGTTCCATTCAAACCATAAGGGAAGATGTCTCAGGATGCACAGGAGATACTTACTCCAGACACCGCTGGCTTTCTCCCCAGAATTAGCTTTTGTGTCTTAGAGGAATGCAGATGACACAGAGAAAGATGGCAGTGATCTAAGCCACCCATCTTCAGATTAGACTTTCACTTTCTCCATGTCACATTACTGTCATTTACACTGCACAATACATGTATGTGGTTTTTGACACTTCAAAGGCAAACTTTATGACTTCAGACAGCAACAATCCAATGTAACAACTAGACAGGAAGTGTTTTTATAATTCAGCACCAAAGTAAGGTCTCATTCCCCCTGGCAGGAGAAGAAGCAGCACCTCACAGGAAGGATGGCTCCAGACAAGACCCCAATTTCCTCTGTTCAGGATTTCAGCAGCATGGCAGGGTGGTGGAGGAAAAGACCTCACAGTCTCCCTGATAAGAATAATCAACTTGGACACGAAGCCAAATGATATAAATCAGAGTAATGTGCACCCCAGCATTCATTAATGACTGATGAAAATGCTGATTTTTAATATATTTGTACCATCAAGCACAGCCTATCAGAACATGGATTAATAAAGTATCAGGGCTCTGCCTTTTGTAAAAAGATTTTTTTAGTCATGTTTTAATTCTGTTGTTCATTAAAGAGATTCCCAGAATTCCCTGTCAGTCTTTATTTCAACCAGTTATGATAAGCTTGAACCAATACTATTTTTAATTTTCTTTCTGTTTCAGAGGATCCTTTCTCTGATATTACCTGTTAAGTTGGGCTGGGTGTGACTATTTTTGTTGTTTGAGACAAAAAGGGAAGAATAAAGTTCTTACTCCTAGACCTTTACTAATTAGAGACAACCAGTGAAACATTCAAATCAGTGAAGAACTGCAATAAAGCAGGCAAGCAAAATACTAGAGTAGAGCAGAAGGAACCCAGCTCTAACAAAAGAGAGTGGGTTATTCTTCTGCTCCATCTGCAGTGTTCCAGTGTAGTAGGTTTCCTGTGTCAAGCAAAAGCTATTATTACACTGCAAAGCAGGGAGTAGGGTAAGGATAATACCAAAAATGATTCAGAGGTGCCAGACTTGCAGTTTCTAAGAAACTAAAACCATGAGGTGAACCAGCAAAATTCATGTCAATTATGAAAGGAAAAAAAAAAAAAAAAAAAAAAAAAAAAAAAAAAAAAAAAAAAAAAAAAAAAAAAAAAAAAAAAAAAAAAAAAAAAAAAAAGAGACTTTCTGCCATTGCAGGATGCAATGGAAACAAAGAAAGAGACATAAGTAAACACTCAGCCAATTATCAGGTAAGATAAATATATCACCCCTTGTTGGGATCACTGTTGAAAGGGAAGGAAGGTAGGTACAACTAATAATGAAAAAGTAAAATGTATTTTAAAAAAGGCAGGGGAGATTTCAGTATTGTATGGATTTTTCTGTTTGTTAATTACCCACACATCTATTTATCAACAGCACTTTTTGGTGCAGGTTGTATGCAATGAAAGCAGCCTGGTGAGAGGGTGCTGTGCATCAGAAAACCCAAGTAAACAACTCTATTTCCAGAACACCTACAGTCCTACAAGGCTGAGAGAGGGAGAACCATCCCAGCTGACACCTTGGGAACATTAAAATAATAGAGTTTCATTTGCTTTTCTAGTTTTCATGTGATCCCGAATAATCAAAAAAAGATGGTTCCCAGACAAAAGCCAGGAAGATGTTCAAGATCAGTTCACTTAAACCATCCAAATGAACAAGGCTTATTTCATGGCAGACATGTGTGCACATATATATCCTGCTTTGCTCCAAAAACTCCACACAAAGGACCAACATCTGGTGACCAGAGTAACTTCAGCACTGGTACGTGCACAGAGAAAAAGTGGAGTACGTCACTGGCTTCAGTAATACCCTTTTAAGCAGTTATTAACTACAATCCCATATTATATTAACTGGAGAAAGTTTAGCTGTTTGCAGTAGCAGAAGCAAAATCTTGTTAAAGAAACTTAAGAGGAATAAAGTACCCTAGACACAGACTCCCCTACGTTTTCCTTCTTCATGCTTAATTAATTCACACTAAATATCCCTCTCCATGTTGTCTTCCTCATCTCTTGGGCTTCAGTTTGAGGTATGGGGTACATTGCAAGGAACAGTTTCAGATTCAAGATCTCAGAAGTGCTAATAGTAAAAAAAGTGCAAGACAAGACTTATAGGTTAAAACTTCCTAACACTGAACCAGCTCCAACGTGTCTTTATCAGAAACTTTCTCTTGCCAAAGCAAAGCCCCAAAATGGGTTGGAGTTGTGTGATGCACGGCTCACACTTGTCTTTTTTCAAGTGTCAAAGAAGCACAATTCAACAAATAGCAGCAAGTAATTGCACTCAATAGTGAGTAAATACCGATTTACAATGAACTGATAATTTTAAATGGTGGGGGGAAAAGGAGAAAGAAGGGGCTAGAAATTAATGGCCTCTGATTTTCAATCTCTTTGTAGAAGGAGCTGGTAATGGGCCATCAGCCCTTACTAAAACAACAAAGCTCGGGCAAGCTACAAATGCCTCGATGGCAGCTTCTTGCTGATGTTTGGGAATGCTGTTTGCATCCAGCTCACAGGTGTGTTATGGGTTTCCTCTGTAAAATACAATGTTCCCAAAAAAGTTCAATAATATTTCTTCAACAATATTTCCACAGAGCAGGAAGATGTATTTGTCACTTCCCTCCTTTTATATTCACTCTTTAACCAAAGTGAGTAAACGAGATGAATTTAAGGCCGCAGGTGAGTTCTGTTTCATTAGAAAACAGTTCCTCCCCCAGATCTGTTCCCAGACAGTGGTGGCTCATAGTTTTAAGCCGGGAACAAAATTAAGAAGCTTTTCCTAATTAGTTCATCTGTGCTGCATTGAATTTGTGCTGGAAGGTTCCCAGTATGGTCTGCTGCAATTATTAACACTGAATAGGCATCTCATAAAATAGTGACACAAATGGCTTTCTGAAGGAAAACTGGCAGGTTTGGCCACACCTCCTATAATTATAAATGGGAAAAGGTTTTCTGAGGAAAATGTTTTTTTCATGAAGGTCTCACAGTATTTGGTTAACACACAGCAACCTGCACCGAGGTTACCATGAGGATCCCGCTGCTGGTTGAGCTACACAAGCAGCCTGGGAAAAATTCTGCTGTCCAGACGTTCATGTCAAGTAAGTTTTATGCAGATGGATATTGGGATTCTTGCCTGCAGTAGGAAAGGATGTGACAGGACAAATGACAATAAAAGCACCAACACTCAGGTGTCAAACACAAAGAATGGCTGTAAGGGAGCCTGGGGGGATGCACGAAGGGAGAGAGAACTCAATTTCTCTCAAGGAACAAGAGGTGATAAGGAGGTGATCAGACCAAGAGAACTGCACTGCCAGTCAGAATTGATGGAGCAGAAGTCCATGCTTTAATTTGCAGTTAAATCCCTGCTTGCAATGTAACAATACACTTAAGAGCACCAGGCAAGGACCACATTTTCTTTTCAGTTTGTATGCAAACAGCTCACACGAAACATCTCTGCCCCAAATACCATATAAAAGGAGTCACAGCAGTTTAAAAAGAGTCACAGCAAAAATTCACAAGTCATGGAGCTACTCACAAAATAAACTGCTCCGAAGCTTCCATGGCCAATCTCTCGGAGATCTGTGAAGAGCTTTTCTGGATCTTCTTTGAAGAAGAGCTCTGCAATTTCGGGGTCCTTCAGGCTGCCCGCTCGGCTGGTTGATGGCATCCTGCTGGGCAGTGAGCCGACCGACTATCTGGGTTTAAAGTGCTGCCTCAACCCTTGGCTCATCTGTATGAATGGAGCCTCTTCAGCATGGATTACTGCAAGAAAAAGATTGCAATCCTTCACTGATTATCCTCTCCTCAAAGAGCCCGAAACAAGCTACACAGCAAAGCAGCTTCCACTTCCTCCAGAGCAAGCAGCCCTGGTGAGTGAAGCAACACAACCTGTGTGCCCGGATAATGTCACAGCCCCACTGTGACACCAGTCAAGCATTTCTCCAGAACACAAACTAAAACCAAAACACAGAACAGGACGTATTCCGAGCTCCAGCATCTGCTCAATCACCTGCAGAGCAGTCACAGAATCTCTGACCTACAGCAATAACCAGTTTGTTACTAGAGAGCCTGTATTACTGTAACACCCTCCCTCTGAAGAGTTACACCCACTGTGCCTTAGAGAATTGTCAGGACTTGGTGATGTCTATCACAAAGTGCCTGTTCTTCTGAGGCTCATTTGCAACCCCCTTCTTCAGAGGAACAGCATCCAGGACAGGAGATACCCAGTTCCACACACAACGCACGTCCTTCTGCTCTGCTTCAGCAGAGGCAAACACACATTGTAACTGTGGCAGCACATTTTAACTGTGATAGCACATGAGACAATGGACAATACTCCATTGGCAAACACTTCCTTCAAGGGAACTCGTAAGTTCAGACACAATTGGGAATGTATGAAATCCCTTCTGTCTGCACTATAAGTTTGCTCTCATTTACTCCAAGTTTGTACCTTGGAATCTATCCAGAATGAAAGTATACTGTCAAGTTGTGCTAAAATAGTACTATCTGTTAGCAACAGGTGATGCCAAACAACCAATACAAGTAAAATGCACTTTTTTTTTTTTTCCTATTAAAGGAAGGTATTTGGATTTCCTCTCAAATCCCTGTAAATTGTCACCAATAAAAACAATTCTGTTACTGGCAAACATTCAATCACACATCTCACTTCTTTCCAAAAATCCCTGTCTGGTCTTGTGCTTTTTTAATTCATATTTTGTATCTCAAACTTGTTTTTTAAAAAAGTTGCGGTTTTCTTTCCATTGTGAAGATGTAAAGGACAACAAACCTGAGTTTAACCAACATATCAGAAAGCCCTAGCCCTGTCCATTTCTCCTCCATTTCTGGACATTATAAACTCCACCTTTCTCCAAGCCTCTAGACCATCAATGAATCATTTGTTTTCCACTCCCTGCAGAGCAATTCCTACAGGGATGGAAAAAGACATACTCCTTCATGGTTTTCATCAGTGGTTCTCTTCTCTAGACCACTGCAGCACATGAAAGTGCCAAACTCTGCCTACTCCGTGTTAGTTCAGAGACCTGTCAGCATTGCTGCACAGAGAGCAGGGCTGCGAGACACAGCCAGGATGTCCCTAGTTGTAAACTCCACGAGAGTGTTTAGTTTTTAGGATGAAGACATGCGTGGGAGAGAGAATACAGGGAAGGGAAGCAAAATCCAGCTCTTTCAGTTTTCCTCCAAGCAATCAGCATTCAGAAGGATTTGTGATGCAACCCAGAACGTGTTTCTGTGATAGCTCGTTCTCAGGGGCTAAGGAAAACCTGGCACTCAAATTCCAGTGGTGGACCAAGTATTAAAATAAAAAATAATTTAAAAAAATATATATATACATACACAGAGAAAATCTGCAGCTGCTCACAACTCTGCCACACTGCACCGGTGAGCACACACACATTTCCTATCGATGCAGGATCCCTGCAGGAGCCTTGGAAGCAGCACCCGCACACGACATACCCAACTGCCAGGCAGGCCGAGTGGGATGCACAGGAACCTTCCCTTCCACCTTCCCTTGCATAACGCAGTAACTAATACCGTGTGGGAAGGGAAATAATTAGCTCCAGCTCAGCCCGTACCTGAAGCACACTACATTTATGAAAGCCGGAGGAAAAGTGGGATTTTTGGTATTTTTCTTTCTTTCTTTCTTATAAATCAACAATATTCCACTTGATTCCAGCTCTAACAAGCACATAACACTGAAAGACAACTGTTTCACATTTACAGCCCCCGACGAAACAATAGACAAAAAGCATGTCAGAAAAGCAAGAGAAAGGAGCTGGGGGAAGGGAGCTGATAACCAGAGCACACTCAGTATTATTGAAGGAATGTTTCTTGGATCGACGGTAATGATGTCATGTTCCATCTTTTAAGAAGCATCAGATTCTTACAAAAAGGACATTGTTGTTCAAAAGCAACTGCTGCAATCCCAGAATGCCCTTTTCCCTACATCTGTTAGTCAGAGGGGCTAGGCTTGGATAAACCTGCTAATATGGCCAAAAGTCACATGTCCCCGCGAGCGAGCGTGTGAGAGCCAGCGAGAGGGGAAAACCCTGCGCTCACAGCTGACATGGATTACAGCTTTTCCCCCTCCCCACCGACCCCCGATGCCAAACCAGCCACCAGACTCCTTCTTGGCGTCCTTTCGGAGCACGCCTCTGAAATGTCATCAACAGGAACACTTCTTACTGAAGCTAAAACTCCGACCAGGCCCACTGACAACACACACGGACGTGGGACAGGACAGAGCAGAAGTTCTCACCTACCCTGGTACACCTTAAAATACAGCCCTTTTTCCCTTTTTAATCCTGAAAGCATCAAGACAAATTTCACTACCTTTATTCTTGGAAATAATTGCTGCTTTAAATGCAGGAGAACAAAAATATTAAGTATTAAAATCTATTTAAGAGAGTAGTCACAAATGTGTACACGACACTGTGTTTATCATTTGATCTGCTTAGACGGAAAAATATAATGCATGAATGTAAATTCCATCCATAAGAAAGCTTTACACAGTCTCACTTAATATTAAGTGCTCCCGTTTTTATGGATGCTACAATATTAAATTCCCTGAGTCGTCTTCTTAGCCAGGCAACAGGCACTGCCTGCCAAAGCCCAGCAGTGCCAGGAGCTGAGCTCTGCCTCCTGCCTTGCAGTAATGACACCTGAACGCTGTGGGGAAATGGAAGGGAAGGCAGAAGTGACATGCAAACAGTTACTGCATTATTTCAACTGCATTAAAAATACGGATGAGTCTTAAGATAAAAAAGAAAAAAAAATCAACCCTACGACTAAACTGCACTGAAAATTAAATCATATACCAGCAGGCAGCTGGTTTTCTAAAGTGCAGTCAAGTTGCACTTGGGTATTTTACATTCTTCCACTGGTGCAGTCTCTTCACTACAGGTTTTTTGGATCAGTGGAGTTGTTGCCAGTGGATGGGACTGATCATCTCACCTTAGACAGCTCAGATCAGTTGGATCCTGCCCTGGCCAAAAGATAGGCACCGCATATAGGGTATGGCACCCTCTAACTCCAAGCCACTTTGCAGGTTTCTAAAATTAGATAAATAAATTCACATTTTTTCCTAGTTGTCAGTCATACAAAAACAGAATATTGTATTGCATAATCACAACTACAGGGACTTGGATCAACTCCACTCCTAAGCAACAAGGTGATGTAGGAACATGAGAAAGATTCAAAGCAAACCACAGAATGACCAAGACACAGGACTGGCCCAACTCTATTTCCACACAGCAGGCTGAACTCACTGTGTTTAGTTAGTGGCGTCCATTACTGGTGTAAATGACACTGACTACGGGCCAAAATGTTTTATCAAATTACTTTCATCTGAACAACTATCAGTTAGCAGAAACCACATGCACACATCCACAAAAGTCTGTGAATCGATAAGATGTTTCATCCCTGTAATTATGGCTATATTAAATGTACACACACACCCCTTGAACCTCTGGCATAAGGAAGCTGAAGATGAGGACGGGATAAGACCTGTTCTCTGTGGAGTTTTCTGCCTCCTGCTCAAGTTGAAGTAAGACCCACCCCTGTGACTAAGATCCCTTGGGATGCTGCAGAGCAGAACAAGCAAAGCTCAAAATGGTCAGTTGCCATATTTAAAGTGCATATTTAGGTCTTATGCTGCAGAGACCTCAGAGAATTAAAATCTGTCCCCACTACACTTGAACTCTGATGGCTGTCCGTGTCACAGATAACTGTTTTCATGTAATAAACCAATGCACTAAGAGGAGAATGTGCTTGGCCTTCCCCGCAGAGAAGAGAACCTACTTGCTGAGATTTTCAGCTGTCCATCATGTTATTTCTCAAGTTCCCACCCAGACCGACTCAATGAGAGTGATGGTGACTAGAAGATACTCAGTTACACTAACCAAGAGATGCAGCAAAGCATTTGTGGTCCCTTTATGTGGTTCAAAAGTTTGCAGGAACCAAATCACCCCACAGACTCGCATGTAGATGATTAGCAGTAAAAAGCAGCACACTTTGTCCATACAGATGACATTTCAAGGAATTAACCATATCCAGCATCCTTCAACTTCTACACACAAGAATATCAGAGCCAGAGCTAAACAAATGCCACATGAGCCCAAAATGGAAACAACAAACAGATTTCTGCATCCATCATCCTGCGCCTCCCCATTTCACCGGGCACGAGAGGCACAACACGGGGCCTCCGACGACGGCCAGGGAGGCTGACAGGGAAGTTGTCCTCCATTACTGAGTTACAAAGTTACTTGCAATCTGAGACACGTTTTATGTTATAGCCATCTGCCAGCCCATACACTTAGCAGAGTAACATCTATAAAACCTTATCTTTTAGTATCAAACAGAGCTCCAACTGTGTTTTTGCCTGGTAGAATGAATACACACGACACCTTAAAAACAAACAGGAGACCAGTTATAGCCCCTATGATCTTTAGAGCTGACACTCTAACAGCAAAACTATAAAGTGAATATTCAACACAGAAAACTACTGGTCCTTTGCAGATCTTCTGACTCAAAGTAATAAAACAAACAACAAAAATAACCAGCATCCCACCACGGCACAACTTCATTTGGAAACAATATTTAGATTTTTTTTTTTTAAAGCATCTGCATTGCATGTAGTGCAAACTGTTGCTAAATTTTAGTGTAATTTCCTCTGGCAGGGTCTAATGCAAAAGCATCAAACAGACAGGGAAGGAGTGTCATCATGCAACTGTCAAAAATGGGAAACGGGATTTTCTCTTACTTGCATATGGGTCAGATCTGGGGAGTATATGAAGCTGAGATTAAATTATCCTCTCAACACACTATTAAAAATTTCCTGAATGGCTTCCAGATGACACTGAAAATCTCCACAACTATCATAAATATGATGAACTGGAATTACTGAGAGAATTGACTTCCACATTTTTTTCTTTTACTTACAATTATGCCTGAAGTAAGAGTTAGATGGTAAGAATGCCGAAAGAATGATTAGATGGTAATAATGCTTAAATTTTTTTAAAATTTCTGTGTAGCACTGAACACTTGTCCTGAAAGCACAATTTTTTTTTTTTGAAGTAGCAGACAAATCACTCCCTGTTTTTATAAACTCTGAATAAAAGATCTGATAAAAGGTAAAAAGAAGTAAGCACTCTAAGAAAAGACGAACCTGGAATGGGAAGTGGAAGGGCTGTACAGTTCATGGGGACACAGCAGAAAAGCTGATGAAGGTCCAGCATCAGAAGAAATGAACACTTGTCACACCAGGCAGCGACAATATATGAGACCTTAGGAATGATGCTACTACCCTTGACTTAATTTTGTGATCTGCATACAAAACAGCCTTCAACATTTTAGCCTGACAAATTCTATGCATGCAGTTACCTTATCCAGAAAGACAAAGGGCAGATATTACCCACTACAGGTCCTAAAACTTTATTTGCTGTTCCCAAAAACCAGGTGCCAGCCAGCCTGCTGTGGTGGGGCCTTTCCATAAAGGCACAGACAGAAGGAATTCTGTTGGCTTCTCTGAAATTCAAGGGATCTGCAGCCATTGTGATACTGTCAGATTCAGGACTGTCTTCTATCCACTCTTCTGCACATCTCAGCAAACACAGGGACACATGGTTATCAGGTCCTCCATCATTCCTGGGAAAGTACATTCTTGACCACTGCACCAGATTTCTCCTTCCAGCAAGTCTGTGGAAACTATATAGAATGGTTTTTATTGCTTTCCATTTCTTCAAACCTCTTTTAACCCAGGCTCTGGTCCACCCAGAGAAAAAAAGGGAAAACTCTCTTTTTCCTGTTCTGACAAAAGCAGAGCAGCTCTCAAGTGCCTTACCGTGCTCTGAACACATGGAAAAACAGCAGAAAGTGCCTGTTTCCCTGACCTGCTAAAAATGAGCTTCCCATCCACGCTCCATGACCCCACGGCAGATGGCATCAAGACAGTTGTGTTCCAGGTGACTGACATAATAAAAAGTCTGTCAGCACCTCCAAGCCTCTCAGAATGGACAGCAATTGTAGTCCCCAGACTCATGTACAACAGATCCCTCTGCAAGCTTCTCCCATCAGACTAACAACAGGTTACTTTTTCTCATCCTTTTTCTGCAACTTGGAAATCTTCCTAGAGTGGCAATTAAGGAAGAAAAAAAATCCCAGAAATGAAGCAAGGAAAGCCTGGAGATGCAACAAGATTTAGCTTCTCCCATGCCCTGCAAAAGGGGCAAGGGGCACTCAGGAACATCTCCCTCGGGATCCTCCCAACTTACTTTTACCACTTAGCAGTGAGCTGCAGCTCAGAGGAAAAACTGCTGACAAAGTAATGAACTTGCCTTTCTCCTAATGATCTTAAAATCATTCTTTTCAGTGCATTTGTTCTCCACACCGAATCCACCAGGACTGTCTGTCATTAAGGAAAAAGGAGGTGCGGATGAATGACATTCTACAAGAAACTGTTAGGAAAGAAGTTAAATACTCAGAAAAAAAAAAAATCAAAAATGCTATCACAAAATTGATCAAAAAAAGAACCATCCTGAAATAGTGCCAACTACAAGCAGAACAAAACCACCTGGAATGAGCTGAGCAAACCGGATTGTGGAAGGTACCTGTGGAGCATGGGAAGCCCCACTGAGACACAGCTCTTTTCCACCTTGTTTCAAGTCCAAGCTCACGTACAAATGCTCCTCTGCTTTCTGCCAGTCCCCAGGGGAAGGGGAAAGACAAGATTACTCCACCTCAGGAGTCAGGAGTTCCTTCTGCCACCAAAGGCTGAAGCAGGTGAGATCTTACAGCTGGACACTTGCATGACCTGACTTAGGGCAGTAAGGGCACTTCCCATGGTCTCTAACCCCCCATACACCTGTGTAACAACAGTTCTGCTTCCTGCACAGGAACCGAGATCCTCCTCTGTAGAAGTTCACAGCAAAGAACAGTCATGAAATGCTGACCCCTGCATATCTTTCACGTTCCCTCATCTATGTATTTCTAGAAGGAATAGATCACAAGGAGAAGATGAATCTGTACCTGGCTATTACAGTGAATTCTGGCAGGATTTTTTGTCTGTGTGAGCACCTATGTTCAAATAGGCTTTTCTTCCCAACTCAGTATATCTTTCTTCATCTGACAAGGAGCAAGCCTACCATTCCAGTATTCCTTATTCAATTTCTTTTTTAAAAGATTTTTGAGGAATGGTTTTATCCTGAAAAAACCTCTTTGCAGATATTTTTTCCTTTCTCTCTCTGCTTCCCTACCTCTTTTTTCTTGTATTATACTTCTTCACAGAATAGCCTCAGGAAGACACTTTTATGTTCGAGCACTGCTTGCATTTCTCTTATACTTGCACTTGTAGACTCCGTGCCTTACTTTGATTTCCTCTCAAGATTCTGACACTAAAATGTCCATCATCAACTCCTTGAATTACTTACCCCAGCACACTTTCTGATCCCGCTGATCTGTTCTGCTTGGGTGTTTACTTTCCAGGAATGTCACTAGCAAAAGGGTCAGAAAGTTGCATTTCCCAAACCTCCACTGACAAGCCCAGGATCTGTGTTTCTTGCTTGGATGTAAATATTTGTTAGGATGATCCACACCAGCAGCAAAGCCAACAGTGCAGTAATTATCATGTGCTTTCCACTTCAAACAGAGTGGAAACAGTTTTCTGTATTTCTAATTATTTCCACAATCTTTCAAGTTTTCTAAGTAGTGCAAAAGATAACTAACTGGGGAAGATAGATAATCTAATTTTGACAGATTATATATGGCAACTGTAAGCAAACACAAATACACCTAACAATATCAGTACTCCTGAAAAGACTAGTTTTGTTCACTGGCAATTTTTACAATGTCACTCACACCAAATCTATCACTTAAATAACACAAATAAAAGACATTACTGATGTAGTTGAGAAAAACTAATGCAAAAAAGCATATTGTATTTTTTTCCCTATTTAAAATAACACATTCTGTGGGATCAAAAATTAGACTTAGAGAAGAATAGCTGAAGAATAGCCTACATTAATTTTTCAAAGACCAATGCCATGAAAGTTCAAAAAGTGCTCACCATTCCCTGACATATTCAACATGAACATCTCCTGGATGTCTTTGCTTGTGATAGTTCTGGTACATTTATTAAGAAGGTCAGTTCTAAATTTAGTGATTCCTTAGGCTAGCAAAGCTATGAGGAAGGCAACTGGAAAAAATTAAATCTTCTGTCCCCCTTCTTTTGCAATTCATTAAGTTCACAGCCGTTGCCAACTCTTCTCCTTAACTATGTGAAGCATCACATTATTAAACATTCTGTGAGTGCATCACCTACAGCCAACTCTCCATGGCCACCTCTCTTGGAACAAGGAGCACACGTTCTAACAATTCCAGTGTGGGAGATCCTGTGCTGGCAGCACACTGGCCAGGAAGAGGTTAGCAAGCAGCCAGCTGATGGGAGTCAATTAAGTCTAGAGGCAAAAATACTGGGAAACTCTAGCTGCCTATAAAAAAAAATTAGTCAAATATCCTAATGGGACTTGAGTTTAAAGAAACCTTTTCTTGACCCCTAAGCAATTTTGCACCAGAACAATAAATAGAGTAAACGTAAGCAAATTAGCTATTTTGGATTCAGCATAAATAACTCAGAAATAAGCTACTAAAGCTCACAACATAGATAATTACCCTTGAGAAAAGAAGTAATTAAAAAGTAGCAGTATCACCCATAGTTTTAGAAAACAGGCCTGAAAGGAAGCAGTTCAAAGTCTTTCTGGTCAATCAGTAAAAAAAGAAAAAAAGAGAAAATGTTTAAATTGAGCTTGCAATTGAATTCCCTGGAGTGCAGAACTCCAGGACACTCCCACTCCAGCCACAGGCTGTGTCCAACCTCCCGGTCCACAGGTCAGACTCTTATTTGAGCAAGTATGAGCCTGGCAAAACTGAAACCAGCAGGAGGGACCTAAGGTAGAAAACAAAGCCAAACACAAACAGAAAAAGCCAAGAGAAAACTGTGAGACTTTGTAGGAATTATCCTACAAACCAAGCTGTGACAGCGAGAAGCCTCAGGCAGTGATCCAACCTGACCCATTACCAGGCTGGAAAAAATGCCACCTGGGAGAGCAAGGGAACAGGAGAGATGGTAAATCACCTGCCCAAAGAAGATGACTGGGTATAAGGTAAGGTGCTCTCACAGACCAGGACAGCTGGTCCTTCCATAAACATGTAAATTAAACATTACTGACCTATGTAGACGAGTAAGCAGCTGCAATAAAGTCTGACGTAGCTCCAGAGTGACGAACACTTTTGTCACAACTGCTGTCCCCTTCCAGCAGCTGCTGCTCCAGAGAAGCTCCCAACAACGGCTGCAGCCAAACTCAACAGAAGAATTAACTGAACTCTTAATTAGTGGGAGTAACGTGCTAATCACTTGGTGACTGTGATACACTAAGAACTAGCAAGCCAAGCATTTATGCACTAGACTACATGTCATTAAGAGAACAGAACAACTCAAAAGGATATTCACAAAGAGGTGGAAATACTCTTGTACACAAAATTATTGTGAGAATTAATCACAGGTGGAGAACAGAAACATCACATCCGAACTGATACACAACTAAAAAAAAAGCAAGAGGTCAGATGATACATAATCATGTATTTTGAGCTCTTGTCACCAGAGTGGCCACAGATACTGTGCAGATCCAGCATAATATTTGCATTTAAGATCTGGAATGGGAGGGAAAGCTACATGACAAGTTATATTTAGGGTGGCTGACAGCATCAAAAAGTACATAGGAACCTTAAAAAAAGTATGAATGAGCAAAAAGGCAGGAGATGAAAGGTCAAAAAGTAAAGAACCATCAAGCACATATCTACTCTTAAACATAACTCAGGAGCTGAGCCTGGTGCAGACAGCTCAATGAAAATAATTGTACAATTATGCCAATGTCAGACTGGTTTTTCTTTAAAAAAAACAACATGAAGAATCAATCAGAAAAATAATACAGAATTTCTGACAATGTATTAAGAAGTCTCTGCCATGGTTTCCTCCTGGAGATTTTTCTTCACTCACATCTAGCAATAAAATGCCAGTAGAAAAAAGGCCTCAGAAATGGGAGGTCATAAATGTCCAAGAAGGTAAACTAAGCTTGAGGAGAAAAGGTGTAAGAGTTAAAAATCATACACAGTAAAGCTCTGATAAGTGCTCAGACTTCAAAAACAAGGGGAGAAGCCACAAAATATAAGAGAAGCATGTTTATAACAGAGTGAAGGAATTTGACCAATCAAGGCATAAACAGCAAAATTAACCTGCAGAAATGACTGAGAGGCATTGAGCCCAAGAGATAAAACCACTGCTTTTTAAACCAGACATCTACACGAGCAGGAACATCCCCAGTCAGGTCAGGTAAGGTATCCCTGGATGCTCCTGGCACCTTTCCGAAGCATCCAGGTGTCACCGCTGCCAGAGACAGCACACAGGACCAGACAGGCGAGGTAGGAGAACCTGGATGGCAATTTTTATATTGCTGCTCCTCGAGGGTCAAACAAGCATCATCAAACAAACACACCTTGTTATGAAAAAGGTCAATTTTGTTTAACACAGGAGTTCATTAACCACAGGATTACTATCATAAACAGCAAAAACGTTTATTGAAGAGCTGCAGGGAAATAAGGAGAGTCCCTCACTGGGTCCTAGCAAGGTGCATGTCTGTGCTGGCCCTTCAGCACTGGCAGAGAAGCCATTTCAGAACAGATGACCAGTGAAAGATTATTCTGTTCTTCAGGAGTGATCAACCCCTCAGAGCACACAGGGAGGTACTGGCAGTACAACGAGGGTCTACAGCTGCTTATCCAAGTTTGTAACTTAAAGCAGGTTCAAAAAGGGGTTCAAACATATTTCAGCATTAAAAGAGTTTAAACCATTTGTAACTGTTAAATCTATCAGATTAGCCGTACCAATAAATGGGGTAGCTTTGGTGAGCAGTTATGTCACGTTTCTACAGCCCACGAGCACCTCCCTTCCTGCTGGAATTCCCCAAAGTCACGGCAATATGTCCAGTTTTACTCCAGCTCAGGTTGAGTATTTATTTTTCCGGTTTCCACATGACTGAGCAGAACCATTTTTAAACAGCACACAACAAAGGGAGGAGGCAAACAACCAAAAACAAACAAAAACAAATTAAAACCCATCTTTTTCACTATTCTACCTACTTCAAGAAATGCTTCTCCAGTGGTTTCTGCAAGGTCGAGATCCCTTCCCTTTATGCTTTTCACTTGAAGCAAAAAATATTTTCAGTATGTGTTAAGATAACAAGCATAACCTTTTAATTTGATGAGTTTTATCTGCTTTCATGGGGAAAATGCTCATTTCAACTCACACACAAAACAATTTGTGTAGCGGTGGCTCAGATATACAGAATATGTCTCAATTGGATTGTTACAATCATAGGACTGAAGGTCCAATTAAGTCCTGTTGCTGCTATTTTAAGCAACTTTATAATAGAATCCAATCATCAAATAATAACCAACTCCTGAGAACTTCTCAAAGCCACTACTCTGATTATAAGGCTGCTCCAGAATACCCCTCATATTTTGATTAGGAACCAATTTCAGATTAGGAGCTAGTTAAGACTGATTTACGGATTTATTATTTTAACTTTACACTGGCTTGCTCTTTTTCCCCACACTAGCCTTAGCAATAAACAGTTTTCTTCCCTTTTCAATACTGAGGGATAAGCACGTGTAGATATAATACTGTCCTCTCAGTCTGTTAACTGAAAAAAAGCGCTTTTTATTTCCCTTTATGACGCAGGAGAGAGAACTGACTCCCAGACCATCCTACCAGCCCTTCCTCACATCTGTCCCAAACTAAGTTTGTTTTTTTTTTTTAGTATCCCTGACCAGAATTCTCCACATCTGCTTATTCCCCAGATATACAGCACTCAAGTTTTAAAATCACCATGGTATCAAGTGATAAACTCAAGTCTTTCATATTTTTCCATGTCTATCTGATAAATCATACTTTTATATTTCATATACACTTACTATATACGATAATATATCTTTATATATACTATGTGTTAACTGTATATTTGTTGTTACCACATGACCATACAGTCTGTACTATCTCATTTAGGTATCCCTACTGCAAATCCACCAGCTCATTCAGTCCTTCCAGAGAGGCTCAAGTCCTGCCCTGTATTGACAATGTCCCCCAAAGTGCCCCAGCAGATTCCATTAAGGCAGTCCTTTCATAAGTACATCAAGACCAAAACCACCATTTTAAATTGCCTCTATATTGGTTCTTGAAAACTTATCAGTAGCTTCCCTCAAGCCCACACATCCTCACAGCACTAACTCATCATTACACCACCCTTGGCTCTGGGCAATCTCCAACACATGCTGTACTGACCCTCACTTTGGTGGGATGAGCTGTACTTGCAGTGCTGCTCCAGCCTGGACAGTGCTTGTTCCATCAGCTCTCCAGCAAACCCCTCCTGTTGGGGATAATCCCCCTTACAACATTGTGCAAATGGTTTTCAAATTAGAGGGTGTGGGTGGGCTAGAAAACATATCCTTGCTGCAGATGGGGCAAAGGAAGAAGGGATAAAAAGTATGCAAGAACCATCATCCTTTCCACCCCTGTACCAACAGCTGCCCCACACTCCTGCCTGACATTCCTCAGGAGCGCTCCCTTGCTCCCCATCACCTCCCCCCACGACTGTGGCTGGGCAGGACCTCGCAGTCACCAAACCACTGTAATGAACACATTGGCTTCTGGCAAGACCGTAACAGGTGCCAGCTGCACTCCCTCAAATCCACCCAGCCAGGGACACCAACAGTGGGGAGGGGGAAACTGGTTGTGTGACCCTGGGAATGAGTCACTGCTCAGGTAGCCCCGGCCTCCGAGCAAGGAGGGAGGCAGGTGCCAGAGCAGAGGGCAGCAGCACCAGCCCACTCCCACCCTGTACACTCGTGGCCTGTCCAGTCAGCACCAGCCCTGCCCTTCCAGCAGCTGGGTGGGAACAGAGACCTCCCAGTCCTGGCACAGGAGGGAGGTACGTGGTCTGTTTACCCAGAGATTTCAGGCACGTCTGCTGAAATTCCATAAACCCCAAAGATTTATTGTAGAGGCTCTGACGTCACTTTCACACAACAACAGACATCCCGGCAGTGAGAAATGAGACTGAAGCAGGAGAGGTTTGTGAGGGCCTGCTTCCCAAATTCCGGCAGTCACAGGTTTGTGTGCTACATTACAGCTGTTCTGACTGCTGACATCTCATCTCTTATGTACTTATATACCCATTACCATAGTAACCAAATTCCTGAGAACATATAATGCAATTTTTGTATCTAGTGTATTAGAACAAAATTATTAAGGTTACAAAGGCAAGCACTCCAAAATTAGAAAGTGTCAGAATTCAGACTGCCATCTCCCTTGCCAACCCATCTTCTCTCGCTGCCTCCCTCCCCATCTCCCAGGCTCCCAAGTCACCTCTCCTGCAAACCTCCAGCTCCAGTTCTCCACCAGCTATAGCTCCTTCCTCTCCAACCCCTCCACAGTTCCAGTTTCACTGTACTTCTGTCCTGACATATTCCTATCTCTCCCCTCTCATCTGACTTTTATACCTCCTGTATTCACACCAGGCATTTTCCTCCTCCACACTGCCTGAGTGCTCTCCAGGAATGATTCACTGAACACAGGACAGAGATTCCAGGAACTGGAAACAAGAGGAGCCTCTCTTGTAGGGAAAAGTCCTTCTGGTTTCCCACAGTCCAGGGCTGGAGCATCTTCTGCTGCTCTCCAAAGATAACTGCCTGCTCAGCACCAGGAGCTGCAAAATGCCTCAGCAACACAGAGAGCTGGTTCACCCTCTTTTACTACCATGGCACTGCAAGAACAGGTCCCACTAAGGAACAAGTCTCCTCGTTACAGGAGGTGCTTTGCAAATATGAAGGGTCTCCATCTTGATGGAACTTAAATAAACTGTGAAAAGCACAGGTCAGGAGTTATCCCCACCAGGAAGTGCCACTGGCGTGCAAGCCGATAGAACCCTGCTGGGCTTCTTCCCTGGTCCATCTGCAGCCACTGTGGATGGAACTGGCAGGCAGGGTAACAGAGTAGCAGCAGCTCCCTCAGCAGACCTCCAACAGCCCCCCAGGCACGGTCTTTAACACCCTCACCCTGGTAGCCCCTGAATGCCCCCTGGCCAGTTCACCAGTATCCAAGCAAAGTTTGCCCGGTACCAAGATGGGTCCTGAGTGTCCATGGGTTGGTTCCCCAGTATCCAAGAGAGATCTGCCTGGCACACTTATTTGGGAGAGTAAGTTCTCGCCGTGTTCTTGATCGTAACAACTTTTTATCTTTTTTGCTCCTCTACCTGCCTCTGATGGTTTGCTAGGTATCTCCTGGAGCTTTTGCAAGTAGCTCAGCTCCTGCAGCAGCCTAGATGTGGCATCAAGGCTTTTTAGCTCCATCCTTGAGGCAGTGGAGAAGCAGACTCCATCTTTTAATCAGTCTATTACAGACACAAAGCATGGAACGGCTTTAAAAAAATTATCTGGCTCTTTTCTGGTTTTGGCAATATTAGTAATTGTCCTGAACATAAAGGATGAAAGAGGCAGCTCAGCATCTGCATCTAAAGCTAATACTTGGAACAACTCAGAAACAGAGCCCACAAAGCAGGTTTAATGCCTAAGCTCCATCCTACCTGGGTTAACTCTTACTGGGAGTATTTAAGCATTTTTTTCCATGTACACCAACTCTTCAGCTCCCAAGCAAGAAATACAGCACTTTCTTCTGGCCTGAAGAGATGAGGAAAGAGCTTAAGTTGCTTGAAGGTATCTAGTAAGCATTACAGCATTTTAAGGCTGAAACGGCAATTTCAACTCAAGTAGGAACACATCCATCCTGAATTTGACAGAAAACTGTAATCAGAAATTGGTCTATTCCAACAGCACAGATCCAAACACCTTTATATTTCACGAGTTCTTTGTGTGCTCACACACAAAGCCGTTTAATCCAGCTGTTCTCAGCAATCATTCACAAAAGCAAATGAACGAAAAAGAAATAATCAGCAACCATTTCCACTCCAACCCTTTGGCTGAGGGGGACAATAATTTGACTGCTTCAGTCGATGGACAAAACTATTTCCTGTGCCTTTAAATAGGTTATTTGAGAGAACGTGCTTTCACACTTGGGCTTTCTGAAAACAAGGTTGCCGTGCCTGTTTCACGGGCTCTGGCCTCAGCTTTTTGCATGAGGTGAGGCAGGGAGATGCCAACAGGTGACTTTTTCAAGACTGATCTGATCTTCAGGAGGTGTAGTAAAGGAATAGCATTGCAAAGAAAAAGCCAATTAGATTAATCTTATTTTTCTCCTTAAGCAGTCACGCTGGCAGGGACTGAGCTCAAAGGCCTGTGTCTTGGCCTGCACCGTGCTGGATGGCAGCGAGTCGCTGACCTGAAGGCAACCACTGATTTGGTCAAAGCAAAACTAAAAGCACTCAATCATGCCACCTAATGAAGGATGGCAACGGGAGATGATTAAAGCTGCTACTCAGAGCTATAACCACATGGCACAGCTGGAGCAGGATTGAGCTCTATGGTCTGAAGGGTTTCCTTAAGATGGTCTGCAAGGATGTGGCACAGGGGCCTGGCTCCAGCAGGACATGAGGTAAAGCACCAGGGAATGAGGACAGGCACAGGAACAGTCCCAAGAGAGCAGTGGCACAAGGGACCTTGGCAGGGGGACGTTAGAAATTTTCAAAAATCAATCATCTGCTGGTTCATTTTGGTGTTGGGTTTGTGTTCTTTGCTCTTTTTTCCAGAAACACGGTTTGGCATTCTCTCTCCATATTCATTTTAGCAAATGAAGACTCACACAAGAACACAACACTTTTCGTACATGACACCTCCCAGAGACCCTCCCAGTTCCCCGGAGAGTTTACCAAACATTTTTAGACAAAGCACGACAAGTTGGCTGCCTTAGTTTCAATATTGGAGTGGTAAAGTTTTGCAGAAGAACAGCTAAGTCAGTGAATAACAGAATCATGACCACCAACATCTACCAGCCTGCACAGACCTGGAGAAGATGGGGGCTGAAGGCTGTTTCTGCTCCAGTGGCTGTTTAGAGGTAGATGTTATCAAATTCCTTTCACATCTGCTTAGATTTCAGGAGACAAGCACCCACATCACATACAGAAAAACCACCCTCACATCCTTTTGGCAGCCAGCCTTTTGAAGGGGAGCAGAGGAGGAGGAGCTCCTCGCCCCAAGAGGCTGCCTGTGAAGGGCACGAGCAGGGTGCAACAGCAGAATAATACAGGAAATTTTTGCACTACTGCAGTCTGCACTGCACCTACTCTAGGGATAAATAAAATTCCAATCTCCACAATCTCCACCGCTGTCAATCTGACACCTTTTGTGAATACTAAATTCACACATACAAAGAACTTTCTCCTTTGTAGGTTTTGAAACATCTCACATGCCGTTTCCTACTGGTAACGGAACAAGCAGCATAATTTCATACCTGGCAATTTGAAGCCTCTTTTTCGGCAGTTTGGAATAATGGATTATGCCTTTTGTTTGTCAGTGGGAACAGGGAAATAGAGAGAAAAAAAAAAAAAAATAAGTGCAAAGTTTCAAGCAACAGTTCCTGTACTAAAAGAAGATCTATTAGCTGCCTGCTCCTGTTGGCTAATAAACAAAGGGAACAACAGGTGTCCATTTTAAAAATTCTAAAGATCCTGGATTTTTGAGCTGGGAAAGTAGGACGACCTCCTGATACCTTGGGCAGATACAGCCCTAACAACCGACCGGCAAAAAGCAAGAACTGCTCGCTCATCATGCATGCAGCTCAGCCGAGCAGCCCAGCTGGACAGGGAGCTACTGAGAGCTCAACAGGCCATGCCAGAAAACACTATTTACTTTTTGGACACAAGCTATAAAGAGCAACCAAGAAGTAATTAGGGTTCCTGAACACAGAAGGACAAAGGATATCAGCTCCAGTGTTGGTCAACTCCAAGAAGTTCTTAGTACCCATGGACAGCTTCTCAGAGACCACCAGCCCAACCTCTCACTACCTCTCAGTTCAGAGCCTCCAAAAGCCTCAAAATGCCTCTCTGCAGATTATTTTGCAAAGTCATTCTGAATGAGGGCATATCTAAAGCTGTGGCCTGAAAAAGAATAAACCTGCCCATATTTACATGAACCATACTGCTCACTATAGCCAACAAGCTGCATGAGAGCCAGTTGCTGCCAAGCCACAAAAGGGCTCCCAGAAAGAAAAACTCCAATACATTCCTATATTAATAATAATTTCAAAGGCTTGAATAAAAATCAGTCTGGTTATATCAGCACAGCAGTTGGTTTTGGCTGCTCCCCTGACCCTGGCCGGGGCCCAAAGGTAATCTTGGTGGAAGGCTGCTGCTGGTACTGCCATGACATTTATATAAACACCTGAAGTGTATGGGACAGTTCTCTGGTAGAAACCAACACAGGCATGGCAAGAAGACACTGTGCAGTGCTCATTTAAATATCTCCAAAATGATCAAAAACTGAGAGAGGTTACATTAAAAGAGACCCCTTGGATATTTATAAAATACCCCATGTTTGCATTTGGCACACAACACACATCCCATCCTCCAGCCAGGCAGGAAGGAGTTATTTTTGAGAACTTGATAGTAAGAACTGAAAAGAAATAACTGTGCTTCTCTCACTCTCTTTTTTTCTTTTAAGCTAATTCCTGTTGTATAAAGTCAGCTTGAAAGCTCCTTTCAAAGAAAAGGGGGAGGGAGGAGAGGAAGAATCAGATCTGCTTGTTTTTTGCATTTGACATTCAGGTCTCGTCGCCCTGTTTTGTTTTCCTGGAGGACGCGGCGGCGCAGACCTCGCAGAATGATGACATCACACCCACAAAAAAACCAAAACCCAAACAGGAGGGAAGCAGCTCTCCCTCCAACGAGAGCTCAAAACAGCACCTCTGCTTCTGGTTGGTACCTTTTGGGCAACTCAAAACTCAGTGTGTCCAGGGGTAACAGAATATTCCCTTCAGACCCTGACCCGTGCCAGCAGCACATCAAAATGGGGAATGCGACAGCCCTGCTGCTTTCCAGGCCAGGTAGAATCAAGTTAAAAGGTGTTTAGTTACTGTTCCCATTTAGAAATACCTTCGACACTACATTGTTTTATGCTTGTTTATGCCTGTTTCTACCACCATGAAACAATGCAAAGTACAGCATGTTTAATCACTGTAAATTGGAAACTGCTCTTACTGAAAGGCTTTATTTACAAAGTTATTTCTTAAATATGAGGTGAACATTCTGAGGAACATCTTTGCTGCAGAGCAAGAAGCTGTGCTACACTGGGGACAGAGGAATTGCTAGGTGTGTATGCATGCAGAGTGCAGCACCTGTAGAGGGAAAAGACACACCACTTGCAGGGAAGAGGTGTTCATATCTCATCTATATTTATTAAAACTCCACCTTATTCACAAGCTCAATTCAGACACAATACTAAAAATTTCTCAAAGCAGCAAAACAAACTTAACCTTGCTATTAACTTAGGGACAATGCTGCAACAGGAACATCAACTAACTAGGTATCATTCTCAGATTTTGTCCAGAAAAAGTATTTTTAAAATATGCCACACAGAGAATCTCCCACTCCTCCCCAGAACTTACAAGTCTTGTTATTACTGTTTATTAGATATGAGAAAAAGGTTCTTCCCCCAGAGGGTGTTTGGGCACTGGAACAGACTCCCCAGGGCAGTGGTCACAGCCCCAAGCCTGACAGAGATGAAGAAGTTTTTGGACAACACTCTCAGGTACATGGTGGGATTTTGGGGCTGTTCTGTGCAGGGCCAGGAGTGGGACTTGGATAATCCTTGCGGGTCCTTTATAACTCAGAATATTCTGTGATTCTGTGATCATCTACCCTGAGAAATCCCAGCACAACAAATGGCTGATTTCAGAACAACAAATGGTTGGTTTCAGATCAAATGCAATTACAGATTTCTGTGACATAGTTGACATTTTCCACAGAGTTTGACTTTAAATGGTTAAGCAGTGAGACAGTGAAACGCACTATCTAAAGATCTCAATCTCCTGCCCCGGTGATTAAAAAGAAGGAGAATGAGACAAGCAACTGCTATTAAGGAAGCATCAAAGGCAGGTGGTTACTCCAATCCAAGAAGAAATTCTGCTCATAAGTTTGAAGTTCAAGATCTGTTGTCTCAGATGGGCCCAACGGAGCGTGCCGAGTCCTGCTGGGTTGACTCCGGAGACCAGTCAGGACAGTCGGACAGTGACCATCTCTGTAATTTTCTCTTTACATATTTACAGAATGTATTTTAGTGGTGAGACCGTATGTGTCATGTCCTTAGAAATGCTAATCACAGGCACAAAATCACATACAGAAAACCCCTAAATCAGCAGGTGCTCGGTGCCTCCAAACCAGAAAATAAGCAGACAAGTAGAATCACAACTCACACCATCCTCTCCTTCCACTCATGCTGCTCCATATCATTCTTGTTTCCCCAACACCTATGTAAATAGGGAGGTGGATTTTGCAATAGGCATGATAAACAGGTAGGAACTACTTCAAACCAGCACAAGTAACATTAGTTCCGAAGCTGAAAGCAATTCTTGGAGAAAAGTTGCTAAATTTCATACTCCGTGGCTGTGGCAACATCAAACAGAAATCCCTCAGAAAAACAGAATATTGAGCACTTTCACACAGGTACTCAGATTTCAAGGGTTTTATGGTTTTTTTTGGGGTTCTTATAGCTTAAAAGAATGACTGAAGCAACAGAATTCTTTGTTTTATCATCTCCAAGTAAGCTCCAGCTATTTTACTGCATAGGTATGCTTGCAATGAATACCCCACACTGCAAATCCCTCTGCAGAGACAGAACAGATGAAAGTTACTTGTGATGAGCTGAGCAATGGTTCATCATGGAGCTTACAGATTCCCAAAAGGCACAGGGGCTTGAAGGTCTTCCTCCTTCCCAGGGCATCAGGTGAGAACACTCTCAGCTCTTTAGAGTAGTGTGCACTTGCATTACACAATAACTGGACGCTGAAGAAGATGTGAGATTCAGCTGTAGTAGGCACTGCATAAACAGGATGAAAAGATACTCTCTGTCTCCACAGATCTCCATAAAAATGTCCAAACAATACCCAAGTATTGCAATTTTATATGCACAGGCATATTTTTTACTTAGATGGGCAGTTCCCGGTTATCCTTGTGCGTGACCAACTCGCAGAATGAAACAACTTAGTTTGTTATTCATCAAGTTCGGGAACTGATTTACAATGCACTTTTCAGATTTATGTAAAGATAAAAATCAGCAAAAAGTCACAGAAAACACATAAAACACAGAATATTACAGAATGCAAGATGTAGCCAGCTCATTCATGACCAGCATTAAATTGCCATTACGATAAGAAAAATCTACATAGTGGTTGTGTGATGAAATGAGATAACCCATCCCCTGCATTATCAGTAGGTCAGGCAGACTTTCAGAAGGAGATCTGGGACAGTGGTGCTGCTGCTGAACTCTGAGGTCTGTGCTGCTCCACCACACCCTACAGGCAATGCAGCATCTCCTACATTTCTGCTTCTCCCTTACAACCTGCAGTCCTCAAGCTAACCGGGGACCAAGAAGACAAATTCTTCTACCCCACCACTCACTACACTGGGCAAATCACTCACTTCAGTATCCCCACTTTATAAATGTGAAAAAAAAATATACATTTATCATCCATTTAAAATACCTTGAGATTTATGGACGAAATTCAGAACAGGGAATTACTATTATTATCCTGCCAATTCAGAGAAAAGTATAAAACCATCACGTATGTAAGATAATCTTTCTTTGTTATAGCTTAGATTTTTATTTGTGTATTAATATTTCATTTCTCGTCACATTAATATTAATTATAGCTATTTCTATTTAAACATAAAATATTTGTAATACCTACAAAAAACACTGTGATTATACCAATTTATAGTCACTACAGTAATTAATTTTCAATACCAGAGAGTGCAATGGGAAGACTATTCAAATGAGGATCACACACCCTGGTGCTGGACCAGCCACTGCAGAGAGACTCCAGGGCCCCATGTGATGGCCCACAATCACCAATTCCTGCAACAGGGGAAAACAAGAGACTTAAAATAATGGGTGAATTAATACTTTCAAGAGATAGGGGGTATTTAGGAAAAAGCACCTATCACTGAAATATTTTTTGAAAATTCAGGGGTTTTTAAAAAATATTTTTGAAAACTGTGCATCAAAAATTCCATGTAAATTTTTTTCAACAGATTAGCAAATAATCTTTAAGTGTTCTTTATGTTTTTGTGACTAATTACGAGCTCCTGAAGATAAAACAGGTTCTTTATACGTAAACTATTTTCACGTTAGTCTAGTATTCAAAGCACTCTGCTTGTTATTGTCAAATCAGGAATGAATCTTTTGCCCAGTCTTGTTTTTGCAAATAAATTTACATCATCAGCATTGCAATGAAATCAAAGGTAATGGCGAAGATGAGGACTTCCTTCTGCCACAACATTTTGGATAAAAAAGCCTTTATATTTTTGGACCTCTTCTTTAGTAGAGATTATTTTAGTGTTTGGGTCCCTGCACTCTGTCCTCCCAGTCAGCAAGAGAGAAATTTTGAAGACTGGTCAGTTCAGGACTGCTGAATAGGTTGATCTGGTGAGAATGTGGTCAACTTCTGAGCTAGCAGCTCACAGCAACATCTTCTGAGAGTGGGGGAAGGAAATACCTCCAATGATTGTCATGCAAACATCTGAACTCAGCCTCTCTAAGCCCTCTTCTCCCACCTCCACAGGCACTCCAGCTTGTACAGCTCTGGCCACCTAAGGTGGCTTTTGGAATGGAGACGTTCTAGGACTCCTTTGCCCATCTACTGTGTCGAATGAAGGGAAAAATACTCTTCCATCATTCACAAAGGACAGATGATCAGCATTCAGATGGGTTCGCCTGCATTCTTGCTGCAAAACGGGCAGGTCCCAGCAAGAATTAACAGGAGGTTCTACCACACACCTCCAGCCAGAGACTAACCTAGTTTTAAATACTTCAAAGCACGGGTTAGAGGGGGGTTTGTGTGGAAAGGGAAGAAGGAAAATTAAGCCAAAAGCACAGGTAAGAGTTCAGGGTTTGCCTATATGGCAATTAACCTATAATAAAAACAGAGCTTGGCATCCTTCGCAAGGTTCTGCATCTGAAACGTATCATTATTTCCTTCCCAACTTTGATACGCACTTCTAGGAGCCAGAAGGAATTTTTGTCAAGGCCCAGGTTACCCTGTTTTTTAATAAAGTTGCAAACCTTCACAAAAACCCCAATCTGTGAGCCTGGCTCCATACTGGGAAATACCAAGCAAGCATTAAGTGGGGTTTGTACCAGCTCAGCTGATGCCAAGGAAAATCATATCACTGCACTACAGTCTTTACGTGTGGTGAAGCCACAGTACTTCAGGTCGTCCAGTACATAATTCTCAAGACAAGACTTTAATATGCCCAGGGTAATAAAAAAAAACCCGAGGAAATGTGGGAGGGTAGTGGATTTAGAGGCAGAAGATCATGTGTTCCATTTGACCCTGAAGAGGTAGGCAGCTTACCTAGGGGTACAGGGCCAAATCACACTGGAATAGATTCCAAACCCAGGGTTTAACTGGTTTGCTATCTAGGCCAGGAAACAGTTCTGGAACACATTTAACACAGTTGAATTGCATCAAATCACGGCTGGCCCAGAACTGATTTTAACAACTGTCAACCGCTCCTTGGACCAGGCAAGGCCAAAAGGAAGATCACAGCACACAGTTTATGAAGAGCACAGAGACAAACACCCAGAGCAGCAGCAGCAAAGCAAGGCACATTCAAATCCCATGATCTTTATTCAGATTGGGTTACAAGGAAGTGGGAACTGGGAGGAGTTAATGTTAGTGACAACTGCAAGTGAGAACTGAAGGAGAAACATGTTGCACTGCCACTGCCACACAGCTTGAGAAATCCTAATAACTGATGGAGAAAGTTACTGCACTACTTACTGGATACCCGTGGCCTATTTGAGAAATAGCACTAGCAAAAATAACCTCTCTCCTCATCTCGGCTGGGGAGGGAGGGACAGTCACCAATTAAAAGAGGACTGTGGTAGGAAATGAGAATTGCATATTAAGAAGGGGGAGGGAGGCAAAAATAACAAACATGTGCAATAGCATATGAGATTCTTTCCAAGAAATCTCAGTATGACATTTCTCTGGGCATGGGCTCATGGGTCTCTTATTGGCCTTGAGCAGTGGTACGTCAGGGAAGAGGAAGGATTGCTGGGTGCTTGGAAAACAGACTGAACACATGGATGGGGAACAAGCCAAAAACTGTTATAAGAAATGTTCCCTACCCTTTCAACATACTTGCACTTGCATATTCCACTTTCCCATGCTCCTGGATTCCAAAGCTTTCCACAGGTTAGAAATCAGCCAGGCTACAGCAAACTGAAGCTGAACCAGCAATGCAAAGGCAAGGACTGATCCTAAAGGACCAAACCCCTCAAAATCTGTGTCTAGTGATGCTCAGTCAATGGCAGCAGGCTAAAGAAGAAAAGGTTTTAAAGTTCAGATGAACTAAGTGAAAGGCTGAAAGCAACTTTATTCACATTTGAAGAATTCAGGTGTAATACACATTGGCTATAAGCAAAAATCTCCGAGAATAATGTTAAACATCAAAATTAGAGATACGGATTGATACAAGTGACAGGCAGCAAAAGCTTCCAACGAAACTCACAGGCACTGCTCCCCCACATTCTGATAGGAGGCTGCCCTGTAAACATGCTGCACTCAATGAGCGTAGGAGAAAACTGTTTTTATAAAATTACATCTCACTCTAAAGAAAATATTTGCATGGCTGTAGCCAGGAGTGTAATAAGGGTCAGTGGAAGATCACAGGCACAGAAAACGCAGAGCCTGCCAGCTTCAGAGTTCTGTGATTCTCACTTCTTTCCTCGAGATATAACTTTTCCCCCAAACAAAACATTTCTAGCCTTTTATATTCTAAGGACAATATTCAATATGTAAATCTCATGCTGTCACCCTATCCTGACCCCTAGAGAAAAATCAAAACTCTTTCTAGCCAAGCAATACAACAGGCAAAACTACAAGCTACTGTCCACTCATATTAAGAAGCCATTATCACTTTGACTCCTGTTGGACTGTCCTCACCAAACCCTAAGAAAAGGAAAACCTCATCTCAAAGCTACAGTGTAGGTGCATAACTAATCCTGCAGATCTGGGCTCAGCAAGGTCTGATTAAACTGGAGAAACCTCTCTGTTTAGGCAAAACTTCTTGCTGCTTTGGCAATTTCATGCTATGTTTACAGTGGCTACCTTGCCTTTTCTTCTGGCAAAGAAACCAAGATTTAGCAGGATATAAAAAAAAAAAAACCCAAACAAAAAAAGCTAACAAAAAAAGAAATCAAGAGTAACAATGCATTGATTTCTGACCAGGTATTAGAAGTTCCCAATGGCTTCCCTTTGGTAATTAAAAAAAATACTGTCATTCCAGCGATCACCAAATATTTGTTTAAAAACTACTTTAACAAGCCAGGTTTGGAGCCCCCATTGTGCTGGCTAATGTCCATTGTGTTTCTAAGGGCCTGCAGAAAGTATTCCCTCCTCCATGTTCTGTATTGTAAATGAGCACTTAGACAAGGAGGGAATACAGTGTGCAAAAGCCAACTCTGCTTTTAAACAGCTCTCCATCCTTTCCTCTTGTTTTGTGCACACTTCTTCCCCTCAGACACTTTGCACTTCACCTCTGATTTCATGTTTTTATATTTTAAGGGTTTTTTTTCACAGGAAGGACTCTCCCTCTGGAACTTCACAGGAGGAGGATTAGTGGTTTTCTGACCCTTCATCCATTGGATTTTTTTTTTCAGTCTCTTCTCCACATAGAAATCAATCAATGTATTTTCCACAACTCCTCAGCATGTTAAAAGGACAATAAAAACAAAGAATCCTGAAACCTAACCACCGCAAGTTTAGCAAAAAGTGCCACCAACCACCTCTGTCTCCCAATCTCATCGCTGGCTGTGGTGGCACAGCCCAGTCCCTGGGGCTCTCTCCAGCCTCACCTAAGTGTGCATTGAGCCATTTCAGATCGCCAAGCTGACACAAAACTCTCTGTATCTTCACATAGCTTAGCTTTCTGCTGGTGCAGGATCAAAGACCAGAGCCAGTGGAATGACATACAAGGAGAAGCAGTGAAGGACAGCACCACACACCTCAGTAAACTTCTAGAGTAAGGGGCATTTGCCAGAAAGCACCAGACTGCACAGACCAGGATTTCATCCTGCACCATGTCCATCAGGAATGATGGAGAATGTGAGAAGAGTAAGACACATTCTAGAACTATAAAAAAAAGGGCAGACATCAGTCTTAGAAGGTATTAAATCATCCCTCTCTGTGGTGCTATAGACAAGCTTCTCCCAAACATAGTCAACCAAGGGAGGACATGTGTCCCCCATAACTGAAACCCTGCTGTCAGACCCAGGAGACCTTCCAATTCAGTCATGATTCTAGCCCAGGGTTGAAGTTCAGCTCTTCCCTTTGTCCAGGTTCACAAAAGAAAATAAAACTGAAATCCTTCACACTAAGTAGCATACTTGGATAGGAAAAATGTAATGGTCACCCAGGCCCACTTACTCAGAAGACAAGAGCCTGGGTCACTCCTGGTAACACCAAAGGTTTTTATAGTTTCTAGTGTGTACTTCAACATAACATTATGTTGTTTACATGATTTTAATATGAACAGGAACAAAACAGAAAATGCTTCTAAGATAGGATCTTAGTGACTATGCAAGTGTTCCCCAAAATACACTAAGAATGGAATAAGACACGTGGTATTTACCATAGCTTCCTCACCACTTCTGGATCACAGAGAGAACCAGATCAACCCGAAATATTTTCTTACTTCAAAAAACACCTATAGTGTCAAATAACTTCTATGAGGCATATTTTGTAAACAACTTTAGTCTCTACTAAGTTAGATCAAAAGTATATCCTTGCAGAAGCAACAGACATGAGAACTAACAGCATTAGTACCTCCAGTCTGTCTTTGCTAGGAAGAGAATTACACCTGAAAAAGAAGTACCTGGAAACCATCTAATGTTCCTGTTGAGTCAGGGTTGTGTCAAAGTAGAACTCACTACTGCAGAGTCAGCTACCTACAACATCTTTAAAACAAATCTCTGAATTTGCTGCCATATCTATTGTTCTCTACAAAACATCCCCATTACAGGAAATCCACTACTAGGATACATCTGAAGATGTAATTATTTCTGTGATATTTGCTTCTCCTCTAATGTATCTCACCAAGCATAAAATCTGAGGCTGTCTTACAAATCATTAAAAATCTGTTGTTCTGGTGACAAAACCTGATGAATACAGACAGAGAAGAAAACCACGCAAATGGAAATGTTATTTAGCTGGAAGTAAACATTTAAAGTTTTCCAGCTTAGCTTACACCAGAATTTAACAGCAGGACACAGATAACTTTTTCAAATAGTCCAACTTGAGGTCTAAGCCAACTTATCTGTACATAATTTTAATGCCAACATCTGGTCCTGTACAGCCAACGCTTAATTCAGTCTAGTTAAAAAGAAAAATAATATCAAACTACCCAAGGAGTTTTTACTTCAGGTAGTTGTGTTTCAACAGGATTAAACCTAAATTAAGCTGTTCTACCAGAATCACTTTCTCTTCATTGAGGTATTCTAACAGAGGAGAAAAACATTCTCTCAAGTTCAAAGGACAAATTAAGGTTCAAGTTTATCAATGTATTTCACTCTAAGGGTAAAAGGAAGAGGAGTCCTAAAAATGGCAAACATACCAGTCAGAACTAGGCCAATGTTGTGGAGAATCTAATATGAAGGCTCAAACCAATCGCTGATTAGGTTTGCCCTTGGACATAAGTAGCAAAAACTATGACATGCTCACTATGAGCAGGCACAAAGGCAAGGAAAATGTAGGCTCAAAGTAGGGTCAAGAAAAATGTACCCAAAATTGTATTTACTGCTACAGAATTTGTTATTCTGTAATCCTGAAATGGGAAAACAAACCTTCACTAGTGTCAAAATGTATCATTTTTTCACTGTTTTCACCATTATGTGCTATCTGCTAAAGCTGTTTTACAGACACTGAAGACCTGAGGTATATCGTTCAATAATATATATACATGTGTTTGTGTCAGGGGTGGTATTTTGGGAACATTTCATCTGAAGCACTTCAAGCCGATAACCTTTGTCCAAATACATAAAACAAGAGCCATGTCAAACGCACTATAAATAGCATTAATAGTAAGGAATCAATAACATGCAAACCTTTAGGTAACATCTTATTAAACCGCCCTTGGCATGCATGGGCACACTGCTGTAAGGGCTCTCAAAATGCAATAGTCAAAGGTGAAGGACACAATTTGTTCAACTAGTTAATGCAACTGCTATTTAACCAACACAGCCACTAAAATGCCACCTAATGAAATACTCCCTACCATGATAAGCAGCAGAGACAAGCGTGATAAAACACAAAACGTTTTTCTAAGAAAATAAATTAAAAGTCCTCAGTGCTGATACCGTTGTCTTATTTTTTTTCCTGAAGACATGTACAGATCTACAGTTGACAACAACCATTTTAATCCCTGGTTCTTCTCCCCCCCCCCCCCCCATTTCTTGTACCGCGCCCAACACAATGGTACAACTGCATCTCCCAGGTATCGCCTCGATATTTATTTCTGTTTTCACAGTGACAAAGGTGAACTCTGATGCTCCAAAGATGCTTGCAGCAAAGCGGGGTGAGAGATATTTCTAAAGACATACCCACACGCGGGTTACAGAAATCCAGCCTCCATGAGATGTTTTAATCTGACAAATTAAAATGGTTGGGAAACGCTATTTGGGTAACGGAATCGGCCGCCACATGCATTGCTGAGGGGGGGAGCAATAAAAGGTCTTTAAAATAGGTCACTTTCAGCCAAATCCCACACCAGCACCGAACAAAATGGTATATACACTGAAAACTCACCGCTTGGGGAGGAGCGAGGGGCAGGGAGGAAAAAAAATAAAAGGGGGAAAAAAAAAATAAAGGGCAGGAATCAGGAATGCACGCGGGTCTCCCAGGGACCCCCAATCCCCTCGGGGGTTCCGGGCTCTGCCGGCGAAGCCCCCTGGGGTGGGGTGTGGGGGGTGGGGGCCGCAGACAAAAAGGGCCGCGGCTCTGGGCACGCCTGGCCCCGGCCCCAGCCCTGGGCCTCCGGCGGCCCTGACAGCGGGGAACACCCCTCCGCCCGCGGCCGCCCCTCCGCGGGAAGCGCCATTTCGCCGCCCGCTCCCCCGCCGGTGCTCGGCGGCGGCCGCGGCCCCGACCCTGCGGCAGTGCCGCAGAGCGCGGCGGGGGAGGCGCCGGCCCCACCGGGCCGCCCCCCCCAACCATCATCCACCTCCTCCCTCACCCTCCCCGGGGCCGCCCCGGCCGAGTCCCCCGCCGCGCTGCCCGCCTTACCCTCCGCCGCAGCCGGGCTGGGAGCGCCGGTCGGCCCCCCGCGGAGGAGGAGGAGGAGGAGGACGAGGAGAAGGAGGAGGAGAAGAAGGAGGAGGAGCGGGGCAAGGGGCGGCGGCCCCGCGGGGGGAGGCGCCCCCGGAGGGGCGTCGGGCCCGGCCCCCGCGGGTGCCCGGGCGCGGCGGGCACAAAGGCGGCGGGGCACGGCACCTAAGATGGCAGGGCGGGCGCGGCGGAGCGCTCAGCCGCCGCCACCACCACCGCCGCCGCCACCGCCTGGGCCCCGCTCGCCGAGCCGCGGCCAGGCCGCGCCGCGGAGGCGCGGCGTGCGGGAGGGCGGGCGGCGCCGGCCGTGCCGCCGCGGCGGAGCGGGTCCGTGTGCCGGGCCGCGATCGCTGCCGCCGCCCCGCCGCCGCCGCCTCCCCTCAGCGCCGCCCGGGCTCCGGCTGCGCCGCCGCCGCCGCCGCTCCGCGCTGCCCGCAGCCAGCGGCCCCCGCCCGCCCCTCTCGCGAGACTTCGCCGCCCTCTCCCCCCCCCCACCAGCAGCACCGCCGCGGCCGGCGGGAGGGGCGGGGGGCGGTGGGGGGGGCAGGGGCGGGGCCGGCAGGGGGGGCGGAGGGGCAGTTGTGGCGCGGGGGCGGGAGGGGCTGTTGGGCTCGATGTGAGGGGTCTCTGAGGAGAAGGCAGCCGGCCGCGACGGGCTCTGTGGGGAGGGGGCGGCGGTGTCAGGGGCTGTTGGTGTGAGAGGACTCTGAGAGGGGGTGTTGGTGTGAGGACTCTGTGAGGAGGGGGCAGCTGACCGCCAGAGGTTGCTGAGGGGCGGTTTGAGGGGGCAGGTTGGGCAATGTGAGGGGTATTTAGGGTGAAGGGGTCGTAGAGGGATAGGAGGGAACCGGCACCTCAGGGTGCTGAGGGGAGTTTTAGGAAGAGGGTTGCGGGGACCCTGAAGGGGGGAGAGGAGGCTGATGGTAGGGGGCTGGTGCTGGGGCTGTAGGAGCTCAGCAGGGCTGGGAGGGGACTACAGGTGTGAGGACTGAGCAAAGGCGAGGGGCAGCTTGGCTGGGGGCTCTGGGAGGGAGCAGAGAGAAAGGGAGCTTAGCGATGGGGCAGATGGGGCCTGGACATGGATGGGGAGCTTTAGAGGGGCAGGTGTGGCAGAGGAGAGTGGTTTTGGGGCAGGCTGGCTGGGGTAAGGCCGAGTGGAGCTGCCTCTCCAGTCAGGAGCAGCTCAGCTACAGGCAATGACAATCCCAGGAGGTGGTAGGTGCTAACTGTCCTCACCAAATGGGTGCATTTCAGCCTGCCCTTGGCCAAACTGTATCTGGTTTGTAGTCACAAGAGGGAAAAAAAACCTCATGGACTGAGCACATGGCCTCCCAAGCTGTAGTCTTGGCTCTCAGTCTTGGTGTTGAACTTGGTAGGTTGTTGAGCCTTTGTGTGCTTTGGTATCTCCATCTATGAAGCAGAGATAACAGTTGGCTTCATGCAGGGATTAATTATCGCATCTTGTAGTCACGTATTTGTTTATTTGTTTTTACTATAGATTACAGCTGGAGGAATTCTAAACAGTCCACTTCTCCTTGTCTTGGTGTTTGAGCGCATTGTGCTCCTGTCTGAACAGAGGAAATCACTGAGGTCAGTCTCCCTTGTGTTTACAGTTGCTTTCCCTTTCAGAAGTATGGGGGCAAGGAATCATCAAAATAACAATTCGTACTGACATCCTGATAATAAATGAATAGAAACAGTTACATAAGACACAAAGTTTGTCAAAGGTGTGTTTGTAGGGATGGCTTCCGCTTTTGAATTCGGGCTTATACTGAAGGGACAGTGCACTCGGATATAAAATGCCCTGCAAATATTCAGTTTTGAAGTGTCCCCAGTATGAAATAATCCAGTTCCATAAATCCAGTATTACTGCTCCTGCTGAAATAAAACAAGCGAAACAAACTTCCTTCCTATTCTCCCATAATCTAATAGGTATTTTGTATCATAAGGCTTTGTATCCAGCAGGCATTGAGGGTGATGCTGGATACTATTTATGTGAACTTGGCACTTACTGTTAGACAAGCAGAGCTACTGGGGACTATTCAACCTGGGATGGGGGAAACCTGAGGAAAGTTGAGAGCAGAGATTGGCCGTAACAACTGTGGACCACACCTAGAGTTTTGTGAACTTGGCACAGTGGTCTGACACTTTGCCTTTTCAAATCCCAATAGGAAAAGTAAGACAGATGTGGATGACTTCAAACACGTGTAGTTTAGGTACTGGGAGAAGCAAACTAAAGGTTTATCTGATTATCTCAACCTCGAAGTTGGCAGCTATGACAGGAAACTTGGTTTCATTCATCTGCCAAAGATATTTGTAGTGTATCATTTGACAAGTTAAAAGGCATTTTTGTAATGACAGAAAAATAAAACCATTCACTTTCTGAAACTACAGTTTCTGTCTTCTGAAATAAAATGGGTTTGGAGACATGCTTCTGGGGAAATTAGGGACATGCTTGAAAAGTAAATATTTGTATTTTCAAATGTTAGAACAATGGTGTTTGAGGCGAAACCGTTCAGCATGGCCTGTCAATATAAATTTGATTTTGTTCTTGTTTTGTCAAATTAGTGGGTATCATTTGCTTTTGGAGATGGGAGAACAAAATGGAGCAGTGAGGGAGTGATCCGCCCACGGGGTCATAAGGTAGAATTGAAAATTGGATTCTTCTGAATCTTGATCTTGTACTTCTTCCTGCAGACAAATTGCCTTTAAAGCTCATGAATTATGAGAGTTAGCAAGGTCTGTGGAGCTAACCCGGCAAATGCCAGCAGAGAGTCTGGGCCTCAGCTCTTTGTGTTACACACATAAAAAGATAATGAGAGCGCTAGGTAAAAATCCTTAGAGTATAACAGTGGCTGCAGAAAAATGTGAATAATGGCTTTGCTTTAACAGTCAAGTATTTTACTTAAAATACTAGATCTGTGTTTGGTACATATTCAGTGACTGCTTCAAAAATAAACAGTATCGTCTGTGAACAGACAGTTTAGAAAAAGTCCACTGAAATTCTGAAGGAACAGCCAGTGTGAAAACTAACTCGATTGTTGACATCTAAACTAAGCAGCACATTTAGCTTTCCTAGTCCTGTGCGTGAGGCACGTTCTTGCTGCCTTCTCAGGTGACCATAGCAGGCACCTAGAAAGTTAGTTTACCTTCATTTGCTAATTTCCTGATGCAAATTTAGTCCATTTAAAGAACTTTATGTAATAAAAGAGTATATCTGTGTCTGGGATTTGCACCAGTCTATCTATCAGTTAGCCATACCCAAAGTTAATTCCATCTGGAGGAGGTGCCAGAACATCAATAAATAAATATTACAAATTGCCTAGCGGTTCAGCTGACAGGCAGAACTGGTTTCAACACGTTGTTCCCAATGTGCTGCTGCAGAGCTGGTCCTGGGGTAGACCTGTATGACATTCCAGCACGGACAGGACCTTTAAGAGCATGCATCAGCACTCCATAATATTGTAGGAGAGGAAGTAGAGAACAATACTGTGTCCAAAGGAAACTGTGGCAAGAATTTATTCAAGGCACGTCGTAATTACTCGAGCTGGGAGTTCGGCCAGGACATTGGGGTTAACACCCCTACTCCTTTAGAGGTGTCATAGTTTATTTTTTTTTAATGACTTTAAGTGATGAGAAGCTTGGCTTTCTGTCTCAGCAAAATGACACCAGCTCTAGCAGTGTGAACTTCTTACAGCAACACAAAGGTGCTGGTTCAGAGCAAACTCAGAGCAGTGATGTGGCCTAGTACAGTAATCATTGCTTTATAAATACTTGCAGTAGATAAGGAAGATAAGGGAGTGATTAGGGCACGGTTTCAGCTGCTGTAATCACAGCCATGCCTTCCTCAGCCTTCAGTCCACACGCCGCTTGAATCTGGCCATTTTTAAGCAAAGGATTTTAAATTTTAGAATAAGTCATAGAACTTGAAGCCAAGAAATTTGGTTATTAATTATAGAGCAGTTAGGAACAGCATTTGTCAATGCTTTTTTTTTTTTTTTTTTTTAGGAAATTTGTCATCAGACAAGCAGAATGTAATTTAGCCAAATTAGGGAGTTCTTTTAATTTTCTTTCACGGCACTGAGATTATTTTAAAAGTATTCTGTGTGTATTCTGTGTGTGTATGATATTCCAGTTTAGAAATTAACTTTCATGTTGTTGTCTTCCTGCAAAGAAGAGAAGCGCTCGTGTGCTTTAGTGTGTGAGCAGTTGAGCAATGCACAAGTGAGGAATTGTTTTCCTTTTACTAGCTCATGAAACCTGCCATCATTCCTATAGTGCACTTCGGGCCATTATTATGGGTTATGAGGTTATACAGGAAAAACATGTTCTAGATGGTCAAAAGAAACGAGGTAGAGTCTTCCAGATCGTTGTAATCTGGTTTTGTATCAATGAAGTAAACACTTGGGTACATCCACCGGGATGAAGATACCATGTCAGGCAGTGTCCCTCTGACAGTTTGTGTTGTAATGACAAAAATGAAGCAATACTGATGTTATTACGTAACCGCTTTTGTATTGTATGACAACAATAATGCCACTTCACTCTTCTCTTACCTTTTATTAGATAAGCAAACATGCTCCTTGCTGGGCACTTCTGATTGACCCACGAGTCGAGAGTTTTTAGCTATTAAGAAATGGGGAAATGGTGGCACAAGAAGTACATGCAAGGTCATGTGGATAATCAGTTTCAGAGCCATAAACAAAATCTCAGCCTTCTGACTGTCCCACTCTACCCTCTGGGCAACCAGACAGAAGTGGAAAAGTGGCTTGGAGTGTGACTCAATAGCTTTTCCGTCCTCAGCCACTGCCATGCTGGGCAATTACAAATAAATGCCAGTAGGTCATTTCCACCTGAGTCAAACAGGTTTCCAAGGGACTCTAGGTAGGATGTCTTCTGCTAGTGAAGGCTCCTCGATGAATCTTTGCAATGGTTTTGCTTTGAAATATTTTCACAATTTCAGAACTAACTGCTTTTCCAGGCCATGACAACTGAGTATGAGGAAGGTCTATTCGAGTGTCTCGGATCTTTTCCCAACAGCAGGGCTGTTTTACTCAGAAGGGGGTTTTACTCTGGCATTGGTTCAGAATGCCTGGAATGGGGTACAGTGATCAGTATTGTGGAGGCCTTGACCTTGAAGAGTGGCTGGTGGAAAGAAGCAGCCCAGGAAAGGCTTGTGCCTTGGCTCTGGTCCTTGGATGGATGGGTAAGAAGAGGCCTTTGGCAGAGAAGGGTGAAAGGTGACTAATAATGTGAAACTGGGAGGAAACTCATTACAATTATGCAATTTGCTGGTGGCTTGCTTTCTCTGAGAGAAGGCACTTTTTGTTAGTTGTCCACTGGCAATTGCTGCTCATGCTGTTTTCTGAATAGAAGTCTAAAATACTTATTTCACTGCTTGACTTAGGAAGCTTAATTTAGCTTTGCAACAATGAAAATACAACAGGACCTCATATCTTTGTTGTCTGTCTGCAGAATTTCTTTTAGATTTACTTTGCCTCTTCCCTTTGTTATTGGTTCTTTTTCTGACTGTCCAGTAGTTTAGCCAAGATGATGAAACGTTTTTCTGCTGTCGTGCACTCACTCCCCATATCTCATTTGTTCCATGGTTTTATGTGTCCTTCTTGCCACACTTCCAAAGCTTCCATGGAGAATTTTCCTGTGGCAGATCAGGAAATGGTCTGGTCTAATTCTTCTCCGTAGGTTTCCCCTCCACAGCAGAGCCAGCAGAAGAGAGTTTGCTCCGTGCCTGATCCTGCTGGGTTAGGGCTGGATGTCTTAGCTCAGACCCAAGCCTAACAATGCTGTGACTGCACTGGCCTTTGTCCTACACTGGCTGATGTATGGATGTGTATTTACACCTCCTCACCCAGGTACAGGGATGCAGCTTCTGGAAGAACAGTTTGCTGGACATGATGATCGGAACTGCTGGAGCAAGAGCTGGTGGAACTTAGATTCCATATTAGCGTAGTGGCTTTTCCAGTCATCTGCAATCAACACCATTGACCCCATCTGGATCTTGATCTCCTGTTTTATAGATTTTGTAGCTAAACCAACATTGTACATTGTTGTAAACATGCTCCCAGGAACTGATTCTTATTAGAATCTGTAAAATAGTTGTGAAAATATGGCCTTGCTCTTCAGCAGTTCTGCAGTCACCTACCTCTGAGACATTGTATTTCACCCTTGAATAAGATCCTAGACCAGAAAAAGAGTTAGACTGCATACAGATTAACAAATCTGTTGCTAGTATCTCTGGCTACTGCAGCATGACTCACCCATCAGTGCTTGTCAGTGTCTGGCGTGACCTCATTGAAAGCTTCAACATCTCATATGTGAAGGCAGGTTGTAAAATCCAGTGTGGGAATCCTAAATAGGTGGAGAACGAAGTTCTGAGACTGTGCTAATGCATACATCATAAACATCCCCCTAGAAATCAATTGTGCCCTCACCAAAAATATTCTTACAGATTTCTGAGGGTCTCTTGATGCTAAGCCTGCCTTTCCTTGCTTCTGCTAAAAAAATACCTGTAACTCAAGACATCAATAGAAATTAATGCTGGTGGGAAAATTTAAGAGTGGATGGGACAGGTCAGGGAGGAGATGCTCTGTCATTTGCAAGGGCAAGAAAGAGCTAATGGTCCTTTTTTATTTATCAGTTTTTACAGGTTTTTGCTCTTTCTTTTCCTCCTGTGTCAGTATGTGGGGCTTCCAGTATGCTGGTTGAGGGAGACAGGTGAACAAAGAGCAACAGGAGCTGTAATAAAGGGACTGTATGGGCAAATTAGTTTGTGATATCTTATATGTGGCTTAGATATGTAGTGTGATGATGAGAGAAAAAGTGGGAGGCAACAGGAGTTTAGAAATCAGATGGTTCTCTTCAGCTGGTGCTTGCTGAGTAAACATGAAGCTTGTGCTCAGTGCCTGTACCTCCTTCCCCTGGGCTGTCACACACGAGCAGATACAAGCAATGCTGCTTGCTCTAAACTGAGCCAGCTGCTGGCAGTTTAATTGCAAAGCCCACATCTAGAAACAGAAGCTCTTGTCTTCTCACCTGCTACTGAGGGAACTTTTAGTCTCTAAAGTCACAAGACTGGCTTTGTCCCACAGGTATCTGCTGCCACTTAAATGCCTGGCTGAAAGTGAAGTCCCTGGCTGCTGGTCTGGTTGCTGTCCTTAGGATATGAGAATGTCTGTCCCTGTTTTGCTGTAGGTGATTTCTGTATGTGGCAAATTGTCTGTGTCAGCCTGGCAGCTTTGTCCATAAGCAGCAACGTTACTGTCTCTTGGTTTCCTCTTCCCCACTGTCCTCAGAGCTGCAGCTCTTCACTGGTTCTACAGACCTACTTTGTCACAAAGTGTCAGTAACTCTGCAGAAGTCACTGTGTCCTCTGCTGTGCTTGGGATCAACCCTGCCACCTCCCTGAATGTAGGTATGTCCCTCCTACAGACTTGCTTTTCTGTCCAAACTCTTACCTGGCAAATTTGTTCTCTTACCCTTTGCCTTAGGTAGATGATATTGACTTCTGCATTCCTTAATTTTTTTTTTTCTTGAGACTGGGAACATGGATTATTATTATTATTATTATTATTATTATTATTATTATTATTATTATTATTATTATTATTATTATTATTATTATTATTATTATTATTATTATTATTTTGGGGGTGGAGGAAGAGGGCAAAGATCTGGTTTTATGTTCATTTTATGTTCTGGTCCTTCTTTAAAGAAGGTGTAGAAGGTCATAGAATCAAGGCACACATGTGATTTGTAAGGAGAAAATAGACAACCTTATACCTTTTCATCCTTGATTCCTTACCATGGAGATCAGCCAGATATTATTCGCTTGGCTATTTCATGAATCCAGGGTGAAATAAATTGATGTGTCCAGTTTCTAGTACACTGTGCACATACCCACAAAATACTTCTAGAAATTAACGTCTCTGATGTTCTTTGCATGGAGACCAAGGCCTAGATGATGTTTTGAGACTGAGAATGCCTTTCCTGTGTGACCTGATGGAAGTGCATCATGAAGTACTTGGGCGAAAGAGACGAAAGCCCCATGTGCTGCCCATCCTCCATTCAGTTGTGGGGGCGTTGGCTTAAATGATTGATCTAGGATTTGAAGCCCTATTTATATTTACATCCTTGATTTACATCTTGAATTTTAGTATCTTGGCAGAGCTGTCTTTCACATACTAAGGCATACCTCGGGTTCGAGTAGAACCCTGCTCTTACGTCAAGCTCAAACCTCATCGCTGCTCCCTGCGTTCAGCTGGAAAGGGACGGACACCATTTATGACTGAATATCCTGAGTCACCGATTCCCAGCTGGCATGTGCGCTGCAGTTCCATCTCTTCCTTTCCGACTGCACTCCCTAGAGGAGATTGGGAACAATTGCAGTCGTCAGCTCCAGCGTGGCGTGTGCTTGTCGGGAACCACACAATTGGTGGACAACCTCTGACTACGTCTATGGGGTGAGCTGCCTGTGATTTGTTACTGTAAGCCTGGTGTTTCCATACAGGAAAATAGAACAGGTGTATGGATATTTTTAAAAATTAGTTTCTTTACTAGTAAAATATCTGCGTTGTGGAGATGGTGATAGGATGTCTTCATTAAATAATTGGTGAAGACCAGTGATAAATTGTGTGAAAGTGGATGAAAACTAAGAATCTGGAGAGATGATAAAAGGTGAAGTAGTTACTCCCTACACTGGCAAAGCTCATGCTAGCAGGAGCACGGGTCCACCATGCAGGAGCCAACAGGTTATGTGTCAGACACTCCTGTCGTGCTGTGTTTGTTATCTTGCTAGTGTCCCAAAGTGTCCCAAAGAAAGGCTGCTGAAGCTCAGCAGGGAAATAATGCAACATGTCGCTTTGTTATTTGATCTGACCCAAACATTTTCACCATATAATGCTTGCTGCTAGTCTTGTGCGTGGCTCTGGGGGAGGCTGAAACACAAAGCACTTCACTGAGCTTTTTGATCCAACAGGTCTTGACATATTGCTGCTGGACACGTCTCTGTGTCTGATCTGAACTGCGACAGTTCCATTCTGTCCTGCTAAAATAACAACATATTAAACAATACTTTCTGTCCATGCTGTTTCCACCTATTGACTAAAAAGTTAAATTCTTACTAAGCTAGTTTTAATTTACATGTCATGAAATATTAGTTAATGGTCAGCTGATTTCCCTGGCATGAAGACAGTAAAGTATATAACAGATTAATGCTTGCCCGGGACCAAATGAGTTGAAGCAGCTTCTGCTGAAACACAGAGATGAAATGCAGTGAAATACAGAGATGCTCTGCCAATCAAACCTGTTTGCAACAGGTCACCAGTGTTTGCCTGGGACAGTCCATCCTGTTAGCAGGCACTGATCCTGCTATGGAGGAGATATGTGCCTTGTGCTGACTCATGGAAGTAGGTGCAAGTTGCATCAATGACGTAAGAAATGGCTCACCTTAGAAGCGGGACGTAGGTTTTGGTGTAAGAACTGCTTAAGAACCACCTTTAGAAGAAAGTTGAGGGGAAAGAATATATGAGAGAAACTTTGAAGTCTGACTTGGTGAAATTCTGATCTTCCTGTTGCATCAGGGGCTCGTTCCAAATGAAGTAGGTGCACAACTGTTAATACCCTGCCTGAAGGGTCTTGGGAAAACATGCACTGTAGCTGCAGACAGCAGTAGTCCTAAGGGGACTTTTCTGGAGTGGGTTGGCTGACAACTTCCATACAGAGTTACTCCCTTGTTCCTCCTTTATAGATCTGACTCATCTGTCCGAAATACACCAGTTTCAGTTTTTTCTTTTCTCTCCTGTCATTTACCTCATGTTTCATATCCTTCAAGCTTCTTTTTGTATCTCTGGGCTTAATTCTGTTAAATCCAGTTGCTTTGGCTTCTACTCTGCCTGTGCTTTGCACCTGCTACAGAACCCCAGCAAACTTGGCAACCAACCCTTGGGCACTCCAGAGAAAACAACTGTCTAGACCAGGCACCTTCTGCCCGATGCCCTGGATGTACCCCAGAGCTCCCAGGCATTACTTTGTATTCAGAACAACATGTTGCTATGCAAATGGTTCCTTTCTGCTCTTCCTTTTACTTCCACAGAGATATGAGCACCCAGCTTCTCAGCAGGCACTAGACTAACATTTAGTGATCTTTTACAAAGATCTGATGCAAAGGAGGATTGATAAAATCTTGTCCGGTGTTTTTGTGAACTCATAATTGCACCTGCCTCCTCCTAGGGAGTGAGTGAGCCAACAGAACAAACAACACCTTCTGCAGAGGCCTTAAAAGAGCCTCTGGTATCCAGCAGAATTCAGAAAGGTGTGTTACTCTTTCCTAAAAGGAAGAGAAATCAAATCTTGGTGTAAAGAGTCCTGTGGCATGGGCAGGGCAGAGAAGCCTTAATGCAAAGTCACAAGCCATTCCAGTTAAAGCCCCAGTTGCCCTAGGCAAACACAGAGCCTGTCAGCGTCCTGCAGCTTTCATACAGAGATGTGACCAAAATAGCTCCACAACTTTACAATGTGGCTTAAAATAGCTTGCAGGTCAGCTTTTTTCTCAAAGGTAGTGGTGACACCAGGGGGAGAGCACTCTTGCTGCTGTTCAGTGCAGGTAGAACTGGGATAAACAAAGCAGAGACAGCAGCAGTCTAATTAGCTAAGTAGCCTTGAGGAAAGAGAGAGAAGGGGTAAGAAAGGACTAAGGAGGTGCAGTGGAGAGATGGACTAAAGTGTCAAAGGCGTGGTTTGACCCGCTGCCACTGGCCAAGTTAGTGTGCTTATACACAAACAACTTCTCCCTGGGTTTGGTTTCCATGACGTTTAAGAGTTATCAGTCTGTTCCTGTCTCCTTGTGGCCCATGTCAGGATGTGTCACTGGACTGGCTGGCCAGCCAGCACAGCGTGTTTCTTGCTCCTCATTTCCAGACAGTGAACACAGCCCATGACATCACCTCTGGCCAGCGGTGGATCAGAGGCCAGGCCATGGCAGTGTCAAGTGTGTTTTGCCGTAGCCATTCAACCAGAGAGTTGATCTTTTACAGTGCAATTTGCATTTGGAGAAATCTAGATGGCCCTTCATTCTGGGGGGATTTCAGTATTTGTTCTTGGGCCAAAAATAGACTGTTTTTGTGGGGTTGAACTGTCTGTTTTTGTAGAGCATTACATTTTACCAAAGGAACAAAGCTGTTCACCATGATCCTCGGAGTCTTAGTCTCTGTTGTGTATACTAAGTCTGGCCATGGAGATGAGTCTCAGCCAAGTCTGGGAGTTAAGTGCCTGATTTGGAACGTTACAGGAATCTAATGTAGGTTATGTGAGGTTTGCCATGCCTGCAGCCCCTGTGCTGCTGAGGTAAGTGTACTGCAGCAGGCTGTGCTAGTGAGAATTTCCTTTGTGCTGCAGGTTTCATGCCTAGTGCTTTTATAGCACTGAAGGAGGGGAAGGAGGCAACAAGAATGTGAAAAATCAAGGCCAGGTCATTACTGTCAGGCGAGGACAGAGTCCTGTAGCCAGTCAGATGTGACAGAACACACTTGCTGATGCTGCTACCAGGAAGCTTGAGAGAAATGTGACTGAGTGAGAGCAGTGCGCATGTGCCTGTGGAGAAAGGAGGCTATCTGTGAGCTCTTGCAATGCTTTTCTCTGCCCAGCAACATCATTGCTTCTATTCCTTGTGTTCTGCTTAAGCAGCTGTTTCTGCGTTTATGATCCAATCTATTCTTCATACAGGGCCATCTTCACACTGAGCACCTTCACTGTCACAGCGCTTACTGGAGATGAAGGACTGACAGGACCTCAGGTTTGCTTTGAGGGCAAAAGCACCATAGTTACTGTTCTTAAACTAGTGTGAGAGCCTTGTAGGGCCAGCCTCTGTCCCCACCTATGTAAAATGGCTCCTGTAGCCTCAAAAGAGGGAGACTTCAGCCAAATGAGTCTCCATATTGACAAGTATAGAGAAAATTATGCACAGGATCAACTTGCTAAGGATTTCGTTTGATGTGCAGCTGAAAATCAGCTGCCAATAAAAAAGGAAGCTCTGCACCCCTACTTGTGTGCTTCTAGTGCATTTAGAAGCTACAGGCCATGTTGATTGCAGACTGCACTTAGAATAGGTTATAGATAAAATCAACTCGATACCACCACCATGACCATGTAGCCCAGTCATTTCTGAGTACTGCAATACAGCTCTCACCACAGCCTGCTCCTTCCCCTCAGTGAGAGCTGCTCTCTGGGCTGCCCTGCCCAGCTTGTAAATGTAGCTCATCAGCCTCTGCTTCTTTGCAAATGAGCTGCGTAGGTAAGGGGAGGAGGAGGAGGAGGAGGCAGCCCCGTTGCAACCTGCCCATCCCAGCCATTCATAAAGGCTCCGTGCTCCTTCGGCTTTCTGAAGTCATTTGCCACGTGAACCGTGTGGCTATAAAACTTTGCTGTTTCCTTAAATGCTCTGCCTTTTGCAACAGGAGGTCATTTCCCAGTGGGGAAAAACAAGCTGTTGATGTGGTAGGCGCTCAGTTTGTCGTTTGGATAAAATCCAGGGCCGATTAGTTTGGGCGCAGCACCGTGTTAACACAGGCAGAATGCACCCAGACTGGCTCCCGTCGGGATAGTGCCGCTCTCCCCACACTGCTGTCCACGGCCCCAGTTCAGTGTGAGCACCAGTCCCCGTCCCTGCCTGCACTGACATGCCCACAGGGAACCAGAATTTGCACGCAGTGCTGCCTGCCCGTGTCTTTGTTGGTGTCGACCCTCCCAAAGCAAATAGTGATTTGCCTGTCTGCACTGACTCAGCTGTGCAGTAAGTCCATAGGTGAGGAGCCGCCTTCCACAGAAGATACTGGGGCATTTTAGAGGAACTTCACCCTGTCCCAGGAAGTGCACTGCAGTGAGCAATGCTGCATTGGGCAAGAAAACCTGCCCAGGAGCCATTAATCTCTCAACATCTGTAGCCCTGCGGTTGTAAGCACAGGGGGTTGTTTTCCCCTGCCTGCAATTACTAGCTAGCAACTGGGAATTCAAAGGAATCTGGGCTATCTTTAGGAAGCAAGTACCTACTTTTTGCCTCCTCTCAGGAAGCAAGGTCCTTCATTACAGCCTGTCATGGCAAGGGGCTTGCAGATAAGGAAGAAGGGCAGGAAACCTGCTGGGCTTTGCTTCTTTAGCAACTCTAAATATTTTCCATAGTCTTAGCACTGTGAGTCAGCATTTCTAGAGCCTTGACTTGTTTATAGCAGCAATCAGTGAGATGGTACAAGGTAGGTGGGGTGTGGAGGTATGTGTGTGTCTAAAATGAGAAACCCTTTGCCCAGGCACAAATGGGGAAGTTACCAACTGTATTTCCAAGATGTGACTAATGGGAAGCAAAGCACTGAACAGTAACTGCCGTGGAGCCATCTGCAGGGTAAGGAGTTTCCTAGTGTGAGTAAGGGAGCTGGAACTTTACAAAGCCGTATATATTGTATTGTCATAGTAAGGACAATGCGAATATTTGTGATTATCAGAATAGTGGGATGAAGGTAACACTTTCTGTCTCCAGTGGTTATGGATTCATTTTGCATTGGCCTGGCCAGATGGGCTGCAGGGCAGGAAGACACCCCCCCCCCCAAAAGTGTACAGGTAACAGACCAAACACTGGGGCTTCCATTCAGAGCCTATACCTGCACTGGAATAAGGAACATCAGTCATGGGATATCTTCTGTCACCACATGCAAGATTTTTGCCTATGCCTGGCTGGTCAGCCTGGCTGGATCTCGTGGCAAAGGGAGGTGACACCAAAACCAGTACATATTTTAGATCTTCAACGTCACTTCTACAAAGGTATTTATTTTGAAAATTCTAGTTTCCATAGCGATGTAGTGCCGTTCTCTCTCATCTTTCTCCTATTACTCCAGTCTTAGCAGCCATTAGATAAATTATCAGAGAGGCAAACCTTAGCATTTTTTTATCTTAAGTGATTTTATATATGTTGGTTCCTTAGTGAATCAGAGACATTTAGTCAGGGATTGACTCATATCCTTTCCTGGGGCTGACATGAGGTCTGTTGCAGTGCAAAGATGATAATGAAGAATGAATATTCTTAATTAGACTTGGTGAATGAATTCCAAGGCTACTTTCCTGTAGAGTGGGGGTCTTATATCTAGAATTCTGGTTCAATTCTAGATGAGTTGTTTATGTTATGTCTTTAGATTGTACTTGTGTTTTGCCATAGCATCATTAGGACATCATGGTTTTGTTTCATACATGTAGTAAATAAATTCTTTTGTAAGGGTTGCACTGCTGTTCAGCTGCTGTTCTCCACCCCAGGGGTGACTTTTGGACACAGTTCCCCTTCCTGTTGTTAGCAGAGCCAGGGCTCATGGCTCATTGCTTCATTTCAATATCTAGATAAAAGAAGCAATTAAGAAAATAAGGCAAGATCTTTTTTTATTGGTGGGTTTGGTTGATTTGTTTGTTTGTGTTGTTGGGTTTTTTGTTCTTGTTTTGTTTTGTTTCCTGCTGCATCTTGTCTTTCCTGGTCAAGGAACTAGTACTCTTGCCAGAATAGTTATGCAGGTTGGAATGTAAAAATCCCAGACTTAACCCTGCAGCAATGATGGCATGCAAAAAGCAAAGATGTGGAGATGACTTATTCCGATGGTGTAGTTTGCCTTTTAAGGAGATGGCTTAGTGAGTTCTTTTGCCTATATGAACTGTATCTCCACCTGGGGAGCTATGCCAGAATAGCTGTTCCACAAACCCTTTGCTGCGAACAATAGCCTTTGTCCTGGAATTCAGTCCTCATGAGTAGGTAAGCAGTGAAGTACAGAAACTGTGTGGGAGAACGAGAGTGGCACTGCGGACCAGATTCCAAGATAAGGAAGTAGGGCTAAAGACACGGGGAGGATTAGCCTTCGACTTCTGCACTGTCGTCACTTAGTAACAAAAATACCTGAATTATGTAAATTGGAGCACAGATACAGTAAGTTGAGGGTGCAGGAACTCCTCTGTGGAATGTAGGTGTTAGGAGGCATCTGCAGCACAGTGCCCATTGTTTGCCTTGCCAGTCAGTTCTGGTCTCTGGTGCCTCATGTTTTCCTCCCTAACTAAAGCCATCAGCTGTATTGTTTGTATTCAGCACATGAGCTCTTCGGAGGAGATGATTTTAGAGAGGTAACTTCTTCCCCCTGCTTCTATTTGAGCTCCCCAGGTGCTGGATACCTGGCAGAAATAGCCTTTTAAATCCCAAGAGGCAGAGGTTCACTTGTGCTCCAAAGAATAGTAATCCTTCCAAAATCTCTATTTTAGTTGTCAAATATTTACTTTTAGCTGAATTGTGCTCATTCATTGAGAAAACTAATAATACTTTGCTCTTCACAATGTGGCCTATCAGTGGATCCCATATATATATTTTATGCAAAGCATTTAAAGGTGGTTGCTTATCTTTTCATTTACCTTTTTTTTCCCCTTTTGTGTTCTTGTGTTCCTGTGTTTTGAGATAAGGTGAACAAAAGTTCTCCCAACTGCTATCTCTAGGCTATGAATTCTGTAATACCTTCACTGTGGACTTTCTGATTCACTCCCTTAGAGGTGAATGGTCACAATCTTTTTAAATTTCCTTCAGACAAGGGCTCTTCTGAATCCCTAATCTTAGAGTCAACCATCATTGCCCTGTGTCTCACAATGAAACAGCAGTCGCAGTAATAACTCAAATAATAACCCCTCCAGATTTTGGTTGTCAGTGCTGAGTATTGTTAGGTTGGAGACCCTGAGTGCAAACAAGCAGTGGAGCCCCCGTGTGCCAGATGCAGACATACCCAACACACATTTAAAAACTAATAATTAAAAAAAAATCCCTGTTTCAGAATAACTGCTTGGTATGGAATGAGAATGAAATGTGACCAGTGGCCTTGTGACTGTTGTGTTGTATAACAAGATAAAAAGTGCTTGGGATTTGTGGATTGAGCTTTTTCTCATTTGTCTTCCAGAGGTCAAAGTCCACTGCAAGCAGTGACCGATACAATCCCCCGCGTAAGTCAGGCTGGACTGCCTGCGCCTCAGGTCCTAACAGCAGGGTGGTTTGTGCAAGAGCACTTTGGAAGGTGTTTGTGAGGATTTCTGTGTTCTTATGATGGTCCTAGGGAACAGGAGGAGATCCAGAACTGTCTGAAAGCCCAGAGCCAGGATTCTTTGCAATCCCAGAGAAGTAATGAGGGGAGATTTGGCTGAGGCCATCCCACTAGCCTGCCTCCCGTCCTGCTTCTTGTATGTGTCCAAGAAGCTGCCTCCAGTTTATACAATTGCACTCTAGTAAACAATTTTTCATGCAGATATGGGCAGCAGATGTTACTCATGCCTGTGTGAACACTTCAACGTCTTTACAACAGGGATGATCCTCAGATCCAGTGCTGTTAAACAATGGATGTACCCACCAGAAGTCCCACTGGTTATAGCCATTCCATTACAGCTTGCTCAAAACCCTTTGAAGGATGGTCACGCCATCCCTCTTCGGGCACTCGAGGGGATTGACTCACAAATATGAAAATATGAGCAAAATAAAATTAGATGGCTTAAGTGGCTGCAACCCCAGCTGTGCCCCACTGCCCGATTCCCAGAAGGTCATCCTTGCAGCCAGGCTGACTGTGGAAGGCAATTCCTGAGCTGCTGTACTGACAGCCCATTCTTAAGGGTGTTAATATTTGTCTGGCTCTTCTGTGAAACAGTTCAGGAAGCCTAACCAGAATAAAAATGTGCACTTTTTCATCTGAAGAATTGTCTTTTAGTTAATTTCTCAAATGGGCTCCGAGGAGCAGCAGTGCTGCTGTGAGGGCAGGGCAGAGGGGGAGAGATGACCTTCCCTTTTGGGAGCAGCCGTTACGTCAGTTTTGCTGCCTCACAAAACTATGCCCTACAGTTATTTTTGGTGCTGGACTGCCTTAATTTTCTGGAGAGTGAATGAAGGATTAACATAGTGTGCTTATGGCATTTGGAAACTAAGTTTTTAGAAAAAAAAAAATCATAATTCAGCGTGTGCTCAGTTGCAAATGCCTAAATTGTTACGGATGGGAAAGACGGGTGTCCATGGTATCCGTTCCTACAACTCAGGGGATAAATCCTTTTTAATTTTTCTGACTTTTCTGCTTTTTAAGACCTCTAACCCAATGTCTACTATCAGGCTGCCTCTAGAGAGAGAAGCCTTTAAAGAGACCAGCTTTGTACCTATAAATAATGTACACGGCAGAGTACAAAAATGGAGCCAAGGAGAGGCTCCTCCTCACCTGACCGTGGTTGCGACAGCTCCGTGAGAATGGCTGTGGTCAGGCAGGAGGCTGCAAGGAGCACTCTCACCCTGTCATCCATCTTGACTAAACTGCTGCTGAGATCTGAGATTTCCAACACTTGAATACTCACTGGTAAATCACGACTGCAATTATACTGGAATACATCAGATTTCAGGGGCCAAACGTGGCAAGGTTTTGAACAGTATGGTTATAATCCTACTTGGAACTAAAGGTCTGCTTGAGTGCTTTGTTAGGTTGGATGTGTTGGAATATGGAGAATTTCGCAAGTCTGAACCCTTCCTATAAATGAAAACACTGTGGCAAAAAGAATGTAAATAAATGCCACACATACTTTGTATAAGAGCCCTTCCCAATATCTATAAATATGATCATTTTGATGTTTCCCAATTTTGAGTTTTAAACAGGGGATAGACACAAGACTTTGTCTATTACAAAGACAGCATTTTTCTTTTCCTGGATTAGTTTTATCGTCTCAGTTTTCACTTACCTGAAAACACTTAATGGAAATTAAATGCAGCATCTTAAAGAGAATTGTCTTTGAAAGAAATTATTTGTTCTTAAAAAATCACTTCAATAGCTTCTCAGTTTAACTGCATTTTAATATGAACACAAAACTCATCCCAGGTCAGACTCTCCAGGAAAACTTTCTCATGATTCCTATAGAAGTTGTTTCATTCCTTGCTGCCTTAATTTTGCAGCTTTAAATGGCAGGTTCTCTCCAAGGCCATCCACTTCAAAGCTTCGTAAAATAGAGCTTTAAATAAATTACTGAGTTAGAAATTATACTGGCTGTGCCCAGCTTTGTGCCTGGATGTGGGAATACTTGGCACTGGGTGTGGAATTCCAAGGAAAATTGCCTCTTTCCTTTGCTGGCTTGCCAAAGAGCAGTAAGAAGGAAAACTGCTGCAGCTGGGAAGACACGGAAACCTCTGGTTTCCCTTTTCCAGAGAACACAGCCTGGACGACTGCTGAATATTAACACGCAGTGCAACCAGTGCAACGCTGGGCTAATGCTGGGATTAACACAAAGTACAGCCTCTGGAGGGGACATGTCCCAGCGTGGCAGGGAGGAGACGCCAGGCCACAGGGCAGCAGTGCCTGCTGGAACTGCTCATACTGGAACTGCTCATCCGTTGCTGGGGATGCCGTGTGGAGTTGGTGGGAAGTGGGGAAGGTGAGGGACACCTGTGCTTTGTGTGCCAGGTGTGCTTCTGAAGGTGGAGGGCCCCAAGCTGTATTATTTTAGATTTTTTTTAATCTGCTTTTGCAAGCTTTAGATAATGCAGTACTGACAACATGACACTTCTAAGCAGTGAAAGAGTTTGAAATAGTTTGTCTTTCACAAAGAGACGACCCACCTCCCTCTCTATTCAGATTTCTGGCCCGTGTGTCTGCAGAGCCAACTAGTCCATAATTATTTGCTTTCCTCAGAGTCTTTTGAAGTTTAAATCTTCAAGCCAGTTCCTTATATTAAAAATAAATTCTTCCAAGCCACCAATAAAATGTCAACTGTGATTAAAGCCTGACTCCTCATTTTAAGACTTGTCTCCTAAGAACTGAGGTCACTCGATGAGTCAGCATTTGAAAGGACCGTTATTCCTGAGACCATGGGTAAAGCCCAAAGTTCACGGCTGCTTGCTTAAATGGTTCCATCGAGTTTTAAATTGCTTTGCATTGTGCCGAAAGAAATGCAAACTGCAGGAATGGTTTGGCACAGAACTTGTGATATTTCAGGCACCTCGAGTCTTGAAAAAAACCACTTTGTATTAACGTAGAAGTTGGTATTTCTGGTAGGAAAAGCTTTACCTCCCATGTAGTAAAGAGGAGGGTGGAGTGGGATGCTATGTTCGAGGCATAAACTTTCAACTGTGTTCTGTTGAAATAAAACTTGGGAACTGTAAAATCTCTGGGCAAGGGCTCTGTCCTTTGTACAGTGCCAAAGTCTGACAGGGCTTTCTAGACACAGGAATTTTATTAATTTTATTAAAATACTGAAAAATACAGTGGAGCATTAAGGTGCAAGGACAACCCTGACAAGCGAGTCAATACTATTTTGAAAATTATCTGTGCATCTTTTTGTGTACGTTAATGATAACAGTCTTTAATTACATGATCAGATTTTGTCACTTTTCCTCCCTGTTTGCTGCAGTGCACACTGTCATGAGTATTTGGAGGTAATTAATCACACCAGACCAGCGAATAACTTGGAGCAACATTCTGCCTCCAACTCCAGCCTGTGTCAATCTCGGGTCTCCCCATCCTCTCTGCCTTTTCCTGTGTTCCTAATTAACTCCTGCCTCAGTTCCTCGCTGCTCTGCATTCAAACCATGTTTGTTTTGAAACTGTTTGTTTTGAAACCATGCTGTCTGTGCAGAACTGGGCCTTGGTGTTGAGCAGGGAAGCTGGAGCAGCAGTAGAAGGGGAAAGTCTTGCTGGCCTTTCCCTCCTACAGTGGAGCCTGGTCAGAGCAGGGGCAGAAGTTCAGGTCATTTAGCTGGATAATTCAGGTCATTTAGCGGGGATAATCAGAGATTTGAAATGGTATAAAATCTGGTGCAAATGAGATCCCCTTCCATTGTCGGGCTTCCCCAGCAACCTGTGTTTTTTTTCCTAAGCATCACTAAAACCTCCGGTGCTTCTCGGAGGCGGGCAGGAGCATCTGTTGGAGCCCACCTTTCCCTCGCCGGGTGGGTGCTCAGCACGCCGGGGGAGCGGCGGGTCCGCCCGGGCGGCTACGGGTGGAGCCCTGGAGCCGGGCGGGCTCGGCTGCTGCGGGAGCGCTGCAGCTCAGCCCGGCGGCGTTCCGGGGCGCTGCTGCTGCTGCCGCTCCGGCTCTCCGCGGCCGGGAGCCCGGCAGCTCACCGTGTTCACATCCCTGCCCAGATCCCCTCCGCGTGGCCCTGGCTGGGGCTGTTCCAACCTCCCCCGCCTGACGCGGCGTAGGTAAAACGCGGCTGTGCTGCATCCCGGGCCGTCCTCCTCCCGGTGACCCCGCAGTGAAACCCCCCCGGGGCCGCACGGCGCTCACGGAACACCGGGGGGCGCGGGGGTGGCCCAGCGGCGAGGGACAGAGGCAGCTCCGCCGCGGCCCCTCGCTCCGGCTTGGCCTGGCCGCGCTCGCACAGGGAGGGGGCGAAGCGCGGCCGCCTCGAAGCAACCCCATCCCTGACAGCCTCACCTGCCGCGGCCCCGGGCGGGGGGTGGCCGGGCCGGGCGGGTCCGCGCTGGCCGGGCCGGCTCTCCCCCGGCCGCGGCGCGGCGGGGCGGGGCGGGGGGCGGGCGCGGCGGCGCCGCTCGCTGATTGCAGGGCGGGCGCTGCCAGTCCACCGCCTCCCCCGCGCCAGCCGCGTCCCCGCGCCGGAGCCGCACGGCCCAGCAGCGAGCGCCCAGCCCGGCCCGGCCCCGCCAGCCGCCCCCCATGGAGGAGCAGCCCCACCACCACCATCACCACCACCACTACTACTACTACGGCCACCACCACCACCACCCGCAGAGCGCCTACCTGCCGCCGCCCGACGGCCGAGCCCAGCCCAAGCCGCCGCTCCGCCACGAGCACAAGCACGGCGGCCCACAGCACACGGAGGCGCCGAAGCGGAGACCAGGTCGGGGCGGGCAGCGGGACGGGGCCTGTGACCTTCGCGGGGCGGCGGCGGGGCCCCCCCTTCCCCTCCTCCGCCGCCGCCGCCGCCTCCCCCGGCCCGGCTCGAAGCTTCTCCGCCGCGCTGGGGCCGCTTCCTGTCCGCCATGTTGGGGCTGCGGGAGCCGCGGGCCCGCCGGCACCGCCGCCCGCCGGCACGTGGGGCCGGGCCGCTGCCCCCGCCGAGCCGGGGCCGGGGCCGCGGGGGGCGGGTGGGCGATTGATGAGCGCCAAGATCAATGAGTCACATCGGGCAGAGCGGCCCGGCCCCGCCGGCGGCGGCGGGAGGCGGTGAGGCCCGGCCCGGCCCGGCCCGGGGCCCTCAGCCGCCTTCTCCGCGCCGGGGCCGGGGCTGCGGTGCCCGGGCCGGGCCGAGCCCGCGGGCCGGGCGGCAGCGGCGCAGAGGCGGTAGCGGGGCGGGGGGGGGCCGCTCCCGGGCAGGGCCGGAGCCCCCGCAGCGCTCCTGAGGGGCTCCCCGGCTCCCCATTTTGGGGGGCTTGTGCGGGGTCAGAGCCAGTGCGTGGTCACCAGCCCGGCAGGAACACCGCGTGCATTTATTTTTTTTTTTTCCTTGAAATTCCCTTTTACATAACGAGGCGGGAGGTGGGAGGGGGCCTGGCAGCAGCGGAGCGGGGTCGGCAGTGCCCCGTGTGCTGCCCGGGCAGACAGGGAGGGACCTGATCCGGCACACGCTAAAATAAGTTACTGAGCAAAAATAAGTTGAGTAGTCATTTCGCTGTTTGCAGCGTGCCCAGGGTTTTAATATGCGCTTAGGCTGGCACCCCTCCCTTCCCGGCTCCGAAATGGTTTGTGAGGTTGCTAAATCCTCTTCACCTGTTCATCTTACTATCCTGTTTGTTTTTTCTTTCCCTCTTCCCTAAATTTTGGTTGCTGCACCTCAGTGTCCAGGCAAGGGCCAGCTGTGCCAAATGTTGATTTGGAGAAAACTCAGGCAGCTGAGCTGTGAATACTTGAGAATTGGAACTAGAAACTGCTGACACACTGACTTACTGAAATGGATTTTGTTCTTCATTTTATTCTTTCGCTCCTCATCTGCAATGGTCTTATGACCACTCTTATTGTTTTGTTTCATTAACAAGTGGTGTCAGAAGTCTTGAGTCATACAAGGTCAGCTGTAACATGCTGCTCTTGAGAAGGCTTCCTCTCCACATTATTCTGAAATGCTTGATTTTTAGTTGTTGGCTCAGCTGAGAATCCCACCCTACCAGTTCTCTCTGGGATGTACTACTTATGGTTAATTTCTTTTAACAGCATATTAGAAAGTTATAGTGGAAGTTGTGGTGCTTACAGATACTTGCATGTAGTAAAATCCTTTTTGATCCCCCTCGGCAAACTTAGTTGTGGAATTTTTGTAAAGATTCCTACAAGGATTCTTGTGTTCCAGACTCGCAGAGAGCTTGAGCAGTTACATCTGCCAGACATCTGAGGCTCCAGGATGTGAGGGTAACAATGATTTTCAGTTATAGCAGTTAATTTCAACAACATCAGCAACAACAAAAACATTCTTTTTCAAGCTGGAGTCTTGCCTGCTCCTGTTGTTGAGGGACTCCCTCGCTGTGCTGACTCTGTGCCACTGGATGCAGATGGAGCCTTAGGTGGGTCAGTGGTTGCAGGAGATGGAAGGCTTTCCAGCCTCGGGAAGGAGGACGGATGAGTCAGAGGAGGAGCGGGTGCAGTAGGAGGGATCCCTCTGCTCAGTCCACAGCTGGACTGGATTTGTTGAGCTGGGCACAGTGTGTTCTCCCTGTCTCCCAATGGGGCTCCAGGGATTCTCCTGGGGCGTTGTAGACAGGGTCCTCGAAAGCAATGGGCCTCTGGCCAGGGATTTTTAAAAAGGAAACAAACAAAGAGGAAGGTGAGGTGGTTCAGTGTGGACTGTCCTGAGCTTTCAGCTTCTCTTGAATTGCACTTCCAAAGATTCATTTCGCAACCATAAGGCCTAAAACTGAATTTCAGGAGGAAAGAGGAAAGCGGAGTGTACAGTATAATCTCGTGGTATGATCAGTTGGAGCCCTCAGCAAATACGTTATTTCTTGGGTCTCAAGCTCATACCATCTCTCCCAGGGACTCTGAAATACCAGTTTTTCAGTGGACAAGAGACCAGTTGCTGGTAGCAGCAGAAGGACTCTCTCAGGGATGCATTTCCTCCCAGTTTTATCACCTTTTCAATGCTGAAGAGCACGTGTAGGGAGGTGTTGGTTGCTATCTTGAAATGCAGAGAGAAGAAGCAGTCACACTCTCCCTCCACCTTTCAAGTGGACTTGCACATGTCCCTTTTGAAATCCTGCTTTTTTATTTTTCTCTCCCCTTCCCCTTTACTGAGGTGGCATTTGGGATGAGGGTGGGAATGAGGGCTGCTGGTGTTGCAGGCCCGAGAGCTGATGGAGATGGCAGGAGTTGTCCCTTGTTCACAGTGTGGATTCTGAACCTCCACAGATCTTGTCAGTGGATCCCTCTGTTTTGAAGCATCCTGGGAATTAATTTTTTTCCCTTCTGTGACCTGGAAATAGTAGCTGATGAAATAGCTCTCCAGGCTACCAGACATCTTTAGTACAGTATATTTTCCTGAAATAGTATCTGTATTTTCTTTTGCTTTGTTATGTTGTCTGTATGTCACCCAGTTATGTGAGAGTCAATCACTGCTGGTACTTTCTGCTTAACCCTTCTTGTCATGGGTTCCATCAAATAAGTTCATGCTGATGTACATCAGAGACTAGACATTTTCCTATTTTAAAATGTCTGCTTGAGGAAACTGGATATGTTTGGGGCTGATTACAGCTTTCTGCAACGGAGAGTTTAACGTTTCACATTCTAACTCTTGCCTTTTGTGGGTTTTTTTTGCTTTTTTCTAGGCTACGGAGAGCTAAATGGTAACGCAGGAGAAAGAGAAGTGTCACTGAAGGGCCTGTGCTCTGATGAAGCCACCGCCCCAGGATCCAGGGTACCCAATGGCAGCCAGCAGCTCGTAGATTCTAATGCCCCCCCAAAGCAGACCGTGAAGGCCGGTGCTTTGGGGAAAGCTGGAATCAAAACCAAGAACTTCATTCAGAAAAATAGCATGGACAAAAAGAATGAGAAGTCCTACGAAAATAAACTTAGAGAAGGCCAGTCCTCGGACAAGCCAGAGGGAGTGTCTATTCCAAACGGCGTGGTAACCAATAATTCCAGCTACATCACCAATGGCTACGTAGGCAAAGGGGCCGATAACGATGGCAGCGGCTCCGAGAGTGGATATACTACGCCTAAAAAACGGAAAGGCAGGCGCAACAGTGCCAAGGGTTGTGAGAACTTGAATCTAGTACAGGACAAAATAATGCAGCAGGAGGTCAGTGCACCAACCTTGAAACAGGAACTTGAGAGCTTCAAGCCTGATTATAGTGAACAAAAGGGGAACCGAATTGAAAATACTAAGCCCGTTTGGAAATACGAGGCTGGGGCTGGTGGAGCAGGCCGGGGAAAACCTGGGCTCGGGGATGTACCCCGGAAAAACTCTGATGCCAAACCTGGGATTAGCAGCAAGAAGTTTGATGACCGGCCCAAAGGGAAGCACGCATCGTCGGCTACGTCTAAAGAGGACTCATGGACCTTATTTAAACCGCCCCCAGTTTTTCCAGTGGACAATAGCAGTGCTAAAATTGTTCCCAAAATCAGTTATGCAAGTAAAGTCAAAGAAAACCTCAACAAAGCAGCTCAAGCCCCATCCACTTCGTCGTCTTCGTCATCTTCGTCATCTGCCGGGGAAACTCAGGCCCAGACATCAAGTCGACTGTCCCAGGTGCCCATGTCTGCTATGAAATCTGTCACCTCTGCCAGCTTCTCGAACGGGCCGATCCTCGCGGGGACCGATGGAAGTGTGTATTCCCCAGGGACCCAGCCACTGCTCTCAACTGCTGCTAGTACTGTACCATCGACCTCCTCCGAGTCAGTAGCCCAGGACATGAGTACAACTTCTACAGCTCTAGAACAAAAGAAATCTGGCCTTTTTATCTACCCTTCAAATATGCAAACTGTGCTCCTGGGTGCGGCGCAGGTCGATTTCCCCTCGCAGGCGAATCAGCAGAACCTGGGAGATATCTTCCAGAATCAGTGGGGCTTGTCTTTCATAAACGAGCCCAGCGCTGGACCCGAAACTGTTGTGGGCAAGTCTGCGGATAATCAGTTAATGGAAGTGACATTTCAAGGGGAATATCCTGCCACTTTGGTTTCACAGTGTGCTGAAATCACTCCCTCAGGAACTGAACAACCTGTGTTTCCTAAGGCTTATGAGCTGGATAAACGGACTAGCCCTCAAATTCTTAGTGCTATTCTTAAGCCTGGGACTGCTGTTGAGGGTGGTGTCTTAGCTTTGGAGTCGCATCACACAGGTGACCTACAAAAGGCAGACACCGGTAGCCAAGGTGCTTTAGTGTTTCTTTCAAAAGACTATGAAGTAGAGAATCCTCTGGCCTCTCCTACGAACAATTTGCTATCCTCCGCCAAAGAACAGAGGTACCAGAGAGGCCTAGAAAGGAAAGATAGCTGGGGTTCTTTTGACCTGAGGGCTGCTATTCTATATCACACTAAAGGTAATGGCTTAACTTACTCCCTAAGGGCATTCTTTTCTTTTTTTTTTTTTTTGTACTCTGTCTTTATAAGTGCAATATTCTAACATGATATATTCCTTCCAGCAATTCTGATTGTTTTAAAAATGAGCCTTTTTTTTTTTTTTTGCTTGCATCTCTCTCGTGGCCATAACGGTTTGGGAAGCTACTCAAACCGTTGTTTAATTAATGTTAAGGGGTATTTGTTTCCCTGTTCCTGTGGGCAAGCATGAGTGATGTTGATAGGGATGGTACTGAGCAGGCCCTTCTAAGCCTCTCAGCATTGGAAGGAGTTAAATGTGTAGGTTCACCCTCTCTGTTCCAGCTTTACCAGGTGATATTCTGTCACTGAAAAAGCTTCATAGTCTGTGCTCACACCTCTACCACCAAAGTGTTGCAGCTTCTCCCCTGGGCAGATCAGACCATGAAATCATGGCTTTGAAGGAAGAAAAAATTATTCCTACAGCCTTAGGTGTGATTTATTTTTCTGAACCTGACCCACACACACTTTTCCCCTGCCCTTCTTGAATATTACGGCAACAGCAAGACCAGTCTTTTCTTATCAGCTCCTCTGTAAGCTGCAGATTGAATTCTCTCCTTGTCTTTGTAGGCCACATCTTTCAGGTGATTTTATTGCTTTCATGGAGTCCTTTGTAGTCCAGCTCCTTTTTTTCCCTGTTTTTTTTTTGAGATATTGAAATGACTCAAACATGATACAGACACTTTAAAATGGGAACGAAGAGAGGGAAGCCTGGGGGGTGGCTTGCTTTCTGCTTTAGCCTCAGCCCCAGAAGCTCTGAGGTCTTGTGGCAGTTCTTGGCTTCTGGTGCTGGCTCGGTGTTAACAGGAGCCTGGTTGTGTGTTCCCTTTTGGAACAGTGTTACTTACCCACCCCTGACCAACACAGGGGCAGTTCCTTTTTTATTCGATCCCCCTTCCCTCTCCCTGCATCCTCTGAAGGGAATAAGGTGACAATCTGTTTTTGTTGTTTACTGTTCTTACTGTTCCACATACATATGTGGATAATGCCTTCCTCCCCTCTGCAGAGGGTTGGTATTTTGCTGTTTTGACCCACTGCAAAGTTCTTAAATTACCAGTTTGCAAACTCAGATGCCTACCTGTAGTAATAACAAGCCCAGTCATTTAAAAATCATAACTCCAAATATTTTTTTCCAGATCATCTCCCTCTTATGATGTTAAGATTTCAAGCTCTAGTATTCTTGAGAACAGCATTCATCAATTGATTTTGTCTGGATCCTCTCCTTTTAGCTCAGTCTATGCCAGCATTAAAGCAGGCTTTCTGTTTTCATTCTTGTCTGTCTGCAGCCTAAATCCCGGTTTCCTATCAGAAAACGGGGGTACCAGAAAGCATAGCATGGAGAGAAATCCTATGTGATTTTAAGTTTGCAAATATTCCCTCCCTTTGGTTTGTCTCTTTGTTTTTGTCAGCCTGAACTCGTAGAAAAGGAACTGTTCAGCCAGCAAGGCTGATCAGCTCTCCCTTTCTTGCTTGCTGTGGAAGACAGATCCCAGTAAAACAATAGAAACAACAGGAAAATAAAGAACACTCCCTTCCCATGTCCTCTCAAGGAGGTGTTGACTTCAAAGCCTGGCTGCATTTAGCTCTTCTAAACACGGGAGTTAATTACATTTAATGGCAAGAATGACCACCTGAAGCACCCGTTAAAATACTGTTCTCTGCTCTTGTTCTGCATGGGAAGAAGAGCTTCCCAGAGCTGTTGCTCTTGAAGCATCTTGCTTTGAGCATCCAGAACAAACACCCTCTCTGCTGACTTCTTTTTCGCACTGTATCTGTGCCATCTTCGAGGTGTTACTTAGGGGTAAAAGATGATGAATGTTTCTACCCAGTGTTGTCGTTTATGCGGTGATGGGGTGCTCCAAAGAGCTTAGGCTTGTCTTTCTCCTATTGAGTCCCCAAATGATTGCTGGTTCACGAAGCAGGAGATCGGTCCAGGTTCTTAGTACTTCTGCGATTATGTTGGGTATTGCATTTCATTCAGTTTTGGGGTGAGTTGGGTTAAGGAGTATTTGGAGGAATGGTGCCTCCTGTCCCCTCTTCATGGCCGTGGTCCTGCAACTAGAGCCCACAGTGTGCTGGGAAATGCCTCCAAGCCAGAGCTGCCAGGGTGTGTGTGCAGGACAGCAGTGTGGTGGTTAATTCCCACACTGTTTGCTCCCTTTATCTTGGACTGTTTTCCTGAGGTCCTACTCCGAGCCAACCAGTTCCCCTGCAGTAGGAAAGGAACGATTTCACTCAGTTGCTTTTTGCAAGCTGCCTTCCCCTCCTCCCTGCTCAGGAGAGAGTGTGGGTTTGCCTGGGTCGGTGTCAGGGCATCCTGGGCAGTTGGGTCCTCACACTGTTTGGTTTTGATTTCGAGAGGAGGTTGAACTTCTCCCTCTTGGATTGATCTGTTTGCTTTTGAGCAAAGTCTCGATAGTTTGATCTTCACGTCTGCCCTCCCCCTGGGTTATGAACACAAAGTAAAACGATCATGGGGCAAGGACAGGAGTGAGTGTGGAGCACTGGTGGGGTCCTGGTGTCTTCCTGCCCTGAGCTCCTCCAAGTGCAGTAGTTTAGTGCAAGGATGGAGCTCTGGGTGCTGCAGTGAGGAATGGGCTGTAGTGTGAGTGGTAGCAGTGCTTTGGCCTGTCTGTCACAAGTGTGCACCCTTTTCTGCACTGTTTGTGCCTGTAACTGTGACCAGGTTGTGTGGATCCTCATCCTGGACTGTAAATAGGCTACGGGAAAGCCTCCAGCTTACTCGGTAGCTTTGTTCCAGCAAACCAGGCTTTCCTGCATGTGGTTTGCCCAGTGACTGCACGGGACATTATGGATTGTAATTGCTTCACAGCTCCCCTGTGGAAAGATAGATGGAGGAGGTAACACACAGGGAGGACTGGTTCTGGTGCAGGGATCCCATTTACCCCACCACAGCACCCTGGGTGCTGGTGAGGCTCTGCTGGGGTGTGAGACTTGGTGGTTGCAGAGCACGGTGAGGTCTTAGTGGAAGATTCCCCTGCTCCTTTGCATGTGTCTGGATTGCTTTTTCCCCAGAAGTCAAAGCACTGGGAATGTTTGGGCAAGGCTGATGGTGCACCCTCTTCTTCTTCTCTTGGAAGCTTTTTCTGTTGGTTTCCTTGTGCCCCTGCTTCTTTCTTTTTTTTTTTTTTTTTTTCCCTCTGTTTAAAGGGCAGAAAGACTCCCTTGATCATCTGATCTGCTTGAGTGTAAAACACGATCCCTCAATGTGGCTGCCTTCACTGACAGCCCGTGCCGCCCGGTGTTTGTGACGGTGCCTTGAAACACTCGCAGGTGACAGATCTGATTTACCAAGGGAGATCTGATTTAGCTGAGCACTTGTGGATCTGCTGTGGATGTGCTTGGAGACAGGGACAGCAGCTTAGTATGGCAGACTAGGACGACCAGGAAGAAGCGATGCTCTCGCTTGCATCTCGTTGTCACCATCTAAGGTACAGTTGAACTTCTGCCTTGGTGTGGCATTGCCAAAATCCTTATCTTTTTGAGGTAGAACTGTTCCTTGCATATTCTTTTGGTCCTTCTGAAGAGGAGGCTTCTTGTATCTCAGCTTTACTTTTGGTGAAACCAGCACCTCCTTACTATTTTATTCCTTCTCTTAGAGACAGCTGGAAGAAACACTTTGTATCGGAATAATTGTCAACGCTGTGCAGAATTCTGTCACGTTTGGGCAGTTGCAGTCTTCTGGGCTCTCACTGACACTGGGCTCTAGATGGCAAGCTTTGTGGTGGGAAGCTCAATAATTTGCTTGTCCTGAGCTAAAAAGCAAATAATTGAGGCCTCCAGCTCAGCTGCACAGCAGCAAAGACCACATGGGTGGAGGAGAGGAAGCTGCAGTGTTTCCCTCTTCTGACTTGCCCCCGAGTTTCTGCCTGTGCTGCTGCTTTGTTCCTTCTCAGCATCTCTGCTCGCGTGAAGAAGCAGAAGAGCAGCATGGAAAATAGAGCAAGGCAGCGTGGGCCAGCCAGGAGTGGCATTCACCGGAATGGTGAACTGGGTCAGAAGAAATAGCAGAGCTGTGAATTCAGCAATTTTCATCCTTTACATCAGGAGAGGGGGGAGAAGAAAAAAAAAAGGAGCCTTGATTTCCCATCCCCAGTGGTGGGAAGGGGTTAGGCCTCGCTCTGTTGCTTATGGCCTTGTGGGGCCTGAGCTGTGGGGCAAAAGCTGATTTAATTCTCCTTTGAGTCTGCTCTTTCCAGTTGTCAGGATGAGTACAGTGTATTCCGTACAACCATGAGTCTCCACAGCATGGAATTTTTAGTCTTTGCTTCATTTCCTGGGCAATCCCCTAACTTAATCATTTTGTCCTGCAGGTAGAAGCAGAAAAATCAGATGAGAATCGTCCCTTTTTGTTATTTTTTAGTGTTTTATTTTAGGAATAGTAAGATTTATAAGAACAAAGAACTAGTTCCGTGGCATTGTGCAAGCACTTCTGTTTGCAGGGGCTGCCTCTCTAGCAAGGGCAAAGTGTGTAAAAGTGCCTGTCTTAACAAGTTATCACAGAAACACTTCTTTTCCCCTCCAAGATTATGTACCAGTCCTGCTATAAAGTTTATTGACCTATGAGGAATCCCAGCACAATTCACTGGAGTGTGCCTTAGTCTGTTCCTGACATCAAAGCCTTCCTCCACCACCCCTTTGTTTCAGTGACAGTCCCCAGAAAAAGTGGTTTAGGTGGATGTGACTGGGGCTGTCTGCCCCGGGCAGTTCCTCGGCAAACCTGAGCCAGAGGGCTGTGGAGAGCCCAGCTAATTGTAAAAAATCCTGGAAAACCAGAGGTTGGAAGGGGTGCAGGAGGTGACCTAGTTCTGCCCCTGACTTGGAGCGGGGCTGGCTTTGATGCTGGGTTGTGCAAGGGTTTGTTGGTGGCATTTTATCTAGCTAGGGGTTGGAGTCCACCGAGAGAGAAGTGTGCTGTTTCCCTGGCCACATGTCCTGTTTGGGGAATGGTGGCTCTTGTCTGTTGGTCAGGTCTTTGGAAAGGGCAGCAATGGGTTTTGGGTCAGTATCTGAGAGAGATGGACTTGGGCTGATGGTGCCTTTTCCCCATGCAGGGTGAGCAAGAGTCCTTTGCTTAAACCTGCTCTGAAAGCTTTATCCAGGGAAGGCAGGCTTAAGAAAAGAGCTCTTTGAGCCCAAGGAAGAAGGACTGAAAGGAGGCTTAGGGTCTCTTGCATACCCAGCTCATGGGCACTGTCTTTTATGCCACCCTGCATCCCTGAGCTCCCTGCTCTGCTTGACTGGACCCAGGCAGTGGTGGCTCTGCTGAGCTGCCTGTCCACCAGGCCGGTCCAAGCTCTGTGACAGTGGCCATGGCATTTATCACAGCACCTTGTGTCAGCCGTGGTGACCACAACCTGGAACTGGGAGGAAAACTCACGGTAGTGTATTACCAAGTAAGGCAGAATAAATCATTAAATTCCATTTTAAGATGAAGAAAACCCTTAGTTTGGTGTTGCAGTTAGCCTAAGTTTTTGTTTGTTTGTTTGTTTCAGTTGGTCAGTGTGCTCAACCTATTCTATCCTGTGTCCCTGTGCTCTGCTGATGGCAGATGATATTCAGTAAGAGCTGTTACTGCATTGTTTCCCCATGGTCTTTGGTTTTGTAGCTTTATGAGGTTCTGCATCTGCCAGTCAGTGTGTCCAGGTGTCTGGGATTTACAGGAGACTTTACAACACCCTCTCTTTCCGAAGAAGGAAAATTGGAGTCTGAAAAGGTTGGGGAGTTTAGCTGTTGGTTTGTTAGGTTTTTTTCATCTAAACAGAATTTTGACAACTTAAGACTCTTTAGTATGTTCTTAATAGTATCTCGCTGTCTGTCTTGTTGTTGTCAGACATGTCTTAATACAAGCAGTTCACATTCTTGTGGTGTCCAGGGAAGCTGCAACCAAATGAACAGCACAAGGAAGTGTGGTCTATACATGGGATACAGCAGTGGGGCACTGCTTCAGCTCCCTGGCATTTGATGCTCAAACATTGCTCTAACGTGGAGCAACCAACGAGAGAGTAGTTTTGTGTCCCCAGCCTTTGGGGAAAGCTGTTAAAGTAGGAGATGCTCTTTAACTGTTAGGAAATGATGCATCTAACTGCGCTGAATGGAAAACTCGCTCTGCGGGAGGTAATTTTAGTAGCTGGTTCATTTTACTTCGGGGGAATCTGCATCTGGCGCATGAGGGAGGCAGTCCCTCGCCAGGCTGCTTATATCTCTGGGGGTGTTAGAGACTGGCTACTATTCCCAGAGCACTTAAGGCTTTCCCCCGTCCGGTGAAAGTGCAAAATGTTGCTGTTGTTATCGTGACGCAAAAATAACAGACCTCGTAAAATTTTGCCGGGGCCTTCCTTACAAAAGGCTTAATTGTGCAGGGAGGGCTGGCAATATTTATTTGCATGCAATTTCCTGCCCTGGGGAGCTGGAGATTGTAGGGGGACAAAGGACAGATGAAGGGTTGGAAAAGGGACTCGATTGATGGAGGTGACACTTGGCACACATCGTGCTGAGGCCATGAGTTTTGTAGGGCTTTTTCTTCTTCCTTTCCCATGCTGGATAGTTCACTTATTGCCTTGTTTTGTGCTTTACTGCACATCCCGTGTAGCCTGATAATTCCTTGCTATTCTCTGTTCCAACCCCCACCAAGGTCCTGTCACCCTCCTTTGTGGCAAAAGGGAGACTTGAAAGGTGGTTCTTGCAGATCGTGTTCCTACTAAATGCTCCTGTTTTAAAAATTTTTGTCTCTGAAATTTGGGTGCAGGGTACAGTTAGTGTCTTCATAAATATTCTAGCTCACTAAATTCCATCTCCATAGTGGCTAAATGAGGTTATTTTGAATGGATCTCCAAAGGTGTGACTTGATTTGTGGGACATTTTAAAGGGAGGAACCTTCTGTTTCTCAGTGTGAATGAAAAGAACATTTATTTCTGAGGTAAACAAAAGCATGTGCTTTTTGAGGGGGAACTGGGGAGAATTTATATTCAGCCTGCAAACATATTGTAGAGGTAAACTGGGGAAAGAACCTCAAGCCAAGCAGGCAGCCGCGTGTCTGAGAGCATCACACCTTGCTCTCGGGTGGTGTGTTGGCAGCAGCTTTGCAGTGATGTTGGCACAGCAGTCCTTGCCTGGTGTGCTTCAGCACATGCACACTGCGAGCCATGTGAAACTTGCCGTGTCCTGCGGCTCTGGTTTCACACACACTAAACATCAACTCGTAAAAAACCATCTCTTCAGGCTCCTTGTTGAGGCCGTGACATGCGAAGCAGCGCTGGAGTCGGGTTAGTAAAGCCTGAAGTCAGATTGCGATTTGTAGGACTGGAGAATAGTGGTGACGTTTTTGATGCTCAGCTTTGGCCCTCTGACCCTTAAAGCCATCCTTTTGCCTTTTGTTGCTGGATTATTCGTTTCAAATTCGGGATGGGCTGGGGCTGTGCCGCTGGGCTGGATGGGGCGGGCTCTGTCTGAAAGCCTCGGCACAACCGCAGCCGTGTTGTGCCACACTTGGGAAATTAAAGTGTGTTTAAAGTTGTCTCTCATGGCAACATCAATCTGCATAATAACAGTGGTCTTCTCCTTTTGCCCTCACAGAAATGGAAGCGGTTTGGAATTTGCAGAAGCAAGGTAAGGGTGTTGGAAAGAATAAATAATCCAAATTGCACTGTCCTGCTCTGTCTGTTGGGATGGGGGGTGAATGAGACTGGATTGTCTCTGTGCCTGGAGATGCCTGAGTTCATTTCTTCAGTGCCTGCAGTTTGCAGTCTGGATTTATCTGTGTTTCAGATCACTAAGTGTCAGGACAGTAAGCTGTGCCACAATGGTAGGGTGTTCAGAGAGAAGCACAGTCTCTACAAGAGCAATAAAACAAGAATTAGATTTAATGACTCTTCTCTATGTGTATACAAAATTGCTTTCTATTTCTGGTGCTGGGTGTCACATCCAGTAATAACTTTTATTCTGGTGTATCCCCACAAATCACCTGAGAAGAGGTTCTGTGTGGGAAGAGCTGTATATGGAGACTCGTGTGCTGCTCTGGGGGAGCCAGCCTGGGCTTGGGGTGCGTTGGCAGGAGGGGGGGTCCAAAGGAAAAGTCTGTCAAGGTACAAGTACCGTGCAGATCTCTTGTGTTTATTTTCAGCTTGTGAAAAACTTAGAATTCTGCTTTCCTTCCAGATCCCAAAAGGATAATCACTTATGATGAAGCCATGGATCGCCCGGATCAATGAAGGTAGCAAGACAAGACTGCCTGTTATAACCTTTCTGCAGCATTTGTGCTGTTCGTGGGGGACAAAAAGGCTTTTATGCTCCTTCTAAATCTTCAGTGCAGCAGAGGAACCATAACTAGAATCACAGGATAATATATACAAATATATATATAGTTATTTAAAAATGGCAACTGAAAGTAATTAGACTTCATAAGGAATCTGAAAATTTATTTCAACGAGACTACACACGTGATTATTTAATCTCCGGTACTGAATAGATTTTTTTTTTTTTTCATTTTTGTTTTGTTTTGTTTCTGTTTAAAGAGTGAAATGCAAGTGATTAAGGAATACAGACTCAATTACAAGCCCGGTTTCAAAGTTCCTGCTGTCGTCTACACGGGCAACAGCAACCCACTGGAGAGGCATTTCCACTTGACAAGGTTTCTGTTTCTTGTTCTGTGACTGTAGTGACACACTAATCACAGGGAAATCAGGATGATTCACCATCCTTCATCTCCCCTTTCCCTTTCACCTCCCCCATTTAGTTTCTTTTTTTTTTTTTTTTTCCTGGTTTGTTTTCCATTGAATGCTGGAGAAACGCCTTGAAGTTTGCAGAGTTTCTTTTTTTTTTCCAGAGAATTATAATCCGCATGTTTTGCCAGGAGTAAAGCAGCAATCCTATGCGGGGGATATTGTCTTAAACAGCTCGTTCTGCTGAGGGAAAGATGGTAATACTTCAGTTCTAGGATGCATGGTGAAGTCACACAGTTGACCTGGCTCCTGTTACACGTTGGACTATTGCAACTGAAGAGTTATTTCATTTTCAAAGACAACATGGAAAAATAAGCAATCTGTTTAGGCATTTAATATGGAAAAAAAAACCAACAAAAAAAAAAACCCACCCCACTGTTCCCACAGTTTAATGCCATTGTATTACTGGGAGCAAGAAAAAAAAAAAAGACAAAAAAAAAAAAAACGTATCTTCTGCTTTCAACTGTAGGTGCTTCATATTTGCTCTGTCTGTCTCCTAACACTAAATGTGCTGGATTTTTTTCCCATTTTCAATGGAAAACTGAAGAGGAATTGAGTTCTGCTAACTTTCATCCTTCTTGAATTATTTTTTTCTCTTAAAAAAAATATTTCAAAATAACAAAAAAAAAGAAAAAAGTTTAAAAAAAAAAAAAAAAAAAGAAAAATGGGAATTTGAATCCTTTTCAATTTGTCCATAGAATGCCAATGGCTGGGCTTCCTGCCCCTTGGAAATGCTCTTTTATATTTTAATGCAGTCTGTGTATTTCCGGGCTCTGCTTCTAATTATCTCTTAATAAAAATATATTTTATTACAAAAAAAATGGAGGACTTAGGAATGAAAATAATAATTTAAAAAATAATAAAAAAAAATAATCCCAGGGAAAGGAAAGCTTCCTAGCAGTGGTAGGGAAGGCTGAGCAGAGTGCAGGCTCCAGCTGTGTAACCGGCTCTGTCCCATTGCAGCTTGTGTAGAGTGTCCAAATCATCTGGGGGTCGGGTAGTTTTTCTGGGTTTTTTTTTAAAGATGGAAAGGTCACGGGGTCCAGGGCAAGAGTGAATAAAGCAGAAATGGATTTGCTGATCAGCCCCAGCTCCACACATACCCAGTGCTCATCGTGGGTGTCTGTGGCCAAATCCTGGCTCCTGGTTATCAAGGTCAGCAGCAGTTGGTGTCTCCTAAAATTAGTCTGGACCCCGTGGGGCATTACAGGAAGCAGATAAACCCAAAACTTTTGCATACCCCTTGTGCTTAGATTTATCCATCAAGCCATCAGGCTTGTGTCTGGTCACTAGTGGGGTCCTCGGGTCTCCATCCTTGGCCCAGCTCTCTCCAAAGTCTTCGTTAAGGACCTGGACGCAGGACTTGAAGGGATACTAAGTAAGTTTGCTGACCACACTAAAGTGGGAGGAGCTGTCACCTCTGGAGGGCACAGAGGCCCTGCAGAGAGACCTGGATAAATCAGAGAGATGGGCAGTCCACCAAACATTTGAAGTTTAGCAAGGGCAAGTGCTCAGTTCTGCACCTGGGACGGGGCAGCCCTGGCTGTGTGTCTAAATTGGGGAATGAGATGCTGGAAAGCAGCACCATGGAAAGGGACCTGGGGGTCCTGGTCCAGGGCCAGTTGGCCATGAGTCAGCAGTGCCCTGGCAGCCAGGAGGGTTAACCTTGTCCTGGGGGGCATCAGGCCCAGCATCACCAGCCCAGTGAGGGAGGGGATTGTCCTGCTCTGCTCTGACCTGGGGTGGCCTCACCTTGAGTCCTGGGGACAGTTTTAGGCACCAAAATATAAAAAAGATATTAAGCTGTTAGCGTCCAAAGGAGGCCATGAGGATGGGGAGGGGTCTGGAGGAGAAGCCACATGAGGAGCAGCTGAGGTGGCTTGGTTTGTTCAGCCCAGAGGACACAGGGGAAACCTCATGGTGGTCTTCAACATCCTCACGAGAGGCAGCAGAGGGACAAGTACTGATCTCATTACCAGTGACAGGACCCGAGGAGAGGGCATGAAGCTGAGTCAGGGGAGGTTTAGGCTGGATATCAGGAAAAGGTTTTTCACCCAGAGGGTGGTTGAGCACTGGAACAGGCTCCCCAGGGAAGTGATCACAGCACCAAACCTGTCTGAGTTCAGGAAACATTTGGACAACGCTTTCAGGCGCGTGGTGGGATTGTTGGAGTGTCCTGTGCAGGACCAGGAGTTGGACTCGCTGGTCCTGATGGGTCCCTTCCAACTCAGCATATTCAAAGATTCTATGATCTGCTTTTTTGTTTTGTTTTGTTAATTAGGAGTATGTAGCTTGTGTTTTTTTTAATTGTTTTTATACTTTTAACAAGATTGTTCCTGAATGCGACACTTGGGTTCACGGTGGGACAATGAAACTGAGTTCTGTACCTTGTGTAAGACGCTTAGCTTTCTGCCACGCTTAGTTTTAAACGTTTGACTATGGATTGCCTACTCCATTTGATGTATCAACCACTATATAGTATAATACTGAGTGTGATACTATATAGTCATCATGTATTGTATCAGTCCAGGTTCAGAAATGTGTGGTTGGCCAGTCGCAAATAGTTCTGTTTCACTTATAAACTGTACCACCTTTACAGGTGTGTGTAACTTTGAGATGTATAACATGTTTACAGATGTGCCCGACATCTAGTCCTCCAACATCCCTGTTTTTAATTCTGTTGAGTCTCCCAACTGCTTGCCAAAAGTCGGAATTGCCTCTGGCTCCGCCGCCGAAGAGCTGGGGCATTCCTGAGCTTTAAAGTGTTGAACAAACTGGATGGTGGGGAACTGGGAAAATTAAGGTGGAAGAATTGTTCTTTTTCCTTTTTGTTATTATTTTCAAAAAGTTGAAGACTAGTAGCGAAGTTTCCAGTTTGTTTTACTGGCTTTAAGGCTCTGCTGTGTATTTATTTGCCTTGTGTAGTCACTTGTCGCCTTAAGGGCTAGGTTCCATTAAAAAAAAAAAAGAAAAAAAAAAGAAAAAAAAAAGAAAAAAATTACAAAAACACCCTATTTTTGCTTCCCTGGGGTCTGTGCTGTCCTGTACCCCTATCCCAGATCTGCACTGGGGGCCGGGGGATGCAGGAGCTGAGCAGCACTAACTGGTGCTGAGGACCCTGCGCCTTTAAAAAGATCTGAGTCTTGCTGAATATTGGAGGACTCTCATCTTGGCCTAGTCCAGTCTTTAATTTAAATAGCAAAAGAAATGCTGAGAGAAACATGGTTCAAGAGATGGGTTGGGTTGGTTTATCCTTGATGCTCATCCCTGTGGCTTTGCCTCGCTGTGCGTGGCCCCTCGCCAGCGGGACCCATCCAAAAACACCCTCGGCAGCACCTTCTCTGCTGTATTTCTGACCATCCTCTGTTCAAACGTCTGTCTTTCTGTCTCCACGAGCTCCATGGTGTGTGCTCAGTGCTAAGCAGTTAGGAATTCCTCTCTCTCAGCTCCTGTAGCTCCGGCTCCCCAGGATTTCTGGGATAGACTATTGCCTAGAGCCAGGCAGGACCGTGGAAGGAACTTCCTCTTGCTGTTGTGTAACTCGCCCTGTCGCTGTCTGCAGTCCTCCCCAAGTCCTCACACAATTCTTAACTGAGCACTTATTAAAAATATCTTAAGATTTAATCTGTTTTCTGATTATTTTTGTGTAAACTTATAAAAAAAAAAGAAAAAAAAAATCTGAAATCGAGCTGTGACTAATTTAGCACATTGAAATAACGATAAGGTGTTACTGATAAGTCTCATGTTTTGTTTTTGTTTGACTCAGAGTATTAGTACTGTAGCATAAACCAAATACAGCCTGGGAAGGGGAGCAGCAGCCTCCTGTCCTGGGTCTGCACCCGAGGGTGTCTGCGGGGGCGAGGAGCCGGCGGTGCGTGTGAGCATCTGATGTGTAAGGAGCGCGAGCGTGTATTTATTTGTGCCATTGTTTTCATTACACTGAGTAAAGTAAGTTTTAAAACAAAACCCCCTAAGTATGTGTAGTATTGGAAAGTGGCACTAAGGGTGAGATCATGACCTATTTTTTTATTAGCTATGAAGATACTAATTCAGGTTAAGGATTCTCTCTCATTTCTGTTCCTGTTGTGAGTCTCTTTCCTCCGGTTTCCTTGCCAAGCTGTCTGTTTATTGGAGTGAGGATTCCTGTGAGGACAGGGGCTGTCTCCTTTCTCCTCTGGTCATTCCCCACCATTCCTTCTCTGCCCGCCAGTTCTTCTGGGCATTTCTTATACAGGGTCTTGTGTAACAGAGGCTGAAGTGCCAGCCAGATCCAGCTTGGAATCTGCTTTCTCTTTGGTGGATCAGGGAGCATTTCATCTGCTCCAAGAGGTAATTTAAAAACTGCTCTGTGCTCCTGGTGATAGTGGTTTGGGGCCTTCAGCCTCTGCTCTCTCCCACTTCACCTGTCTGGTAGATTGGCAATGTGTTGTCTTTCAAGGTTGGGAGTTTGGTTTTGGTTTAAATCCACCACGATCCTCTGTTAGAAATCTCTTTTCTCTTTGACCAGTGGGTAGTTCAGGGCACGAATTCTGCCACTAACCCACTTCAGACCTTTCAGAACCATTAAATCCCGCTGTTTGCCTTTGGTAGCTGCTGTGACCTTCTTTGAAATGTGGAAAGAAACCCCATTTCTCATTAGGTGTCAAGTCCACCGGCTGTTCGGTGGCTGGGAGCCGTGATGGGTGAACCAGCCAGCTAAATGGAAAGGAAAATTGCTTCCTGCTAGGAAAAAGAAAGAAAGAAAAAGAGAGATGGAAGTTGTCCTCCCAGATGTGCATGTATTTATTGCTTTCACCTTTAAGAGAGCGTTACCGTAGCACCATCGCATCCTTTCCCAAGTGGCCAGTGGGTGACCTCAGGGACATCTGGGAGCAATGGCATTCACAGCCGTGTTTCAGAGCTGCCAGTAGTTTCCCTGTGCGTTGTTTTTTGATCTTGATTCAGCATCTTCAGTACATTGCTATGGTGTCCCAAGCTTTCAGGAGTCTTATCCTCTCATCCCTAGAAGATCTTTCTTCCGTCCATCCGTTGTGATTTGTTTTCCTTATAGAGGCTGTTTACAAGGGAGATGGTCGAGGTCAGGAGCGAAGAGAGCAAGGATTCACTCAATTTAAAGCTGCTACACATTTTCACAGCGGTGTGGAAGGCAGGAGAAGGGCTGACGTGGTGAAGTAGCCGAAAAAGCAGAGTAATTCTAGCTTTGGCCACCACCAGAGCATTTTTCCATGTGGAAAAGCCCTAGCGCAAGCAGTTGGGAAGCAGGAACCTGGGCTGGTGGGAAGGAGATCTTGGTGTGCACTGTGGATGTGCTGCCTCCCAGGGATTGCAGAGCTTTAGAGGTTTGCCCAGTACATGTTACACCCAAGGATCAGGCTGACTGCTTCTATCCTGTCTGAGAGATCCTCAAACACGGCATTGCAGAGCCGTGGATGTCTGGGGAGCTACAACAACCCTGTGGTGTCATGTCCAGGGCACGAGCCTGCTCCCTGTCCCAGGACAGGAGCAAGAGTCCTGCCTGTGCCCTCACTGGGGGATGCTGAGCTGGATTTGTCTTGACTGTTAATCAGAAAGCTTCATATAACGTGTCCAGAGCTCTAAAGCCATTTTGTAAGATAGCAGTGTCCCTTTTATACAGCCTTATTAATGAGTAGAGTATCTTTAAAAACAAAGCAACGACAAAAAAATTTGCTGATTTCTTTCTGTGGTATGAAACTTGTGTACTGCGAACTTCTGAACGTTTAGCAAAAACACAACTTACCGTTTTCTTAAAAAAACAACAAAAAAAAACCCAACAAAAAACCCCCAACCTGTCTGCTTTCCACACGGTCTTTCCTCAGGTGCTAAATAAGGGTTCCAAAAATGGATACTGCTTTAGGAGTTTCTGCTTTATTCTTAAAATACATATTTTTTTGCTTAGGTGTTGTAAAGATATTTTAACAAGAATGTTTGGGGTTTTTTTTTAATGTAAATAAGATTGTGTCTTTAATTTTTGTTGTATCTCCTTTTTGTCCACATTGAATAGTCTAGTTTTCATTTTTATCCTTTTGAGAAGGACCCTCTTATGCCCTTCCCCGAAGACATTTCATTGAGTGTTGCTGCATTTTAAGAGCGAACCTACAACTGTTCATTGTCTTGGATTAATGCTGCTGCTGCTATAAGTATAACCCTGAAAATCAAGAATGTGTGATGCACTTTTGTTTTTCGTTTTTGGTTGGTTTTTTTGGTTTGTTTTTTTGTTTCTTATTTTAACATGACCATGTAGTTCCTCTGCGGATAGTTGAACCCTCCTGTAACACAGCCACTAACTGCGGGCAGCGTGGGAGCTGGGGGAGCCGGGATGTAGGACAGGGGTGTACCTGATCTTGGTGCTGACCTACGGGAATTTCTATGCAAACGCAAGCAAAGGAGAACTCTTTTAAACTTGAGAGAACACTGTGCATTTTTATTTTTTATTGTTTTATTTCCCCCCCCCCTTCCTTTTCTCAAGCTGCTATTGGAAGGGTAGTGCAAATCCTTGAGGTTTTCAGCTTCTCCTTCCTCCGTGGCTGGTGGTGTGGGAAAGGTGCCTGAGTAACTTGTGAGGTAGAAAACTCTCAGTCAGCTCTTGTCTCGCCTCCAGTTTTAATATATTTGTTTTCTGTTTGAATTTATCTTTAGAAGGAAATTGCTCATCTCTACGAAAAGATCTTTTGAATGCTTTATCTCAATGTGAAGTTAACCAGCAGTATTAAGGATTGCGTGGCCTCCGCACCCCTGACTCCTTCTCCAGCTGCCCTCGGCTGCTGGAGAGCACTTGGGATTGGATGTTTTCCAAGAAAAAAAGCAAAGTGAAGCCATCCACCCATCCAAAACCTGTCAGTGAAAGGTTTAGGGAGTAGTGGGGGGAGGTCTCGCTGCATCAAGGCACTGCTGTGGGGCACAGGCAGGTCCAGAACCTCTTCTTTGCGTGGGTCACTCCTGGACCGCGGCAGGGGATGTGTACCCTGAGGGAGGAGTTTACTGGAGGGGAAAAAAAGGGAATTTACTTGACTATTTATAGAAGATCCTTTAGGAAAATAAAAGGACCTCTCAGTAAAGTGAGGGAAGAGTAAGAAAGGTCTAAAGTCGTGTAGGAAAAACACTTGGGGATTACAACTGCCTGGAAAATAGTCTATAAATACATAGGCCAGAGCTCTCTGCCTGTTTTAAGTAGTTTGTTCAGCATCAATTTTTAATTTTTCTGGCCAGCGTTTGCTCTTTTACACACCCACGTGTGTGTGTACATCTGACTCAATGTGCCTTGCATGTGTGCTTAGTCTTTCTGAAGAGATTTGGTGGTGTGTGAGCTGGGGGGACGTGGCTGGGAGGGCCGGGCTCCCACCGGCAGCGCGACGGCCGCGCCCCATCGACAGGTTTCTTAGTGTCCCGGTGACCCTTTGGATCGAAACGAGACCTGGACTCCAGCCTGTGTTTGTGGCTGTCTTGAAGTTTTGGGATAATGTCCTGTAGGGTGGCACCTGTGACTTTGGAGGGGAGTGGGAGGGAGAGAAAGAGAGGCTGCTTCACTCTTCTCCTGTGGACAGATATCGGCATTGCCATGGTTTGCCAGCAGAGCCAAAACAAGCCAAGGTCTGGAACCAGCTTTCCTGGAGTTCAGGTTCTCTGCAGCACCAGGATCCATCATTATCCAGGGCATTTATTCCCTGCCAGGTTGTGGCTCTTGTTTCTGTGGGGTTTTTGAGTTTTTTTGTAAAGGAGAAGTAAACACAGCTTGCCTAAAGTTCGCGAAATTGAAATGCTTGTGTTTGCAGTCGGTGACTCACAACTCCAAGCTGTGCAATTCTGGGTTCTCCATCTCCCGCCCCAGCGTGTGATTCTGTCCGAGTCTTTCTGTACTCCTGCCACAGTAAATGTGAAAGCTTGCTTGCATTATTTTTTAGAAATGCATTTTGCACACTCGGGTTTCGCTGAAGCTCCGTGAAAAGGTTAGTTTGAAGCAGATGAATAAAGCTATGCACATGTTTTGAAAGTTTTAATTTGTGTCTCATTACCAGAAGTGACTTATCTGCCCTCTTTTGCATTCCTGTGCTGTCATTGCCTGCATTCTCTTCACCATCTTGGAGGGTATGATGTAAGGTGACAGTTCTTTGCTGACAGCTGTAGCAGAAAACTGGCGCTTCTTGATTTTTTTAGTAGCCTCTCTCTCTCTCTCCTTTGCTTTCTCTGTATCTCTGTATAGCTATATAAATATATATATTATTTTTTTATTTTAAAGAGCCTACTTTAGTAATTGAATTGGAGGGAGTGGGGTGTGCTGGCTTGTGTTTCAGATACACTTTGTACTGTTGGATGAACCAGTGCCCTTTTTGTTTCTGGTGAGAGCGTGGTGTGGTACCCGCCGGTGTCCCCATGGGGACGGGGAGAGGGGCTCAGCCCCACGCAAAGCAGCTTTGGGGAGGGAGTGGAGACCAGTCCACTGCGCTGCAGGCTGGGGGCGTGGGCAAACTTGAGGCTTCTAATGACAAAATAAACCAAGAGGAACCCTACTGCTGTGTATTCCCACTGTGAGGCAGGAGGGACAGCCTTCCTCACTATCTCACTGCAGGGCTGGAGCAAAGGGTGGGTTCCCTTCGGCCTTGGGGGTGAGAGCTTTATTTTGGTTTTGTTTTCATGCGTTGGGTTGCAGGTACCACCTTTGGAAACATGTTGCTTAGCCCAGAGCCTGTGTGCGGGAGAGTCAGGATTTGGTGACGGGAGAAGGGCCCTGACATCTTTCTCCTCCTGTTCCCTTCGCCGTGGCAGAAATTTGTACTAACTTGACAGCTTTTTTTCATACAGAACAGGGCTGCTTTTCTATCTACCATCACACGTGTACTTACACACCTTCAGCGGCTTCCCAGCCTCTGAAGGTCCTCGACTTGTTTACTGGGGGGATGGATGCCCCTCTCTCCCCCTTCCCTGAATATTTCAGTGTTAAGGGCGGTGCGAAACAACCGCGCGCTTCGACTGCGAGCTGGGGCCGGAGAGATCCCTGCAGGCGGAGCCGCCGGGGCGTCTCCTCTCCTGCCCCCCCCCCTTCCCCGCCGATAAGTTCTCATTTTGTTCCTGGTTTGTATTAAAATCGCTGCGAGGGGTTGTGCTCTACCTGCTCAGAAGCTGAATTACCTCTGACCTTGCAGAGAGGGGCAGCCCCTCTTTGGTGTCGATGTTGTAGTGTGCGACCACACGGATCGGTAAAGGTAGTCTTTGTTTCCTTCTCCCCTCCCCGGTGATTTCTCATTAGGTTAATGCACTCTGTGTGCCCAGCTGGAAAAGCGTAGGCGTTTTCCTGGTGGTGAGAGGGTGGCTAGAGGAGTTAGTGTAAAACCTGCTGTAGCTGTGTCTGGCGCAGCCCCTTGCGCTGGTGTGGGTGATGTCACGGACTGTAAGGATAGGTAATGTCCATGAGCTGTAATGGCATGATGTATCTTTACCAATGATGTCATACTTCACACTAAATGTTTAAAAAAAAAAAAAAAAGGAAAAAAAAACTTACCTGAAATTTTGTTTATTCTGCACCAACAGGTCTTCAAAATTTATCCAAATTTTATTATTTTATCAGGAAAAAAAAAAAGAAATTTGTGTAGATCGAATACGTTAAGACAGACAATAAGTGATGTAAATTGTTGAATAAAAATTTTAAAGTTTGTGGGTGTCAGCGTGACTTTCTTTTTTGCGTTTTCGGGGAGCAGCCCTTGTCCCCAGGGATGCTGCTTGGGTTTTGGTCCCTGAGGCCTGGCAGTGCCAGCTGCAGAGCCCACGAGCTGTGAGTACATGCGTGCCAGGTGCCAGCATGGCTCCATGGGGTGGGGGTCCAGATGTCATTTACCCTGTCGGGTAGGAGAGGGAAGGAAGCCAAGTGGCTGCAGAGCTGCAGCAAGCAAGGGTTTGCGTGTGTGAGACAGTGGGGCAATGAACCTCACTCGGTGTGAGTCCCACTGGGCTTCAGCCCTGCTTAAAACGGGCAGGGAAGAGTCTGGTCCCTGCTCACGTGGGGATGTGCAACCTCAGCCCCAAACACCCAAGAGCAAACACACACCAAGCTGGTTTATCTTTTTCTTTCAGTCACATTTATTGGCAATTGTGGCAGTCGGTACCGTCTGGGAGTGTTGTTCCATAAGCAGTGGCAGTACGAGAGGGGGTGGTTATTTCGGGAGGGGAGTATTAGCACCAAGAGGGAGCCGGTGAGCTTTTGAAACCTTGCAGAGATGGAAGGTGGGGAGCTACTGCTGGACACGCCTGATGGATTGGATCTGGGAGGTCTGGGCGTGTGAACCCCACTCTCTCCAGTGCTTGTAATCTCCACCGTGGTGGTCAGCCTCCAGGACGTACTGGTAGCCACGGTACCCAGGATACTGGTAGCACACCCAGCTGGAAGAAAAGGACAAGAGGTAAGCAGGGGGGTTGCAGGGTGTGTCCCCTCCCCCTGGTGTGGCAGCACAGCAATGGCAGCAGATTGTCCCTGCTGCTCCCCGTCCTTTGCCCGTCACTTACGCGCCGCACTGGATCTTCATGGAGCCCACTTCGTTGTTGGCCCAGCCCATGGCCTGCAGCGAGGGGTAGTCGTCACTGATCTCCCACTGGCGGCCAATGAAGTTGTCTTTCTCGAAAATGGTGATCTTGGATTCCTTGTGATTCTAGGAGGGGAGAGCAGGGGGTGAGGGGGAGGCAGTGCTCCCTCCCCGGTATGGGTGGTCCTGTCCCTCCCTGTGGCATTGCTGGGAGGGTTTCCTGGAGAGGGAGATGTTCGGACCCTCGCTGGGCTTTTATTTTTTTGGGGGGTGCGAGGTGCCGGAGACAGCTGTGCCACAACTACTGTCTCAGGCTGGCTGTCCCCCAGCTCTGCTCATGAACAGCTGGCCCAGAAGTTCCCTTCAAAGCTTTAAAAAACAGGACAGAAAGAGCAAAATCCTACTGGGAGCGGGGAGAGAAGAGCTGAGCCTGCCCCTGGCATAGCTGTATTTGCCCTTCGTAATCTCACTGCTGTGGCCTGGGACGTTTTAGCGGGATAAGAGCTGGAGGCGGGACACTCACGGCGGAGCAGACGGGGCGGAAGGACATCAGGCGCTCGATGTGGTAGGCGTTGCTGCCGCTCCAGGCGTCCCAGCGCGGGTACTCTCCCCTCTCCAGGATGAACTGCTGCCCGCAGAAGCCGGTGTGTTCATAACCGACCCAGCTGCAAAAACAGAGCGAGGGCTGCCAGGGCTTCCTGCGGCAACTCGGGGCCTCCTGCTTGGAGCTGGCACCGGGGCGGGATGTCGGTGCCAGGGGGAGGTTGGGGGCTGGCCTCTGCCCACAGGTTGGGAGGAGAGGAAGCGGTGCTGGATGTGGGGAGAGAACCTGGGGAGTGTGTGACCACATCTGGTGCTGGGGAGGCCCCCGCGCGGCTGCGGCAGGAGAGATGGGGTCCCCCCTCCAGGGGCCCATCCGCACAGGTGGCTCTTCCTCCAACTGCTCTGTTATCTATGCAGACCAGCATTGCTTCAGAATGCCCTGACTGCCCTTCTCTCCCAAAGGCCTAATTTCTTACTTGTTTCCCAATTACAACCTGACATGGCTGGAAAGACCTGAATTCCTGATGCCCAAAGCAGGCAGCGCCCATCTGGCTCTGGGCAGGGCAGGGAGCTGTGGCCTTTCCCCTCTCTGAGTCCCCCTCTCCACTGAAAACAAGGAGAGGTGAGTGGGATGCCTCCACCCTGTAGGACACATTTTGCAAGCCCTGATGCTGCCCACCTGCCTGTCCCCAGGGTGGGGACATCTGGGAACATCCCCTTAAGGAGACTGGGGACGAGACAGCTGCAGGGAGGCCAGGGCTGGGGGCTGGAAGGTGGGTGCCACAGGCTGTGCAGTCCATGGAGGCCCTGCTGATGGGGTGTGCAGGGTGCCAAGGGGCACACTGAGCTGGGGGGGGGTAAGAGCTTCTTTTCACTGACCCAAACTGAGCCCCAAACCTGTGTCCTGCAGTCAGCCCACCCTGTGCAAGGTGAACAGCCTGATTAGGAACACGTCAACTGGAGCAGCGAGCTGATTACAGCGTGAGCACGCTCGCCGCTGTAATCCCATTAGCATTACACATCCTAAATATAGCAGCACAAATCTATCTCGTCTGCTGCCCGGCCCCGGCGGGATGCTCGCCATGGGGACTGATCCCAACACACGCTCTTTCTGAGCTGCTCGGGAGATGCCTCGTGTGTGCCAGGGAAGATTCCCGTGTGCAGGGAGTAGCCTGACTCCACTTCCTAACCCTCTCAGGACCGGGGAGGCTGTGGGAAAGTTCTGCCCTGGCCCTGGGTAGCTGTGCGGTGCAGGGAAAGCCTGGGGTGGAGCAGGGCTGGTCCCTAGGGCAAGAGAAGTGGCTCTCTAGGGCTGGTGTTTCACGGGGTTACACAGGCAGGATGGGGAGCAGGCCGAGCTCAAGAGACACTCGCTGAACACTGACCCTCACTGCATCCTTGGGCAGCAACCCTGCTCCAAACCTGGCCGCTCCAGCACCATGGCAGGCAGTTTTGGATGATGCCAAGGGCATTCTCACTGTTCCCTGGCCCTCTCTCTGTGTCAGTGCTGCCCAGGGCTGGCTGCTCTACGCTGGCAGGGTGGGATACCCCTATGCCTGGTTTCCCCTGGCTGTGGTCCTTGGCTCCAGCCAACCAGAGCAAGGACAGCCGGTCCTGCTCCACGCTTGGGCACCCCTCACCCAGCCAGCCTGCCTGGGAAAGCATCCCTGCCTCTGGCAGCTGGGTACTCACGCGCCACATTCCACCTTCAGGGAGCGGATGTTGTCGAAGCCACATTCCATAATGTTTGGACAGGCCGAAGTGAACTCCATCCTCTTGCCCTGGAAGTTTTCTTGGTCGTACACGGTGATCTGGAATGGAGAGTGAGCTGCCGAGTTGGAAACTGCCCAGCAGCGGCCCCAGGCGATTCAGCGCCTCTTGGAGATGGAGGGTCATGCTCCGTCAGGGAGAGAGCCAGCAGAGGCTGCACCGGGCACCCCTCTGGGCTGGGACACAGCCCCGCTCACGCCTCCACGTCCCTGCACTGCTGGCCCCGCGACGCCCTGCCTTGGTGCTGGGGGAGCCGCAGGCTGGCCCCCGCTCCACTCTCCTGCTCACCCCTGCGGAGATCAGTTCCCGGGGCAGCGGTGCCGTCTGGAGAGAGGAGCGGAGCCGTTCTGGGACGGGCGGGTGGCAGGGCTGTGGCTGGCGGTTCTCCCGGCCTCTGCTCCGAACGCTCTAGGGCAAAGAGGATTAACGGGGGAAAGGGCGAGCGGGACTTCCCCAGGGGGCTGTGGTTGATGGAATCTCCCGCGACAGCTCCGGGCTTCGACGGGATGTGCCTCTCTCATGCACGTGTTTCTCCTCTCCCTCTCAGCTGCCTCCTAGACCTGTGGCCCTGGAGCTACTGCCAGACCCTTTGGGGCTGCTCCCCACCTTGCTCCACAGTGCCCATGGCCCCTGCTCACCCTGTCTTGCATGGACAGGGGAGGGTGAACAACAGCCTGTGGTTTTCAGGGACTCTGTGACTGCCTGGCACGGGACAGCTGGTAAGAGCAGGGCATGGCTGGGCCAGGATGCTGTGAAGACCCCTATGAAAAACACCTGGGAGGCATTTGAACAGGCAGGAGGCACATTCTCATGGGTAGAAGACAGGAACGACTGTTTCCTGAGCTTGTCCCTGCCTCACTGCCCGCTGTGCAGCTTTCCTGGCCCCGGAGGACACGCTTTGTCTTTCTCCCTGTCCCCCACCTACACTCAGGGAAAGGTGAGATACAGGAGGTGTGAGGACGTACCTTCCACGGGCCCATGGGGACAGGCAGAGGGTTTGTCTGAGCCATCTTTGCTGCTGGATCGGTGTCTGCAGAAGGAAGAAAAAGCCGTTTTTACTGCAGCACGTCCCTGTGCATCCCTGCTGCCTGCTCCTGAGGCTGGGGGACGGCTCTGTGCCCGCCACCCGCAGCGCCTGTTCAAAGACAGCCGCCCCACTGCTGCGGGTGAGCCACGCCAGTCGCAATGAAACCCTCTTGCTGGCCACAGGATGGGGCAGGGGACACAGCGGGGGGCTGTGTGGCACATCCAAAGCAGACTGCTCTCTTCTCACCGCTGCGGTGCCCCTTCCCTCCTCCCGGCCACGGCTCGAAGCCTGCACACCCACCAGGGCACGGTGCCCGATTCCCCTTCCTCCTTCCCCGCGGCCAGACCATTTCTAGGAAAAACACCCCTGAGCCAGAGCCAGGAGCTGTGGTGGGGGGCACACAGGCTGCCCTGTGCCTGAGGGTGTCCAGCAGACCAGCCTGCTCCCCTCTCCCTGCCCGGTGCCCCGGCCTTGCCTCCTCTGGAAGGCGCGGTGGGCTCCCATGGACGGCCAAGGCTAATGGTGGGAGATGCCAACCAGTGTGCCGTGCCAGTGGGTGCCAGGAGTGGGGCGCCCTGCGGTAGAGGAGCTCTCAGCCCCCCTGGCTGCCAGCGGGGACGTGTGAGCCTGTCTTATGCCACGGGAAATGGCGATGGTCCCTCTGGGTGTCTTTTGCCACCAGGCAGGAGAAAGGGTGTCTGCCCGGCCGGCTGGCAGCAGAGGGGTGAGCAGGGGCGAGGTGGGAGAGGTGCGCATCGGTCCCAGGACTCACCTAGCTCAGGCGGTTACTGCTGCTTCGCCCATGTAATGTTTGCCTACTTCAGCGGCTCAGCTTTTATAGGGTGCTGCTGGCCGGGAACCGGTGCCAGCGTTTGCAGAGCCGTCAGCACAATGCTTGCTCTGGCATTGTCCTGCTGATCCCCAGAGATTTCAGCTGCTCATCCCCATGGTCTGAGCCACATTCTTAGGAAAAAAGAAAAAAAATTTGATAATAAAAAAAAAAAAATAATCAGGGCGGCTGTTTGCACAGATAATCTTGGTCACAAATGACTCAACGATTTGACCGCGCTGGCATTTTCCAGGGCCAATGCACCGCGCCGTCACGGGGCGAGCCTGGGGGCTGGCCTGGCCCTGGCGCCAGTTGGCACCGTGGGGACAGCGGGGACACCTCCCCGTGAGACCCTGCGGGTAGTGGGCTCAGCTGGGAGTCTGCCAGGCACAGTCACCTTGCTCCTCCAGCCAAGGTGGGTTCCGTTCACCGTGCCAGTGCAAACACCCTCCTCCCATGGCGGGCAAGGGGGGCTGGAGGTGAGAGCTGCTGTGGGCCTGGCAGACATGTCCCCACTGCCACGCAGAGCCCCAGCGCTCCACACGGCACTGCCACCGCCATGGGCCTGCACCGGGGCACCAGCCACAGGTCTGGGGAGGCCTCATCCCTGTGGTGACCGCAGCCACCAGCCCCACAACCCCTTCCCGTGTGGGGCTCCTGTGGGGCAGGCCCCGTGGGCCCCGGGGCGCCATGGCGGGCACAGCCCGGGCCGTCGGGGGTCACGAGGCGAGCGTGGCGGCGCGGGCTGCTGCCTCAGCGCATGGCTGCCGGCACAATGCCCGCGTCTGACTGCCCCTTTTGTCTCCCCGCTGGGCAGCCGCGGCCGCACAAAACAAAGCGCCCTGTCAGCGCTGCCTGCGGCATGGGCCTGGCGCCCGGCCCGGGGGACCCTGCAGGGACGCGCGGCGGGGTGGCACCCGACCAGACAGGCCTCGGGGGGCTCAGCAGGGTCCTGCGGGACCCCTCCTGCGGGCAGGGCACCGCCATGCCGAGGGGAAAGCTGGGACTTGCGGGGGCCCTTCCCCTCGCTGGCTGCTGTGGGATGAGGATGGGTATGGGGACGGTTTCGCCCTGACGGGGATCACTATGACGCAGAACTGTGGGGCTGCACCCCCAAGGCCTGACGCTGGCTCTTGGGGTGCACTGGCTGATTACACTGCCACGTCCCAGCAAATGTGGGGTCAGAGAATGGGAAGAGCAGGGCCACCTGTCCTTAAACAGGGGGCTGGTGGTGGGATGCTCCTGTGAAGCCCCCCCAGTGTACTCCCTGTGCACCTGCCATGGGCATCTGGGCTGAAGGAGGGGGTCAGGTTGGAGTTTGCCCTTCAGCTCACTCTAGCCCCTCAGACATGCCCTGGCCATGGCTCCTGCCACCCCGTGTGTATAGAGGCTTTGCCAGGAGCCTGGTGCCACTAGAGGGAGAGCTCAGCCCGAGCAGGCTGGGACACCGCTGGCGCATGCGGGTGCACGGTGGGTGTGCGGCACTGCACACCCCTCTGCCCCCCACACAGGCACCTGCCTCTCCTCGAGAAGGAAAAACACTGGCTCTGGCTAAAAAACACCCCAGCTCAAAGCTTGGAGCTGGCAGACACCCCAAACCAGAGGCAGGGTGGGGGGAAAGCCCACCCTGCAGACTCCACACTGGGCACAGCCAGGGACGGGTCACCCCCAGCATAGAACAAGACCTCCGGCACAGCTCGGGCTGCTGTGAGCTCCTCAACCCCTCCCCCTGCTCACACCGCTGGTGGGGCAGGTGTCCTTCTCCCCCCCACCCCGTGAGGACCTGGGGGCACAGCGGGGAGCGCCCAGGGAGCCACTGCTGCGACGATGCTGGCGGGTCCACAGGTTGTCCGGAACAACTGGTTTTTCTAGATCCAAGAGACTATAAAAACGCAGTGACCTATTTAGGGAACCCCGCGGTGCTGCAAAACAGATGCTTCCCCTCCCAGCCCGGCTCCAGGCACTGGCTCTGGCCAGCCATCTGCGTCTGCCAGGAGCACCCGAAATGCCAGTGGCACCGGAGCTCTGTCCCGCTTCTCCATAGAAAACTTCAGGCAACACAGAGACTTCCCTTGGATGTGGGATTTGCTGGTGCCTGGGGAACCACCTGCCAGGGAGATCTGCTCAAGGCAGCCTAACCTGTGACTGGCAGGCCAGACGGGATCATGTGGACACGAGCAGCTGGCTGTCTCGCTGGGAAGCATGGGGTGTTTATCCCTGGGGAGGTGGCAGGAGGTGGCCCCACTGAGTGGCTGTAGCAGGGCTGTGTGACACTGGGGACCCTGCACTGTCCCACAGCTCAGCGGTTCCAACCACCATCAGCCCACAGCCACCTGCCCAGTGTGATAAGGAAGCAGGAGCTGCCACAGGCTGCAACTGGCTGTTCACCCGCCTGCGCTGGGGAGCAGGGCAGTGGTACAGTCACACAATGTGGCGCATTGCCACTGCAATTGGAAAATGGGGCTCTGCCACCCTTCCAGCTCATCCGTCTCCATCCCAGCTCTTCAGATGGCTGTGGCTCCCTGTGCTTGGTGCCACGTGCCTGGGACAAAGGAGAGTGGGACAAAAGCAGGCGGCTGCGCTCACTGCCGCCGTCCTCTGCCACTGCAAGGGCTGCATCTCCTCCACTGCCCCATCCCTCAGGCCAGGACCCAGCACAGGGCTCCTTGCTTGGCTGTCAGCTCACTCCCACCATGCCCTACATGTGTCCTGTTCTGCTGCTGCAGTGGAACTGTGTCCTGGGCACGTGCCATGGGCTGGAAATCACAGCCAGCCTTACTGCTGTGAGAGAGCGGGGCTTGTGACAACCAGGCAGGTGCGTCCCAAGAGACAGGCTCACGGGCCGATGGCAGGAGAGACAAGATCATGTAGTTCAGTCTGTGGTGGATGGTAGCAGGGCTTTGGAGTGAGTCCTCTGAGGTACCTCGGGACACAACAGGAGCCACTGGAGGTGGCAGGGATGGTACAGGGGGCAGACCCCTGTCCCTGCCATCCCTCTGTCTGTCCTGAGCTTCCCAGCAGAGATGAAGCTTTCCCTGAAAAACACTTTTGGAAAGAGGTCATGGTTGCCTCTCCCTGGGGTCCCTGTTCCCCAAGCCACCCACGTCCTGGGAAGTGACGGGCCCAGTTGCTCCCACACCTGATGGCCAAGGAAGGTTGACCCAGCACAGAGATGGTGGGGCTTGTCCTGAAACCATCTGTCCCAGGATTCTCACTGTATGTGACCAACTCTGGCGTGATGTCTCAAAGCTGGACACCAGTGGAAAGGGTGTAACAAAGGCTGTGCGGCTTTTGCTGCTGGTGGGGCTGGGAAATGCTCATTATTAACCACGGGCTGTCTCCTCACAGCCGGGCACTGCCCTGACAGTCAGTCCCTGCAGGCTGACAGCCCTCCCTGGGGACAGGTGCAGGGGGAGAAGCACCAGCTGCAAAACGGCTCTGCAGGCAACTCTGCATGTCCAGCTTTGTATTCCCCATGCTCCGACCACTGGACACCATCCACTCTGCTCCACCCGGCATCCCGAAACCTTCCCTATGCTGGTGCTGCTCCCGATGGGATCCTTCCGCTAAGGGGAATCCCAGCAGCTCGTTCGTGTGCACCGGTGCGATGCTCGGAGCTGTGCTTGCGCCAGTGTGAGCACACGGCGTGTTCCAGCGTGTGTGTGTGTGTGTGTGTGTGTGTGTGTGTTGAACGGCGAGGACCGGTGTGTGTGTGTGTGTGTGTGCAGGGTGTGCGGGCGACCGGCGTGTCACCGTGTCACACCAGGTTGTGCACACACTGCGTGTGCACCGGTGCACACGGGTTGTACGTGTGCGGAGGGGGGTAGGGTGGGGTGGGGGGGGGTGCGGGGTCACCGCGCTCCGTGGGCAGGTTACGGGTGTGCGGCGCGGGGGGTTGCACCGGTCCCGGGCGCGCAGCGGGCTGCGGGCTCCGGCCCGTACGGTGGCTATATCGCCGGGAGGGGGTGCGGGGCGCACCGGGGCTGAGCGCCCGCAGGTTGGCGGGTGGGCAGGGCCGCCGTTCCGAGCCGACCGGAGCCGCGCCCGGCGCGGCGGGCGGCGCGCGCACAGCCGGCAGTGCCCGCCCCGGTGCGGGGCCGCCCCGCCCCGCCCCGCCCCGCGCTGCCGCCGCCGGGGCCCGGCACCTCCACCGCCAGCACCGGGCCCCGCTCCGCCGCCTCCGCCGGGTGAGTAACCCCCCCGCCATCCCGCCGGGACCGGGAACCGGGGAGCGGGGAGCGAGGAGCGAGGAGCAGCACCGCGGCCGGGGCACCGGCGCGCACCTCCCGGCGCGGGGCGGGCCGCGCCTGCATCGCCCCCCCCGGCGGGCCGGGCCGAGCCGAGCCGTGCACCGTGCTCGTGCCCGCGCCTCCGCGGCGTTGCGAACCGCTGTGGGTGGGTGGGTGGGTGGGTAGGTGTGTGCGGGCCCCCCGGTGCCACTCCCCCGGTTGCGGGGTCCGGGTGTGCGCATGGCCCGCACTTGTCGTGCAGCGCCCGTGGGTGTGCAGCCCCCGGAGTCACGCGTGTGCGTGTCTGCATGTGTGTGTCACCTTGTGCGTGCCCCCGCTGCGCCACGGGGTGTGTGTTTTGTGTGTTGTGTCCCCCTGTTGTCCCCATGCCCACAGGCCCACTCCCTCATTGTTTTGCAGCACCTGTGAGTGTCCCGCCCGTGCTCGGGGTGCTGGAGGTGTGTGCACCCAGCTGCGGGTGCTGTGGGGGCAGCTGTGCCCCTCCAGGGTGGGCAGAGACCCTCCGTGAGTTCAGCCAGCCTGTCCCTGCAGGATTCCCCACGTCAGGTGCCTCATGTTGGGAGGCCCATGTTGGGTACCCCAGCACCCACCATAAGGCTCCCCAGGGCCAGTCCTGCTTCCAGGCAGAACTCGCTGGCCAGGGCCGTTCCCACACCACCGGGGAATTGTATCCAAAGCCATTAGCACAGCTCACTGTTAACCACATGGCTGCTGGGGCCAGCGGCACTGGAACCTGAGCACCTTTTTGGCGTGACAGGAGCAGGTGGCCTCTCAGCAGGCTGCTGTGCTGGGGACTCTGGGGGGCTCGTAGGGCTGTGGTCACCCCGGTGCCTGTTAATTTTCCCAGAGAGGAATATATGGAGCGTTGGGCGAGGGCTAGGACGCGCATCCCTAAATTGTGTGGTTTCCAGCCAGCCTGTGAGATGCAAATTGTCTGGTCAACCAGTGCCAAAGCTAAAGTTAGGTCAATTACAGGAAAGTGCGGGCACAGGGCAGTGTGTTCCTGCACCCCAAGGCTGGCCCTGGCACCCCAGCACTGGGGGATCCCCACCCACCTCCCAGTCCCTCCTGGGAGCCAAACATTCCCACAGCGCTTGCACCAGCCCTGGACTTTGCCCGCTGATGAGCCAGGGCTCAGCCCTTCACCTTTGGTGTGGGCTGGGCTGTGCAGGATGTCAGGCTGTGAATCCGGGGCCAGAAACAGGTGGTGGGGGAGGCCTGTGCAGGGTGGTGTGGGGACAGCTAACCCACCTAACCCCCAGCTGCTCTTTGTACTGTCTCCCACCTGGCAGCACAGCTGGGATCCCGCCCCACCACCTTTGTCCTATAAGGCCTCTTGAGCTGTGTCATTGCCCAGCTTTGGGGCGAGGTGGGTGGTTGAACCCCCCCACACACCCTGTGCACCCTCCTGGTCCACAGTGACACCTCACAGCCAGTCTGAGTCCCCTTTGCTATTGGACATGGGGTTCCTGTGGCAGGAGGGCTCAATATCCTGCTTTGGTGACAGCCTGGTGGCACATACCAACTGTGACTCAGGTATATCTGGTATTGTTTTCCTCCTGACACATCTCAGTGTTGTCCGTAAGGACAGGCAGTGCAGAAGGATTTGGAAACTCCCTAAATTTCCTTGTTCTGTGGAAAACTTGTGTCCGGCAAGGAACTGTCAGGCAGATCAGCCCCCCTTTCCTCTATGTGGGAGCTGGCCTGGCTGCTTGACATCACTGCCAGCAGCTCCTGCTCCCTGGCACAACATTGTCCCTGCCCAACCGGGCACAGCCAGGATATGGGGCACCCCAAAGCGGTGTGCCCAAGGAGCTGATGGCCACCAGCTCCTGTGCTGAAGCGGTGGGTGAGCAGGGCCCTACAGCCAGCACTGCGTCGGAGAGCAGAGCAGGGAGGGCAGGCGACTGTGAAACTTGCAGTGCAGGTCCCTGCGCGGGAGCGTGTCGGACGAGATTGCGTCTCGGGGAGGGAAGGAGGGGCCCGGAGTTTCAGTGAACGCCTTCCTCCCTGCCTGGAACTCCCCGGCACCCTGGCAGGGACGTGGGGGCTCGTGCTCATGGTGGGGGGGCAAGGGGGAAGGTGTGTCCCCCCCAGCTTCTGCTTGGGAGGCTTAGGGAGGGCTACTGGGTTGGAGAACCTTGAGCTGGGTTTCCTTTTATGCCTCTTGGCCCTTCCAAGGTGACATCCAGAATCCCTTGCCAGCCTGGATGTCACAGCAGCATCCTCGCGTGCGATCCCAGAGCACAGCCGGTGCCGGCGGGCACCTCTCCCTCCCCTGTCAGGGCTCGTACGCACTGCCCCAAACACACCTGGCCATGGGGAGTCCCGGAGCGAGCCCGGGCTGAGTCAGGGAAGGTGTGTTGGGTCTGAATCAGGAGCGAGGAGACGCTCGGCAGCCGCCTCCAGCTCACGGCATCAGGCTGCACCCATCTGGCATCCCTGTGCTGGGAGCCTTGGGAACCTCCTTGGGGAAAGGGGGCAAACCACAGGGGCATTACACGTGGGCTGGGGACACCCGTGCAGTGGGGATGCCACGGTTCCTGTCCCTCCTGCCCTGCTCCTGCCCATTGTGGCCCAGTGTGGGGCACACGTGGCTGTGCCAGCAGCTGCCGGTGCTGCCTGATTAGCGATGCGGCTGGGAAGGCTGTTCCCCCTTTTTGTTGAGCTTACAAAGGCTGGGAGGCAGCGTGTGAGAGAAACCGCCGAGGACAAAGAGCGCGCTGGCCGCCTGTCTCCTGGTGCCTCAGCTCCAAGCAGCACCTGCCTGGTGAGCAGCTCTGCTCCCAGGGGATCCCCAGGAAGGGTCCAAACAGCCCCCTCCCTGCCATGGGGTGAGCTCAGGGTGCTCCTGGGGGTACAGCCCTTTCTGCAGCTTCAGGGATGCCCAGGCAGCTGTGGTACCAGTGGCATGTGTCATGGTGCGGGGACAGGGACAGGCGCAGGTGGTTCCTTCCCTGCCATTGTCTGCCCTGAGGCCCTGGCAGAGCCATGGAGGAGCTGATGGGAAGCAGCCCCTGTGACGGCAGAGCTACAGGGCCCTTTTCAACAGCACCTGCTGTGGTTCATGAGAAGGAGCTGTGCTGTCCCCTGACTCGGGTCAGTGGTCACCTTGCAGCCGGCGGTTCTGGGAGAGGAGGAAGGAACTGGGTTGTTTTTATGGATGTTGTGGTCTCGCCCTGGCCAGGTCCTGTTCTGTGTCTGGGTAAAGCCCCAGGTACTGCAGGGAGGGCAGAGCAATCAGAACCCCAGGGCTGGGTGGTGTGGGCAGAGATGTGGCAGTCGCTGGGGACATGGCCAAGATCCTCAGAGCTACATACCTGAATTTGTCCCTCTGGCTGCTTCCCCTCACTGCCTCGGCAGCATCGCACATCCAGGGCCAGCACTGTGCCGTGGCTTGCAGAGCTCTGTCCTCACCTGCCCTGTGACCAGGCCTCTCTGGGGCACGTGTGCTCCTGCCCCAGCCCCGAGGAGCAGGAGGATTCAGGCAGTTTCCTGCCATCCCCGTGTGGCTTTGCCAAGGGGAAACTGAGTTCCTCAGTGTCCCACTGGGTGCGTTCAAGGTCAATGGGGACCACGTGCCCTTGCAGGGAGATGGTCCAGGCAATGATGGTGATGCAGTACTGATGCTGTGCTGGAGCCAAGGTGCAGCTTGGCACGGCACAGCACATCCGTGCACCCCAGGATGCCTGCAGAGCCTGGACTGCCGCCATGGGCAGTGCTACCCATCCCTGTGACCACCCAAACCTCACCCCCACGCCCGTCGGAGAGCTCTAAAGCAGATGCTTCAAACGCGGGGAGTTTTCCTGTTGTCTTTTGTGCTGAGGTTAAGTTCCTGTGCGGCTTCCTGCCCTGTTATATATAGCTGTCAGCCCATCCCGCGGGTGCTGCCAGCCGCTTGCTCCACTTTGGAATTGTTTATCCGCGGCCCAAGCACTCGATGGAGGCTGGGGGAGGGAGAGGCTACCAGTTACCCCAGGGGCAGATGGGTCCCATAGCACCTCGTGTGGGGCGAGACTGTGGGTGCTCCCAGGCACTATGTGCACATGGGGTTTTCCGGGAAGGAGCTGGGTTTTCTGCCCAACCACGGTTTTCCCACTGGCTGGGTGCTCCCCCCGCCCTGCGCGGGATGCCCGAATGAAAGAGCGACTGTTCCTGGAGGTCGCCGGCGGCGTCACAAGTCTCTACGTCGCCCTGGCTAAAATTAGACACTTATCAGTGTTGGGAGGGATGTGATTTTGCAGGTTCCTGTTTATTAGAGCAACCTTCGCTCCGGGCCGTGTTTCCGGCTCCTTCCCTGCCCGCGGCTCTCCTCGCGGTTTGCGGTGGCCGGGGCCAGAAGGAGCAGCAGAGAAGCCTCTGTTTCCTCAACAAGGGGCTTTTGAGCGCCAGGCGGGATACTGGTGGTGCTGTGGCTGGCTGGGATGGGGGGTTTTACCCTGGGGAGTATCCGTGCTGGCAGGAAAAGCAGTCAGGATGTGTTCCTTGCTGCTCACCCGTGCCGTTCTGAAACGGCTCCTGAGCCGCGGGAGATGCCAGGGGTCTTACCTGCAGTCAGCCCTGGTGGTGGCAGGGGGATGCACAGGGGTGCCAGGCTTTTGGGCTTCTTTTGGGGCATCCCTGTAGGTGCAGGGCCACCCTTGTTTCGTCCCTGGCACTTTGTGCCCAGCTGGGGTGAGAACACAATGACTGGGGCAGACTCAGCCCTGTGGTGCTGCTGTCCCCAGGGAAGGTGGAAATGCTGGGACATGACCCCGTGGGCTGGGTGTGGCATCTGGGGTGACCAGTGGGGTGGATTGAGGGGTGGTGGGTGGATGTTGACCCTGCCGCTGTCTGATGGCACCCTTGCCTCTCTGTCCTGTGCAGGCGGCTGTGCCGTGACCAGCACCCCAACCCAGCGTGCTGCCAAGGGGGCAAGAGTGCCCCAAGCCCCCTTCCACCATGTTCAACCTGATGAAGAAAGACAAAGAGAAGGATGGGGCCCGGAAGGAGAAAAAGAAAGAGAAGAAGGAGCGAATGTCAGCAGCTGAGCTCAAGAGCCTGGAGGAGATGAGCATGCGCCGGGGCTTCTTCAACCTCAACCGTGCCTCCAAGCGGGACTCCAAGACCCGCCTGGAGATCTCCAACCCCATCCCCATCAAGGTGGCCAGTGGCTCCGAACTGCACCTCACGGACATCGACTCAGACAGCAACAGGGGCAGTGTCATCTTGGACTCGGGCCACCTGAGCACGGCCAGCTCCAGTGACGATCTCAAGGTGGACGATGGCAACTTCAAGGGCTCGGTGCTGCAGCGGGCTGCCAAGTTTGGCTCCTTGGCCAAGCAGAACTCCCAGGTGATTGTCAAACGCTTCTCCTTCTCCCAGAAAAGCCGGGACGAGAGCACCTCGGAGACCTCCACCCCCTCTGAGCACTCGGCAGCCCCCTCCCCGCAGGTGGAGGTGCGCACGCTGGAGACCCCGCTTGACAAGCAAGGGGTTCCCCCTGGACAGCCCTGCACCCCTCCTGCCACCTCCCTGCGTGCCAGGGTGCCAGAGCTCATCGGCAAGAGGTTCCCCACTGAGCTGCGGCTGCCCGCCTTGGTGCCCCCCCAGCCCCCCACCCCACGCCAGCTGGAGCTGCAGAGGCGCAACACCGGTGATTTCGGCTTCTCCCTGCGCCGCACCACCATGCTGGACCGGGGGCCCGACGGGCAGGTGTACCGGCGTGTCGTGCACTTCGCCGAGCCTGGAGCCGGCACCAAAGACTTGGCGCTGGGGTTGGTGCCGGGTGACCGGCTGGTGGAAATCAACGGGCTAAACGTGGAGAACAAATCCCGGGACGAGATCGTGGAGATGATCCGGCAGTCGGGGGAGACGGTGCAGCTGAAGGTGCAGCCCATCCTGGAGCTGAGCGAGCTGAGCCGGTGCTGGCTGCGGGGCGGCCAGGGGACACGCCGTGCTGCCTGGGATGTGAGTAACGCTGTCCTTGCCGTGGGCGCTGCTGGGGCCTGGGTTCTGCCAGTGCCAGCGTCCTTGCGGGGGTGTTTGGGTTGGCAGGGGCTGTGGGAACCAGCGGGTGCCGAGGCTACTCTGGCCAGGAGCGATGCACAGAGGAGTGGGAGGCTGTGGCTGGAGTGCAGCCACGTCAGGTCTTACAAATCGTCACCAGTGGGTTTTGCCGCTCAGAATACTCTGTCTGCTGTTGTGTTTGGTCTTCCCCTCGTCAGAGGGGTTGCAGGAAAGCCCCACTGTGCGTTGCTGGGGCAAATCTGTCCCCATCTCTTTGCTGAGGAAGCACTGTCCAGCAGGGAAGGGAGCTTTGCTCCTCACTGCCAGGAAGTTCCAAATGCTGCTTTGCGGGAGGACACTGCCTGCCCCATTGCCCACGCTGGCCTCCCTCAACTGGGATCCTCCCTGGGGAATGGGGCAGGCACACAGTGTGCCAGAGGCCGGGAGCTGCTGCCGGCGAGCACAGCCCTGCGTGCGCGGCTGCTGCTGCTGCTGCTGTATAAATAGAAACTTAATGGCTGGGTGACCCACATCCCTCACTCCTGCTGCCCGGCACTGCTGACCCTGCCGCGGGCTAGTCAGCATCCTGGCCAGCCAGCACCCTGGCAGAGGCCCCCAAGCACCGACAGCCTGCAGGGCTGGGCCCCCTCTATGGTGGCAGGGGGTGCAGCAGTGTGACGTTGTTTAGTACGTGTAACTGGGCTCGTGTAGTGTATTTTTAAGCCTTCCTTAGGGTAGGAGGGTGCAGAGCAGGTTGCCTGCACTGGAGAGGGCTACGCTGAGCATGGTGGGGCCCTGTGCCCACGGGATGGTGGCCAGGATGGAGTGAGGGTGGCCAAGGGGCTCCATGTGCTCCTCGAGCAGATGCCGGCACTGCGGGGTGGAGTCTGCGCCAAGCTGGAGCGATGGATTTCTGACAGCTCCTCCCCGGAGCCCGGCAGGCGTCACCGGGCAGTGCCGGCGGCGCTGCGGGGATAACCCCTGGCCGGATAACCCCGAGGTGCCGACAGGGCACGGCTGTGCTCATGCTGCAGCGCCTTGGCGTGGAGGCAGGTGTGTGTTGGATACCAGCACACGGGGTCAGCGAGGCGCTCGCGCCTGCCAGGAGCGCGGTGCTGGGCTGGGAAGGGGAAGAGGAGATGCCGGTGCCCTTGGGGCTGCAGGGGAGAGGCTGCAGCGTGCGGCCTTGTGCCGGGACATGGTGTGGTTTGACGGCATCAGCCAGTGGGAGCTGGCTGGAGGGCTGGCACTGACTGTTGTGGGGCATTGTAGATTGCCGCTGCAGCTCGGGCACGTCCTGGTGCAGGATGCTGTTCTCCTCCTGCGTGGTGCACCTGAGGGATGCACTGCACCTTTGCTGGTGCTGGGGAGCCCAGGCAGGGGTGCTTGGTATGATTGGGGATCCCTCGTGCAAGGTGCCAGCACACAGGGAGGCCTGGCTCTCCCCCAGGCCCCACTAAGCTCCCTGGAATGTTTCTGGTCCTAATTTAAATAAAAATGATCCTTTTTGAAACAGGAAATTATAGACATATTTTGGGCTGTTGCTGTGGAAGCCCCTCCCTGGCTCGAGTGGGATGGTGCCGGGTTCTCTGTGTACTGTGGGGGGTTTAACCCCCTCACCAGGTCTGTGCTGAGTCACCCTTGTCCCCATGAGCCTGGCTGGGCAAGGGGAGCACCCGCCTTGTCTCAAGGGGTTGTTGGTCCTGTGAGGTGCATGTGGGGCTAACCAGTGGCACGGCATGGCTGGCTGGGCATCAAGGACTGGGTGTAACCCCCTTCATGTCCCGGCCTTGCTCCTGGTGTGGGGGAGCTGGGCTGGCTCAGCTCCACGCCTGTATTTATTTATTTACAGTGAAATTCCTCAGGCAGGGCCCAGGCATGCGCCGGCCCAGCAGAAATATTCCAGAAATGCCTCTGACCACTCCAGTGCTTCAGCAGGACCACAGGCATCCGTCAGCCGTGCTGGTGGACCCTGCGTACCATGCATGCCCGCTGTCCATAGGCACCCAGGTCCCTGGGGGTTGCTGTCCCCAGAATGCAAGGCTGGGTGCCCCATGTCCCACTAGGGTGAGGGTGTGGGACTCTCATTGTGCCAAAGGCGCTTTCTCCATTTTTCTGTGCTTGGGAAGTTCTTGGTTTGGCTCTTTTTCTGCCCTCACTCTGGTGTCGGTGCTGCTGGGGTGCCACAGTTTGGGGGGTAGTCCCAAAGGGTCCTTTGGGGAGGGGTCTTGTATCCAGTGGGCTCAGCCATGGACTAGCGTGTCTCTGACAAACTTCCTGAAGGAGAACGAGAGGAATATCCTGGCCAGGCAGAAATGCCTCATCACCAAACAGCCGGGCTGGGCATCCTGGTGGAGGTGACCTGTGGGAGATGGGCTCCTCCCTGGTGGTGGCTCCATGCCCACACTACCTGGGGACACCAGTGTCACCACAGGCATCCCCAGCTGTGCTGTGCCAGCCTTGCCAAGGGTGTTTGTTGTGGCCTGTCCCTTGTGCAGCAGGGGGTGCCAGTCCTGTGGCTCAGGCGGGATGTGGCCTAGTGCTGGCATTCCCAGCATGGGGATTTCCAGCCTGCCATTGGCACAGCTGTCCAGTCAGGCCAGGACTCCCTGCTTCTCCTGGGAATGTTTTTTGGCTCAGGGCACATCTGCGTCGGTTGGTCTGGCCTGGACCTGCTCAGGTGCCTGCAGGGGTCCCTGTCATGCCCATGCCCGAGCGATCACTGCTGCTCCTCCATGCCGGCGTGCCTGGCTCCCTGCCGCCGGCCTCCTCCCGGCAGCCCCCGCGCAGGGAGGCCCCCGACCCCCCGGCCCCTTGCCCGCTGCCCCGCTCCTGCTGTTTCCAGGGAGACCTTGGACTTCCAGAGGCAGCTTTGCCGTGAAAGTGTCTTTACCGTGGACTGCCGTGCTGTGCTGGGGTGCTCTGCATCCCCAGCAGCATTTTGAGGGGGCTGTTGTGTCCATGGGAAAGCCAAAGGAGGAGCAAGCAGTGTCAGGGCTGCGCCGCCTGGCACAGCACCAGGCACGCTGCTCCAACACTGGGCACCCTGCCATGGCACCCTGGGCTGCGGGAGTGTGCAACCCCGTCCCTTGTGGCACAGAACTCTCCCCGGCTCCTCCAGCTCCACAGCTGCGCTCAGTCCGGGGGTGTCTTCCCCCACTCCCTCCGGGCGGACAGTGGACGGAGGCTGGGCAGTTCCCCCCGCGGCAGAGCCCACATCACTTCCTCTGGCAGTGGCGGCGGTGACGGTGGTGGTGGTGAGGCCCCACTGCCCGCGTGTCCCCCCCAGCTCTCCCTCCGGCTGCTGCGTGCGCCGGCGGGGCCCTCGCATTCCTTGGCTATTTTTAGGGTGGCCCTATCAGCCCAGCTGTCCCCGTGCTGCGGCTGCCGCCCCTCTAGTGCCTCTCCCACCGTGCTGTGCCGCGCTCGCCCCGGCGGAAACCCCGCTCCTGGCTCCCTCTGGTAAGGTGAGGACCCCTGGCATGGCCAGCACAGCTTGGGGGAGAATGAGGAGGGCACGTGGGAGACAGTCCTGGCACAGGGATTGGGGGCTGCAAGGCCAAACCCACCCCTGGGGTGCTTTGGTGGCCGGGGGTTGTTTGTTGTGGGGACTCCAACGCCGGTGCTCTCTGGGGATCTTTGGGGTGCCAGGCTGCCTGGAAATGGAAGCAGAGGGTCTGGGGGCTCTGGCCCACAGGCAGGTTTTTTTCTGGACCCCCACGTTCAGCCTGTGCTCCTGGCACTGGTGTATCACTGTGGCGAGGGGGATGGGGTACAGGGGATCCCTCAGGGACAAGGTGGTGTGTGCCCAGACGGGTGGGCTGGTCTGGCAGCCAGGTGTTCCTCCACTCTGTGCCTGGCCCTGGGAAGGGGATCGCTCCCCGATGGCCCCAGGCACAACCCCTTTGGGTTGGAGTGGGTATGAGCCAGGGTGGTGGGTCGCATCAGGGCTGCCCGGCTGCTGGCACAGGGTCAGGCTCAGAATAAACCCTGACTGTCAGGGCAAGCAGAGAGCTGGGGTAGAAAATATCCCTTCCCTCACCCTGGCATTTGCTTACTACAGCAGACTGGCCTGCTCAGGGGAATGGGGGCACAATCCTGAGGTCTGACTGAAGGGGCTTTTTTTGCACAATGAGTTTTACTGTGTGTCAGACTGGTCACCTGCCTGTCCCCGGAGCCCCTCCTGTGGGCACCGTTTGTACGCTGAGCAAGGCCAGGTGGGCTCAGACCCCCATTCCTGAGGATCCCAGGTGGGGAAGGACACATCCCTGTAGACTATACCATGGTTTGGCTTTCTGTGTGCTGTCCCCAGCCCATCTCACCTCTGCCTCTCTCCCCAGCCAGGGCTGCGGCTCCATGAGACATCACCATGGCGTTCTCATCCCGGTTTGCGTTCTGGGAGCAGAAGGGAAGTCTCTCTCGCATGTTTGCCTGCGCCCCACATTCGGGTCACGCTGCTGACCAGTTCCCTCAGTTTGCCCAGTGCTGGCACCGTGTTTGGAGCAGCGCTCCCGACCTCACTGTGCTGCTGTGCCGGGGGCCGTGCTGAGCAAACGGGGAGCTTGGAGCAGAGTCACCGACGCGGCCACGCATGCGATCACTAACACCATCACTAACCGCTTTGCGAGTGGCTGGTGCAGCCCCTAACACGGCATGAGCCACCCCGGTGCCACCAGCCACCCAGGAGCTGTGTGATGGCAATCCCACGGGATGCACCGCAGTGTCAAGCCGAGTCCTGGCACTCAGAGGCACAGCTCAGGACAGGATTTGACCACCCACCCCCCAGAGCCCCCTGGTCGCCCCGCTCAGCAGGGAACTGGCACATCCCACATGCGGCTGCTGCAGAGATTAGCTGCTGACACTTAAAACGTGTGGTGACGCTTGGGGAGTGACTTGCAGAAGGACAGAGCCCTGGGGGAGTAGTAATGGGACTCTGTACCTGCTCACTCACCAACTGCACGTGATGAGAGGGCCCAGGCGAGGCGGTCAGAGCATGTACCTCTCCCACCTTTGGGGTTTGCTATAATTGGCGCGCATTTCTGCGCTTCCTCCTGCTTTTTTGGCTGATGGCAAGCCTGGAAGGACACACGTCTTTGTCCCCGCAATGGGCTGCAGATTGGGGCTGGCTTGGAGGTTTGATGGTCCTGGTGGGTTTTCTGTCAGTGAGGCCTCACAGTGGGATGAAACATGCTCCTCTTGTTTGTCTGACCCTCAGGTCAAGGACGAGGACAAATCTTTAGCTGTGAAAAGACCCGTGAAGGAGGACGGGCCTGTAAGTGTCACAGGGCACGGGCAGGGTGGATCTGTGTTGGGGATGGGGCTCTCCCTTGGTGGGAACAGACCCCATGCCAGGGCTTGGGGACACCATGGAGGAATGTGGGCTCAGTGATGCCCTGAGCACCGAGTTTTACCCCTGCACTGACAGCCTGAGGGTTGATGGGTCCCTGTGTGTGGGAAGGTAGGTCACCACTGCTCCCTGCCCTGGGGTCTGGTGGGGGGCTGTAGGTTGGCTGGGGAAGGGGGCTGGGAGCTGTGTCCCTCAGTGCTGGGGTCTGGCCAGGAGCTGTGCTCCGTGGCAGGGCACAGAGCCTTGGACACCGCCATGTGCCAAGCAGAGGGTCCATGGCTGGACCTCCACTCACACCGGTGTCATTGTGGCTGCAGTCAGAGAGCCCGAAGGATGTGGCATCTGCACCCCCGAAACCTGAGCCCCCGAAACCTGAGCCCCCGAAATCTGAGCCCCCAAAACCTGAGCCTGCAAAGAGCCCCGAACCACCTCCTGGGAAAGGGAAGAGCCCAGAGCCGGTGCTGAATGGGGCGGCCGTGAATGGGCTGGAGGGCCCCGCTGCCGAGGCACAGGAGGACGATGGCCAGGGGCTGTCCCGCCGCAGGGTGGTCCGGGTGGTGCGCAAGGTGGTCCGCAAAGTCCTGCCAGGGGAGGACACTGGCAGTGCCAAGGAGCCAGGGCAAGATGCCAAGTCTCCCGAGCCAGTGCCACCCCCCAGGAAGGAGGAGACGGGCCGTGCCGGAGTCCCGGCTCCCCCAGCCCCGCCGCCTCCCCCAGCCGTGGTGCCGGCAGCCCCCGCCAAACCAGAACCCAAGGATGAGATCTCAGCAGGGCTCAAAACCCTCATGGCGAAGGGCAAAACCAAGGAGCACCGGCCACGGCTCCAGCCGGGGGACAGGCAGAAGAGGTCCCCCGAGCCGGCCGGTGGGGACGCAAAGCCGTCCCTGTCTCCGGGCACTGAAACCAAGCCAGAGCCGCTGGTGCAGCCTTCGGGAGGGAAAGCGGAGCCAGCAAAGGCATCTGCTCTGAAACCCACCGCCCTGGAGAGGCACAAGGTACCGGTGTGTGCACGGCAGGGGATGCTCTAACCCGGCAGCGGGTTGTGCCCCCAGCTCAGCATGGTGTGAGCTCACCTGCATGGTTTGCAGTGGTTTTGGGGTGTGTGGTGCGGGTGGGGGTCACTTTTTTGGGACAGTGGTGTGTGCTGTGGCAACCCCATCACGCTGGTCCTTGTCTCCCCTCCATTTCATATGGAGAAGAAGCAGCAGACCAGCGAGAAGCGGCCGACCCCTGTGAAAACTGCCCCGACACCCCCCCAACAGGTGTGTAGGAGTGGGGACCCAGGTCCCCAGGCACTGTGGGTACCTGCCAGTACCCCAGCTGTGCCAGTGTCAGCACCTTCACCCCAGTACCTGCCCCGAGCACTGCTGGGCTGCAGGGCTGGGAAAGCCTTTGCAATGGCTGTGCTGTTGCCCATGTGCCAGGGCTGCAGAGGCTGTGGGGCAGCTGACCCGGGGCTGATGGTGCTCTGCCTCCAGGCTGGCCCCGGTCCTGTGTCCCAGCTGAGCCCATCTGAGGAAGCGCAGCTCCGACTGGAGAGGATCTTCACTACTTCTGTAATTCCAGGGATTGTTGGTGCTTGCATGTTGCCTTCCTAGGAATGGGGAGGCATGGGCAGTGTGTGGCTACCCTGGACGTGCCGTGTGCTCTGCACATGGTGACTGTACCCCTGTGGCTGGTTGCCAACCCCATGGTCCTTCTCTGGGTGGCAGCAGGGGATGGATGACCAGGGCTGCTGCTGGGTTTGGGGATCATTGCCCAGACCAGTGTGCCTGGAGATGGGAAACTGCTGGCATCCCTGTGGGAGCCCAGGCACACTCTGGTGGCTGGGGTGGATGATGTCCTGGTAGTACCATATGAATCGTGGCTGTGCCAGGACCCTGTGGCCTGTCAGGGTGCTGCTTCTGCTCTCTGCCTCTCACCCCTTCTCTTCTTTCTCTCCTGCTTCCTTGCTGCCGTTAGCTGGACCCTGCCGCCTCCGCCTCAGCACCCAGCCAGGTACTGTACCCCCGTCCTCAGGAACCCTCTGCCTCCACCAGCGACCCCCCGCCATCCTCTGTGTGCCGCTGGGCTGGCATCTGCGCCCGTGCCTCGTGCTGGAGTGTAAGGCTTTCCCATCCCACCCTGCTCCGTGGGCTGCCATGGCACTCACGGGGCTGGAGGGTGCCGGGGCGGCCGGGGCTGGGTGCCTCTCCTCAGCGAGGCCGTGCTGGGAAGCCGAGCATCCCTGGGGGGTGCTCTCGGTGGAGGTGGCACAGCTGGGGCGGGCAGGGATGCAGAGCAGGATGTGAAGGAGCAGAGCAGAGCACTGGCACAGGCAGGACGCATGGCTTGTGGCGAAGCAGCCATGGTGCACGGTGCTAGCAGAGCTCAGAGCGTGTCAGTGCAGTGACCCCCAACCCCAGGGCTTTGGCAGCATGGCCTCATGGCCAACATCCTTCCCGGCTCCACTGTGTCCAGCACAGTGCTGGACACGCCACCCTGTTGTCCACAGCAGTGGCTGTGGCACCGGGAGCACTCACAGGGTGTGACACGGTGGCGCTTTGCCCCTGCTTGCTCTCCTCGCCTCTTTTCGTGCTGTTTGGGGGTCAGGGCTGAGCCCTTCTCGCCTTCAGCCCCGTCTCTCGGCCTTGCCAGGGTCCAGTGGACGATGCGCCGGCAGCTCCCCTTGGCCCCGTCCCTGCTGCAGCTCAGGTTTGGCTTTAGGGCTTATCCTGCTCTCGGGTGCTGGCCACAGCAGCCCAGCATTTTCCATGCTGTGGTCCTCTGCCATGTCCTGTGTCCCCATGTTATGTGCCTGCAGTGTGTCCTGTGTGTCCTACAGTGTGTCCCTGCAGCATGTCCCATGTCCCCACAGCATGCCCAGTGTCCTTGCATCCCACCACGTGGCTGGAATGGGTGCCCTGTCTCAGGGCTGTGGTTTGGGAGCTCAGCCCCTCCAGGCTTGCCTGAGGTGGCTGTGGTGAATGTGCTGTGAGTCACTTGGTTTTATGTTTGCCCTGAGCTGTAGCAGAGCCCTCGTGGTCTCTGCAGCCCTGAACTCACTGGGGTCCCTGGGGACAGTGGGCAAATGGGAACTGGTGCTGGGAAGGCTTGTGAAGGATGGCTGTGGCTGGCCAGCATGAGGCCCTGTGGCCAGTCAGCCCTATTCCCTCCAGCCCCAGGGATGTGGGGAGGGGACAAGACAGAGTGGGGGCAGATGATCACAACCACCCCACCTCCTGGTCTTCCACAGGCCAAGACAGAGGAGCAGATAGCGGCTGAGGAGGCCTGGTACGAGACCGAGAAGGTGTGGCTGGTGCACAGGGATGGCTTCTCCTTGGGTGAGTCAGGGGCACTACCGGGACATGGCATGTCCTGTCCTTCCCATGGCACATCCTCCCCTGTGGTGTCCCCAGGGGGCTGCCAGCACGGCCCCACTGAGTGCCCCGTGCCCCTCGCAGGCAGCCAGCTGCGGCAGGAGGCTGGCAGTCCCCTGCCCGAGGGCAAGGTGAAGGTGAAACTGGACCACGACGGAGCCGTCCTGGAGGTGGAGGAGGATGATGTGGAGAAGGTAGGGCTGCGGGGCGGGGGGACGGTGGGGCAGACCCCCGTTCCCAGCCTGACGCCCCCCTCGACCTCTTTTCCAGGCGAACCCCCCATCGTGTGACCGCGTGGAGGACCTCGCCAGCCTCCTCTACCTCAACGAGTCCAGCGTGCTGCACACTCTGCGGCAGCGCTACGGCGGCAACCTCCTGCACACCTACGCCGGGCCCACCATGGTCATCATCAACCCGCTGAGCTCCCCCTCCATGTACTCTGAGAAGGTGACCCTGCTGCGGGGGGCACACCGGAGGGGACAGGCAGCTGGGAGCCGTGGCACCGCGCAGAGGGAGCTGTGGGGTGGAAGGGTGCTGACCTTCGCCCGCTCACCCTCCCTGTCCCCACCAGGTCATGCACATGTTCAAGGGGTGCCGCAGGGAGGACACGTCCCCGCACATCTACGCGGTGGCCCAGGCCGCGTACCGCAGCATGCTGATGAGCCGCCAGGACCAGGCCGTGGTGCTGCTGGGCGCCAGCGGCAGCGGCAAGACCACCAACTGCCAGCACCTGGTCCAGTACCTCGCCACCATCTCCGGCAGCACCAGCAAGGTCTTCTCCGGTGAGTCCCCAGCAGGTCGCGGGGTCCCCGTGTGCCGCCCGCGCACGCCCCTTGCTTTGCAGTCACAGCCCCCCGCACGCGGCAGCGGCTGGACACGCACCACATGGGCTGTCACTGTCTCACGCCGGTGCCTTTGCCGCGCTCCTGAGGGCTGCCGTGGTGCGGAGCATGGCACGGGAGCAGCAGCACCTGCCCGGCTGGCAGTGCCGGCTCCAGGTGCCCGCTCACCGCACAGCCCCTGCACCCCACCGCCCTGCTTCTCTTCCTGCAGCGGAGAAGTGGCAGGCTCTCTACACCATCCTGGAGGCTTTTGGCAATAGCAGCACCGGCATGAACGGCAACGCCACCCGCTTCTCCCAGATCATCTCTCTGGACTTCGACCAGGCTGGGCAGGTGGCATCCGCCTCCGTACAGGTGAGGGGGCCGGGGTGGCCCCCTGGCATGGGAGCCGGTTCATCCTTACCAGTGTGGCTTCCCTTGGTGCGGGAGCCAGTCTGTCCTCACTGGGATGTAGCCCAAAGAAGCTGTGGATGCCCCCATCATACCTGGAAAGTGTTCAAGGCCAGGTTAGACAGGACTTGGAGAAACCAGGTCTAGTGGAAGTTTTCCTGCCCATAGCAGGGAGTTGGAACTTAGAGTCCCTTCCAACCCAAACCATGCCACGACTCTATGATTCTCATGGTGTTTCCTATGCCACAAGCTCTGATGCAGACCCCCACCAGCTGCCCAGCCATGCTTGCAGCACTCAGCAACCTGGCATCCTTCTCTTGTCCTTGTTCACACCTAGATCAGATGGGCTCCCTGTCCCTGCTGAATTAGTCTCAGAATCGGGGGGGAGTGTCTTCCAGGTGCCTCTCTGGTGTGATAACAGCAGAGCCCTAATGGCCAATCTGGTCCATGCAGCTGTAGTAGTATTCACCAGAGAACAGGTGCTTGCGAGCTGTTTGAATGATGTTTGCATTCACACAGTACCCTGTGGCAGGAGGGAGACCCTCACATCTCCAGGAGGACCCTGGGCAGGCAGCAGGGATGAGGCTGGGGGAGGCTGGAGGGCTCTCAGTGGGAGCAGGGCACTTGGGGACAGTTCCCGTCTCTCCCACCTCCTCCAGACACTGCTACTGGAGAAGCTGCGCGTGGCCAGGCGCCCGGCCAATGAGACCACCTTCAACGTCTTCTACTACTTGCTGGCCTGCTCTGACAGCACCCTGCGGTGAGCTGGGGGGCGAGGGCACAGCCCCCAGCCCGTGGGGTCTCTGGGGTCTTCCACATGGGGCCAATCATGGTGTTTATCCCCACAGGACTGAGCTTCACTTCAACCATCTTGCAGAGAACAACGTCTTTGGCATCGTGCCCCCCTCCAAGGTCGCTGCCATGGGGGGCTCTGGGGAGGGACAGGGGTCCCTGGCCCATTTGAGTGTGGGGGGAGGCAGAGCTGGGCTCCCAGGCTGATGGCTCCTGTGGCTTCCCACAGCCAGAGGAAAAGCAGAAGGCGACCCAGCAGTTCAGCAAGCTCCTGGCAGCCATGAAGGTGATGGGCATCTCGGGTGATGAGCAGAAAGCCTTCTGGCTCGTTCTGGGGGCCATTTACCACCTGGGAGCTGCTGGGGCCACCAAAGGTAATGAACTGCTCTGGGCTGGGAGCCATTAACAGGTGGAGGTTTGGGACTGATGAGTGCAAGGGGTCCCAGAGCCATCGCTGGCACCTCGGCACTTTGCAAACAGCCCCCCCAGTGCAGCCGAGTCCTGTGGGTATGTGGGGGGCTGTGTCAGCTGAGGGACAGTACCCTGCCACCCTGGTGTTCTGGGGCACTCAGCTTTGTCCCCATGGCTGGGGTGGTCCCATTAACCCCCAGTCCATGGGTTGGCTCCTCCCAGCATGTGGCAGAGGGGGCCTGGCTGGGGTTGGGAGTTGGGGGGTGCATGTGTCCCTGTTCCCAGTGTAACTCCTCTCCTTCAATCCTCCTCGCAGAGCCGCTGGCAGACGGAGCCGGTAATGGGAGTGGAGCGGGGGCTCTGCTCTGGGGGGTGCCACACAGTGCTGGTTTTGGGGCTGAAATGGGGGCTTGGGATGCTGCTGGTGTGCTGGGACCAATCCTGAACCCCAGCTGGTTCCTGGCAACCCCAAATTTGCCTGCTGCCCATGATGACCCCCAACCCTCTCCTGTCAGCACATTGGTGATGTGGGGCAGGGCTGCCCTGGCACCCAGAGCACACCGTGGGTACTGGTCTGGCTCCAATAGCAGCAGCTTTACCCTCCATCCCTGGGGATGGCAAATTAGGCTTTGGGGGCTGCTCTTCTCCCGCTGTGGCTTCTTTTTCTCCCCATGGTGCTGGAAGCCCCAGTGGTGCTGCACTCTGGCAGGAGGGCTGGGGCATGGCAACCCCAAAATGGTGACTGCACCTAGGGAATTTTCAGCCCTGGGGGAAAAGATGAATTGGGGATGAGGAGGGAGAGATTGGAGTGGTCTGAGCGTGCATTGGGGTGCAGGGTTGGCACATACGGTGCTCTTAAGGTGTAGTGGGGTGCAGTGCTGACCCATGGGGTGCTCTTGGGGCACAGTGGGGTGCAGTCCTGGCCCATGGGGCGCTCTCAGGGTGCAGTACTGGCCCACGGCGTGCTGTTGGGATGCAGTCCTAGCCCATGGGATGCTCTTAGGGTGCAATGCTGGCCATGGGGTGCTCTCAGGGCACTAGAGGGCAGCAGGGCCCCGCTGCAGCCACCACAGCGGGATGCTCGGGCAGCTCTGGAGTCTCTTCATAGCGGGGGCCCTGCTGGGAGGGAGCGGTACCATATCCTGCTGGGCGTGAGCATCCGAGCCCCAGCTCTGTCCTGCTGCTGAAGCCTCCCCTGCACCTCGTGGACACTGGGGGTGCTCAGAGCCAGCTCAGTCACACCAGCCCTCCCCATTTCCTCAGCCTCTTGACACCGAGCTGGATTCTGACAGCAGCTCTCTGTGCTCTGGGGCAGAGCTGAGCTGCTCCCCGCCAGTGCCCACAGAGCAGGGGGGCTCACAGAGACCCCCCACACTGAGTTGCACACTGCAGCAGTGCCTGGGGAGGGGCAGGCTTGGCATGCGCGTGGCGTGGCGGTGCGTTCCGGCAGGAGGGCCCCCCGTGCCGCGTGTCCCCGCGCCGTCGCGCGCCGTTGTTTCTAACCCCTGTCTCTGTTCGCATGGTGCATGCTGCCCTTTGCAATGCAGACGCCGACGAAGGTAAAGTCTTGGTCTCCACCCGTGTCTCTGGCTTCCCCTTCCCGCGTGCCACCACCATCCTGCTGCCGTGTCATCCCTGCATGTCACCATTAACCCGTTCCCACCTCCCCCAGCATCCACGTCTTTGTCTGTCCACCGCAGTCTGTCCTGCTGCGTTGCAGCTGGGCTGCTCAGTGTGTCATCGAGCAGGGACATGTCCCTGTGTGTGTGGGGTGGCTCAGAGCCCCCCAGAGGTCCCCAGGTAGTGATGGCAAGGGGACCCTCACCTCCACACACCATAGTGTGGCTCTGGGCTCAGCCCTGAAGTGGCACGAAGCCATTCACCCCCCATTTCCTCTACACCCCAAACACGTCTGTCTCCTCACACCTCAAAACATGCTTCCTGACCATGTGCTCCCACTGTGCCCAGCACCCCCAGCCTACTCTGGGGGTCCCTGAGACCATCCTAAGTCTGTCTGGAAGTGCTCCCCATTTTTGGGGATGCCCTGCCGGGCTCTGAAGCCCCCTTCTCCACCCTCCAGCCGGGAGGAAGCAGTTTGCACGGCACGAGTGGGCTCAGAAAGCCGCGTACCTGCTGGGCTGCAGCCTGGAGGAGCTCTCCTCTGCCATCTTCAAGCACCAGCCCAAGGGCACCCTGCAGCGCTCCACCTCCTTCCGGCAGGGCCCCGACGAGTCCCCCCTGGGGGATGGTGGAACAGGTAGGGTGAGGTATGGGGGGACAAGGGGTGGGCCCCAGGGGATGACAGGCTGGGGACACTCAGGGTTACCTTGGCCAGGTCCCAAGCTGACGGCGCTGGAGTGCCTGGAGGGCATGGCATCTGGTTTGTACTCCGAGCTCTTCACCCTCCTCATCTCCCTCCTCAACAGGTACGTGCTGGGAGGGCTGGGGGCAGAGCTGGAGGGTGCCTGGCAGCACAGACTCACCCCGCTGAGTCCCTTTTTTGTGTCCCCCAGGGCGCTGAAGTCAAGCCAGCACTCGGTGTGCTCGGTGACAGTGGTGGACACCCCCGGGGCGCAGAACCCTGAGCTGGCAGGGCAGAGCCGAGGGGCCACCTTCGAGGAACTCTGCCACAACTATGCCCAGGAGCGCCTGCAGCTCCTCTTCCACCAACGCACCTTTGCCCGTGAGCTGGAGCGATACAAGGAGGTAATGGGGACACCCAGGGCTGCCCCTGCCTCCTCCCCTCCTGGCCTCCTGTCCCCACATGAACATCTCTGTTGTCCCCCCCAATTTCTTTGGCTGTGGAACACAGCAGAGGAGGGCTGGACTGGGAGGTGATGGGGTGGCTGTGAGAGGTGGTGGTGGTGGTGAGATCACTGCTGCTGCTCCATCTTGGCACTGACAGCCTGGGGGGACCCTTCCATGTGTCCTGGTCCACCCTTGGCATCTGGCATCATCCTAAACCTCATTGAGAGTAACACTCTGACCATCTCCTGGTCCCTGTCACTGCTACTCTGCAGTGTGGGGGCTCACCTGCCTCTGTTCCCCCTCACCAGGAGAACATAGAGCTCACCCTGGCTGATGCTGAGCCCAGCTCCTCTGGCTCCATAGCTGCTGTAGACCAGTCCTCGCACCAGGCACTGGTAAGCACCCGCTGCATTTCCTCACAGCCAGAGCACAGCAGTGGATGGGTGGAATTTTGACACTTAGGTGGTAGTGAGGGGAAGAAAAGGGGCTGTCATGAATGCCTGACTGTGAGACCATGGTTGCAAGTATGCGTGCAGCCCACATCCTTGGTGCACTCCCCAGCATGGTCTTCCCTGCTTGCCCTGGGAGCTGCCTGTGCTGCAGGCAGGGAGCCTGGAGAGTGTGTGTGATCCCTGGGGTGCTCCAATCCTTGAGATCCCTGAGATGCTCTGGTCCCCAAGGTGCTCAGGTCCCAGGATGCACAGGTTTCCAAGGTTCTGTAATCCCTGGGGTCCTCCAATCCCTGCTGGGGGTGGCTGCAGAGACCAGGAGGGCTGGTGGCACCAGCCCTGTGCTGGGCTTCAGCCCACGGGTGCCTGAGCGCTTCATTTCCCAGTGAGATGTGCTGCTGGAGTGTCCCATATGGGCTCTTTCCCTGCTGGGTCTCCATTAAGCAGGAGACCTCTTGCACAGTGTGAGGTTGCATGCTCCCTGGGTGGCCTGGGTCCCCTGTGTCACCCCATGTCCCTGCTCTGGGGGACAGTGGTATGCTGGACAGCTGCCAGCGCGGTGTCCCTGCAGGTCCGGTCACTGGCCCGCACAGACGAGGCACGGGGGCTGCTGTGGCTGCTGGAGGAGGAGGCACTGCAGCCTGGTGGCAACGAGGACACCTTGTTGGAGCGGCTCTTCTCCTACTATGGCCCACAGGAAGGGGGCAAGAAAGGTATGGGGGAGCCTGGCACTGTGGGGACTTGCCCACTAGACCAGGAGCAACTTTTCCAGTGCAAGGTGTCCCTGCCCATGGAGTGAGGGTTGGAACTCGATGATCTTTGAGCTCCTTTCCAACTCAAACCATTTACCATTCTGTGACTCTCTGACATGCGCCAGTGAAGCGCCGGTCCCTGGGGCTGTGCCCAGCGGTTCTGTGTCTCCCCACAGGGCACAACCCTCTGCTCCCCAGTGACAAACCCCGACACTTCCTCCTGGGCCACAGCTCAGGGACTAACTGGGTGGAGTACGATGCCACCGGATGGCTCAACTACGTCAAGCACAACCCAGCCTCCCAAAATGCCTCCGTCCTGCTGCAGGAGTCCCAGAAGTGAGTGGGGTCCTGGGTTGGGAGCATGGCAGGGGGAAAGGGGTGGCGTTGAGGGGTGACATCCCCTCCGTGCCCTGCAGGAAGGTGATCAGCAGCCTCTTTGCTGGCCGTGGCGGGTCAGCGCTGGTGCTGTCGGGCTCAGTGGCGGGGCTGGAGGGGGGCTCCCAGCTGGCCCTGCGCCGGGCCACCAGCATGCGCAAGACCTTCACCACCGGCGTGGCCGCCGTCAAGAAGAAATCCCTCTGCATCCAGATCAAGCTGCAAGTGGTGAGTGAGAGGGTGCCAAGGAGGGGGTCCCCGCGTCTGGCTGGGGCACCGCTGCACGTCACCGCTCACCCCGCTCTGCTGTGCCTGCAGGATGCCCTCATCGACAGCATCAAGAAGTCCAAGCTCCACTTCGTGCACTGCTTCCTGCCCAAGGCGGCGGGGGGCGGCGGGGACCCCCAGGCTCTGCCGTGCCGGCGGGTGAGCGGCAGCGAGCTGGAGCTGCCGGCGGAGCACTGCGAGGCCGGGCTCATGCAGCTGGACGTGCCCCTCCTGCGCGCGCAGCTCCGCGGCTCCCGCCTGCTCGACGCCCTCCGCATGTACCGCCAAGGTGAGCTATGGCACCGGCACCAGGGCGAGGGGATGGACGCTGCAGAGGTCCTGGCTGCATCTTCTCACTGGGGGGCCAAAGGCCCTCAGGAACCCATTCAGCACATGCCCTTGCTCTGAGCCCTGCAGCCGCCAGCTGTCTCCCCAGGGCAGTCCTGTCTCTGTCACCCCTCCCCTGCGGGGCCGTTATCTGTGCTGGGGACAGGCATGGCCTTAATTGGGTGTCTCCACTGGTGCCGCTGGTTCCTGGCAGGAATCCCACTGGCATCCATCCCTTGTCCCACTGGAATGAGGGACTCTGAGTTGTGCTCAGCAAAGCATTTATCGATACGCATGGCCGGCTGCCCGGCCGAGGGTTTATTGCTTGGAGGCCGGACCCTTCCTGCCGTGATTGGAAATCGATGCCACCCACACACCTCCTGGATCGATGGCCGTGGCCAGCCGGCCGTGCCGGGGTCAGAGTCCCCATCAATACCTCGTCGTTAATTAAGATGTGAAGGCTCAGTGCTGGAGCCTGATGAAGGAGTTGGCTGCAGCTCAGAGTGAAGCCGGAGCAGGAGTTCCACAGGCAACAACACACGTGCCCCTGCTCTGCCCCCAGGATGGGATCTGGCCACTTGCTCCCTAGATCCCAGCCAAAAGTGCTGGAGGACCCAGCCAAGGAAAACCTCCCGGGTTTCCAGCTGTGTTTGGCCCCATGGGGAGCTTGTTCCACGTGGGGTGACCCCATCAGCTCTCCCAGAAACTGGGCCTCAGCATGTCAGGGCACACAGGGCTGTTCCTGGCCATCCCTTAGGCATCCTGGCTGTCCCCACAGCCCCACTCTCCCTTGCTCCCCCAGGTTACCCTGACCACATGGTGTTTGCGGAGTTCAGGCGACGCTTTGACGTCCTGGCCCCACACCTGACCAAGAAACACGGGCGCAACTATATCGTGGTGGATGAGAAGCGGGTACGTGTCCTGTGCCAGGGCCAGTGTGTGCTCCAAGGTCCCCTGCACCCCAGGGTGCCACCAGCCCAGTCCTGACACTTCTCCCTCCCCACAGGCAGTGGAGGAGCTCCTGGAGTCACTGGACCTGGAGAAGAGCAGCTACCACATGGGCTTGAGCCGGGTATGGTGCCTGACACTGGGTGTGGGTGTGGGCAGGGGTGTGCGTCACGGCTGGGCACAGCATGGTGGGACAGCACAAGGGCATCACTGTTTGCTCCCACCCACGACATTCCTCGTGCCTGGGGAATAAAACCCCGTGGTGGGACAGGACCAGTGGCTGGGATAGGAGGGGAGAGCTGCATCCCCAGCAGCGGGCAGGTGGCACGGTGTGGCCGGAGGGATGCCGGCACCCATCGCCATCCCACCCCGCTCCCCTCCCACAGGTGTTTTTCCGGGCTGGATCACTGGCCAAGCTGGAGGAGCAGCGGGACACACAGACCAGCAGGAACATCACCCTCTTCCAGGCAGCGTGCAGGGGCTTCCTGGCACGGCAGCACTTCAAGAAGAGAAAGGTTCGTCCCAGCGACTCTCCCCTCCCCGCTCTGCTGCACAATTTCGCCTAAAATGGGCAGCACAGTCTTTCTGCGCCTCCTGGGCCAGCACCTCCTCCTCCCGCCTCCCGGGGAGCCGTGGGGGGCCAGGGGGAACCGGCAGGGAGGCTGCTGGGCATCGGCACAGCAGGATGAAGAGATGCATCGGCTCCTACTTTTATCATTAAAGAAGGCGTAAAGTAGGCGTCTCAGCAGCGCCTGCCTTCCCGGGATTAACATTTAGAGGGGCTGGAGAGGATCAAACTGAAGATATACCGGTGCAATTAGCCTGATTGCTTACGAAGGGGAGCATGCTGGAGTGCTGGTGGGGGTGCTGAGTGCCCACCCACCCCTCTTTGCCCCGCTGGCAGCACCCTGTGCTGACCCCATACCCTGTGCTGACCTCGTGCCCTGCACAGATCCAGGATTTGGCCATCCGGTGCGTGCAGAAGAACATCAAGAAGAACAAGGGGGTGAAGGACTGGCCGTGGTGGAAGCTCTTCACCACTGTGCGGCCCCTCATCGAGGTGCAGCTCACCGAGGACCAGATCCGTGGCAAAGACGTGGGTATCTGTGCTGGGGGGTGTTGGATGGAGCAGGGAGGGCTGGGGGAAGCGTTGACCCTGGGCCCCACAGTGGGGTGGGATGCAGGGCCCTGTGGTGGGGTCAGATGCAGGAGCTGACAGTGGGGTGGAATGCAGGATCCTGTGGCAGGGTGGGAGGCAATGTTCTGCAGTGAGGTGGGATGCAGAACCCAGGGAAGGGTGGGATACAGGATCCTGTGGTGGATTGGGATGCAGGACCCCACAGTGGGGTGGGATGCAGGAGCCCATGACGGGGTGAGATTCAGGACCACGTCTGCGCGCAGCCCGTCAGCGCCAGGCTCGAATTGCTCCCTAATTTGCGAATCAGCATGTCATTAGCATCCCGAGAGCCGGCTGTTGCATGAGCCCAATTACAAGCGTGGAGAATGGAAATGAAACCGTGTGCCGAGAGGCATATGCAGGGGCTCCGCTCACGCTGGCAACCAGACACTGGTGCACCCGCCGAGCCCGCTCGGCACGGAGCCGCTGCCTGGCTCAGCTTTCACCCCGACCCGCTGAGGACGGGTGCCTGGGTGGGGGCACTTGGGGCCCCTCCTGCCCCCCCCAGCCTGCACTAGGACCAGAGGAGGGAAGAGGAAGATGCTGGCAGCCAGACACGCCTCCCCAGAATTGGCTGATGGGCCCCAGGCATCCTGGCAGGCCCCTTCTGTCCCCACCTGGGCTGGGTGCACCCAAATCCTTCAGTGAGCTGCTGATGGGTGGGTTTGCTCCCACCCCCTCTCCCAGGGGATGTGAGGACCCCTCTCCAGCTTTTCTGGGACTGCCTGGCATTTCGACACCATTTATGGGGTTGGAGTTAGCACAGCGGAGGAGCGGGTTGGGGAAAGTCCCTGCCCAGCCCTTGGCAGGGGAGAGCGGCCCCGGGGAGCCCTCACCCTGCCCATCCTGCGTTGGGGGGGTGCTGTGGGGGGCGGAGAGCTGCCAAGATCCCGCCTGCCAACCTCTTCCCTGCATCTGCCCCCTCCCTCACCGCCCGCTCTGTTGCAGGAAGAGATCCAGCAGCTGAAGAGCAAACTCGAGAAGGTGGAGAAGGAGCGTAACGAGCTGAGGCTCAACAGCGACCGCCTGGAGAGCAGGGTAGGTTCTTGCTGGTGCCAGGATGGGGTACGGTGCTGTTCTGGCCTGCCCCAGCCCATGGTCCTGTTTTCCCTGCTGCCCCCAGATCACAGAGCTGACATCGGAGCTGACAGACGAGCGGAACACCGGCGAGTCGGCCTCCCAGCTGCTGGACGCCGAGACAGCTGAGAGGCTGCGGGCTGAGAAAGAGATGAAGGACCTACAGGTAAAATCACCTCTCCTCGGCCTCACAGCATTTCCTGTCCCCCACCTGCAGCACTCACAAAAGCCATGTCCCCTCCCAGGCAAAGTATGATGCCCTGAAGAAGCAGATGGAGTCGATGGAGATGGAGGTGATGGAGGCTCGGCTCATCCGGGCGGCTGAGCTCAACGGGGAGCTCGATGATGATGATTCAGGTACCATCCTGCCTTCAGTGCTGTCCGCTGGCACACACTGAGTGTCCCCCTCTCCACAGTGGCCCCATGCCACTCCACAGCCCCTTGGTGACCCCATTTCCCTGCACAGGTGGCGAATGGCGGCTGAAATATGAGCGGGCAGTGCGGGAGATCGACTTCACCAAGAAACGGATGCAGCAGGAACTGGAGGACAAGCTGGAGGTGGAGCAGCAGGGCAAGAGGCAGCTGGAGCGGAAGGTGAGTGGGGCTCAGCCCCGAGGACCTCCTGGTGCCCTCAGCATGGGCTGGGCTGCTTGGAGCTGAGGGAGCCCGTGACCAGGACAGCAGGGATGTGGTGTGATCCCGGAGCCCTCACCATCCTGCCTGATCCTGCCTGCAGCTGGCCGACCTGCAGGCAGACAGCGAGGAGAACCAGCGAGCGCTGCAGCAGCTGAAGAAGAAGTGCCAGCGCCTGGCTGCTGAGCTGCAGGACACCAAACTGCACCTCGAGGGACAGCAGGGACGCAACCATGACCTGGAGAAGAAGCAGAGAAGGTGGGGACTGCGTGCTGGAATGGGAGGGTCATGGGGGACGTGGCATCCTCACTGCACTGCGAGCCTCTGGTGAAGTGGCATTACCATTTTAGCAGGGATTTGGGCACTCCACCAGTTCCTACTTGGCTGGGGTGTCTCCAGCGGGATGGGGCTGCCTCGGTTAGATCTGTTAGTTGTGAGGGGGATCCTCATACCCTTTTGGGGAACCTCGTGCTGTGTGATTCCCCTCCCGTGTGGGGTCATGCCCCAAGGTGGAGGCTGCTCGTGCCCTGCATCTCTGCTCGGCATGCAGTGCCACCCCGTCCCCGCTCCCAGCCCCAAAGTTTGCTAACGTTATTAAGCAGCAGGGACGCTTTCATCTCATTATGGTAATGATCACACACACAAATACAGCGAGAGAATCCAATCTAATTAATTTCAATTTCCGCGGATTGGAGTCTGTGCTAATGCAGCTGTTTATTACCCAGTGCGAGGAAAAACGGGGATTAGCTGCCGAGGTGTTTAACGCAGGTCACAAACTCAAGTGTAGGGTTGTTTTCCAAGCCCCAAAGGCAGTGATTTTGGAGCAAACCCAGCTGATCCCATCCCAGGGGCACTGGGAGAGCTGCCAGGGCACTTCCTGGCTGTGCTGAGCACTCCCCCACCAGGGGTTTGTGTCCCCTCCAGGGGCTCATGTCCCCTCTGGGGATGGGACCTGTGCCATCCCACATGGGATGCAGCTGGGGGAGCTGAGCTGCTGCAAGAGCCTGTCTCTCCTGGAGACCCCCCAGTGTCCTGAAGCCCCTCTGAGTCCTGCTTGGAGGGTTTGGTGTCCCTCCCTGCCTCGGTGTAGCCAAGCCCCTGCTGTTAGCAGCCACGGCCGACCCCACAGAGCAGCTGATGGTTCTGCCGGGGTCACTACTGTGCTCTTCATTAGCAAGGAGCAAAGGCATCAGGAGGAGTTTCTCGGAGTGACTCGTGCCACCGTGCTAGCAATTAAAGGCTCATCAACAGGCTGTTTCAAACAAGCATCTGACGCCACTCCGCCTTCCTGATTCCTGCTGCCATGGGAAGGGGATGCTTGGCAGGGTGTCCCTGGCACAGGGCTGAGGACTGGTCCCCAGGGTGCTGAGTGCTTGCCCTGTTCTCCCCATGCAGGTTTGACAGCGAGCTCTCTCAGGCACACGAGGAGGCGCAACGGGAACGGCTGCAGCGGGAGAAGCTGAGTCGCGAGAAGGATGTGCTGGTGGCTGAGGTCTTTGGCCTCAAGCAGCTGCTGGAGGTGAGTGGACCCCAGCCCCCAACCCAGTCCTCCCAAGTCACCAGGTACCCCGGGCTCATGGTGACCCCGTCTCTCACAGGACAAGGACTTGGACATCGCAGGGCTGACGCAGAAGGCGGAGGCACTGGAGGCAGAGCTGCAGGACATCTCCTCCCAGGAGTCAAAGGACGAAGCCTCCCTGGCCAAGGTGAAGAAACAGCTGAGGGACCTGGAGGCGAAGGTCAAAGACCAGGAGGAGGAACTGGATGAGCAGGCTGGGACCATCCAGATGCTGGAGCAGGTACAGCGGGGAGGGGCGAGGTTTCTGGGTGGGGTGGTTTCATGCAGGGCTGTTATTACCTGGGCCGGGCTTGCCCAGGAAGAGGAGGCGGTCGCCCTGAGCCCGGCGTCGGGCCGACACGGCTCCTGGCCCTCCGTGCCATGGCCCAGCAGGTCACCATGGGGCGAGCGACCCGGCCGGCCTCGGACCGGGGCATTTTCTGTGTGAGTGGTGCCTGGGGAGTGGCATGGGGGGTCCCCATGTCCCCTTTACTCTGACCACATCCCCACCATTTGCAGGCGAAGCTGCGGCTGGAGATGGAGATGGAGCGGCTGCGGCAGACCCACGCCAAGGAGGTGGAGAGCCGTGACGAGGAGGTGGAGGAGATCCGGCAGTCGTGCCAGAAGAAGGTAGGGCTCGGCTGCAGCCCCTCTGCCCAGGAGGGCCTGGGATGCATCCCCATGCCCCGGCTGGGTGCCGGGAGCTGCCAGCTGGGCACCGTCATGCAGCACCCGGCTCCTACGCAGCCGACCACAGCCTGGCTCCACCGGCCCGGCGGGTCCGACCAGTCCTTCTGCCGCCCGGGCCAGCGCATGCCGGGCTTTGTGCCTCTGGTTACGCAAACACCCGTCCGGTGGGGTGACCCCGTGTCCTCAATGTGTGGGGACACCCGAGGAGGGTGGTCATGACCCCTCCCCACCGCCCTGACCAGCTGCCCCATGTCTGTCCCGCAGCTGAAGCAGATGGAAGTGCAGCTGGAGGAGGAGTATGAGGACAAGCAGAAGGTGCTGAGAGAGAAGCGGGAGCTGGAGAGCAAGTTATCTGCTGTCAGCGAGCAGGTGAGGTGAAGGGCAGCTGGGCACGTGCCTTGCTTTGGGGACCCCGAGGTGGCCGTGGTGGGGTGGACACCCCTGCAACACAGAGCCCTGGCATGGTCCCCCCTGCCATAGGCCAACCAGCGGGACTTTGAGACGGAAAAGCGCCTGCGCCGGGACCTGAAGAGAACGAAAGCGCTGCTGGCTGATGCTCAGATCATGCTGGACCACCTGAAGAACAACGCACCCAGCAAGAGGGAGATCACCCAGCTCAAGAACCAGGTGTGCATCCAGACCCCCCCCAAACCGCAGCCTTTCAGGGACAGGGGGTGTCCCTGTGCTCTGGCCGGGTGCTGAGCTATATCCCTGCAGCTGGAGGAGTCGGAGTTCACCTGCGCAGCCGCTGTCAAGGCCCGCAAATCCATGGAAGTGGAGATTGAGGACCTCCATCTGCAGATCGATGACCTCTCCAAGGCCAAGGCAGCGGTGAGTGGTTTTGGGGTGAGATGTACCGTGGTGGGGCCATGCCCCACTTGCTCCCAGGGTGCCATCAGCGTGGCCCCGTGCTGTTTGGGGTGCTTTGGGGGGGTGAGTGCCCCACTCCTGGGCTGCAGCAGCAGACAGGTGTTGCTCCCTGCAGCTGGAGGAGCAGCTGAGCCGGCTGCAGCGGGAAAAGAATGAGGTGCAGAGTCGGCTGGAGGAGGACCAGGAGGACATGAATGAGCTGATGAAGAAGCACAAAGCGGCTGTAGCCCAGGTGAGGTAGAGCAGCAGCTGTGCCCACTGCACCCCCTCAAAACACCTGTCTTGGAGACAGCACAGTGGGATCCCTGCTAATGGCCCCGGTGTGTCCCACAGGCGTCCCGGGACCTGGCGCAGATGAATGACCTCCAGGCACAACTGGAGGAGGTCAGCAAGGAGAAGCAGGAGCTGCAGGAGAAGGTGGGGATCAGACAGGGGATGCACCCTGAGTGAGGGGAGGGAGTGTGGGTCACTCAGAGACCTGCTGCCCACACCATGCACCGTGAGGGCACAGAGCAGTCCCAGGGGATGGGAGCAAAATGACCAGCAGCTCTGCTCCCTACCCGGATGGCGTGGCAGGGGAGCAGGGAGGTTATGATCGAGGCTGAGGCTGTGCCCCCATCACCCCCCCGCAGCTGCAAGGCCTGCAGAGCCAGCTGGAGTTCCTGGAGCAATCCATGGTGGACAAGTCGCTGGTGAGCCGGCAAGAAGCCAAGATCCGCGAGCTGGAGACCAGGCTGGAGTTCGAGCGGACGCAAGTCAAGCGCCTGGAGGTAGGCACTGGGCTCTCCCTCCACTCTGACTGGGACAGGGATGCAACAGGAGCGTAATGAAGCTGCCTGAGAGGTCTGCTGAGTGCATCCCCTCCCCAGGACCCCCCACGCTGCAGCCCTTCCCCTCCGGCAGCCCATCCCTGTCTCCGCAGGGAAGGCTCCCTGCAAGCACCGATAACAGTAATCCACCGCCCGGCCCAGCAAAGTGCTGCTCTTTCCCTGCATCGACTTAGGGAAATTATAGACTCCCGGCCCCACGAACGCAGCCTGTTTTATATTCTGCCTCCGCAGCTCTGCCGGGGAGCGCAGCAGCTTAGCTCTCCTCTTCATATTTTCCAAGCTATTATTTCCTTCCCCGCTCTCTCTGCCGGGGCCATAAATATGCAGCGGCTGGCTCAGTGGACGGGGGAGAACGGGAGCTATTTTTTTCCTTACGTTACATGTTTTAATTACTTCACACACAGTTAAATCTATTTTTCCAATTCAACAAAGCCCTTGCTGTTGTTCTGCCCCTTCCCTGGCCCTGGGAGGGGGTGGTTTCTCCTCTGTCTCCTTGTGTAAATTCATGGGGATGGGATCACGGGGAGGTCAACTCATCAGCCCTTGGTGGTTGTTGGGGTGAGGGTGGACCTGCAGGATGAGGGGTCCATGGGGGGATCTGGGGTGACCCCGCTGCTCTGCAGAGCCTGGCCACGCGGCTGAAGGAGAACATGGAGAAGCTGACGGAGGAGCGGGATCAGCGCGCAGCCGCCGAGAACCGGGAGAAGGAGCAGAACAAGCGGCTGCAGCGACAGCTCCGTGATGTCAAGGAGGAGATGGGCGAGCTGGCCAAGAAGGAGGCAGAGGCCAGCCGCAAGAAGCACGAGCTGGTGAGACACCCGAGACAGGGCCAGGCAGGGAGCAGGGGGGTGTTTCCTCAAGTACTTGGCTCATCCCACTCCCTCCCTGCAGGAGATGGACCTGGAGAGCCTGGAAGCCGCCAACCAGAGCCTGCAGTCAGACCTGAAGCTGGCCTTCAAGCGCATCGGGGACCTGCAGGCGGCCATCGAGGATGAGATGGAGAGTGACAGCAACGAGGACCTTATCAACAGGTGAGAACACCTGGGCCTGGCTCCCACGCGAGGCACGTCCCTGGGGGTCACTGCTTCCCTTTGCCACTTTGGAAATGCCACGGGGACCCCCTCAGCTCTGCCTGGCCCTGGCAGGATGCTGTCCATCCATCTGTCCATGCATCGTGCACCTGTGCCTCTGTCCATGCACCTGTGTCTGTGCCACCCGTGCATCGGGCACCTGTGCACACGGGCATCAGTCCCTGTGCCTGTGCATCCATCCCTCCGTCCACCCGCAGCCCCGGGGAGCTTCACCCACTTGTAGAGGTGCCTGAAATGCATCCAGGGCTGTGTCAGCTGGCTGGAAACGGCCCAGGGAGCCCCAGGAGACAGGGCAGCACAAGCTGGCAGGAGGTTTGGGATGCTGGGATCCAGCCCAGCCCAGGGATAGAATTATAGAATCCTACAATTGTTTAGCTTGGGAAAGACCTCTGAGATCACCAACTCCAACCATTAACCCGGCACTGCCATGTTACCACTAAAGCGTGGTCCCAAGTGCCTCATCCACACGTTTTTTGAACACTTCCAGGGATAGTAACTCCACCCCTTCCCTGGGCAGCCTGTTCCAATGCCTGACCACCCTTTGGGTGAAGAAATTTTCCCTAATATCCAATCTAAACCTTCCATGGCATAACTTGAGGCCATTTCCTCTTGTCCTATCGCTTGTTCCTTGGGAGCAGAGCCTGACTCCCACATGGCTACAACCTCCTTTCAGGGAGTTGTAGAAAGCAAAAACGTTCCCCCTGAGCCTCCTTTTCTCCAGGCTGAGCCCCTCCAACTCCCTCAGTCAATCCTTATCAGGCTTGTGCTCCAGACCCTTCCTCAGCTCCGTTACCTTTCTTTGAACATGCTCTGGCAACCATCCTGGAGTGCTGGAATCCAGCCTGGGTGCAACCCCACTCCAGGGTTGCAAGGCAGCCTCACCTCCCTGTCCTGGCCCTTCCCCTCCGTTTAATTTGTCCCCATCCTTTCTCCGCCCACTTGATCTTATTTTTTTTTTTTTTGAATTTTCATTTGATTTCTTTTCTGTTGTGTTTCTCCCCCCTCCTACCCTCCCTCCGACCCCTCCCAGTTTGCAGGACATGGTGGCAAAGTATCAGAAAAGAAAGAGTAAACTGTGAGGAGCATCTCTTTCCTTCCTCCCCTCCCCTAACCCCCACCTCACCCCCGCGGGCCGGGGTCCCGCATGCCACTGGCCCACCTCCGCATGCCCTAACATCACCCACGGCACGGCACAGCACGGCACAGCACGGCACATAACTGCATCCCACGCAGGGGGATGGGATGAGCCCCCGGGATGGGGTGGGGAATGATGTCCTACCATGGCTGATGACGAACGTGTCGGCGTGGGGCAGCGATGGAGCCCCGCTAATTAACATCCCCATCCGTGGTCGTTCCCACGACCCGGCTCCTGCTTGACTAACGGCACGTTCGCCCGGACATAAACTGCGTTTGATGTGGAGTTTAATTCCGCCGGTTATAAAACCTTAGCTGCCCCCAGAGCTTGTTTTCAGGGCTCGTTGGGAGTTTTTTGGTGTCATTCTGTGGGGGGTATTTTGTTGTGGTTTTTTTTTTTTCCCCAAGCCCAGCGTTGCCTGGATGTATTGCAGGGGAGGGAGATGCACAGGATGGAGCGTGGCTCGTTGCTTTGAATTTAACGAGGAGGATTCACATACAGGGTCTATCCCAGCCTGTCCCTTGTGCTGTTTGCCATCATTCCCAGGCAGGGAATAAGCCCAAAACTGGGAGGATAAAAGGCCATTTAAGATCCTATGATATATCCCTTCCCTGGAGCAGCCCAGTGGGAGCCCTTGTTGGGTGGGAGCGGGGTGGGGAGAGGGGACCACACCACTTCGATTTCCGTATAGATCCCGCTGGTGCCGCCGTAACCCTAATGAAAGCGGTAAGCGGTGAGGTATTAAGGGAGATTTATTCGGGGATGCTTTTAACGTGGAGGAATGGATTTTGCAATGCAGACAGCACCTTCTTTCTAAAGGCAATCAATATGGTTACGAACGGCCGTTATAAATTAGATGGTTTAAGCCAGATAGGAATTTTTTTACGCGGGGACGTAAATCAGGGGCTCTCGGGCACGGCAGGGCTGTAAATCTGCCTACCACGCTCCTGCGCCCGCCGTGCCGGAGTCGTTCCTGTTCCACCTGCTAAACTCCTGTTTACCCGGGGCCATCAGCATCGCTCTTCCTCGCTGTAATTCTGCACTCGACGGCGGCCTATAAAACGAACCCACTTATTTCCTTCCGAGTCCCGGAGCTGGAAATCTCCTGCGTGTTTCTGGAGCTGTGCCCTGCCTGCTGCCCCAGCTGTCTCCAGCCCCGGGGGGACATTGGGCAGAGGATGCAGGAGCCCATTGGGCAGGCAGGGAGGTGGTTTGGGGGTTTGCAGGGTGCTTCGGGGAGACCCTAAAATGCAGGCTGAGCTCTGTGCATGCAGGTTACACCCCAGAGATGGAGCAGGATTATGGGATGGGGTTTCCCCCGTGCCAGGGTACATAGGCAGTGGGTGCTGGGGAGGGCTATGGTGCCTTCCAGTGCACTTTCACCTCTCCAGCACCCAAAATCTCACTGCCCCGTACTCACCTTTTGTTTTCTTCCACCCTGACCCACTCCTCTGGCAGTGACGGTGACTCAGATGTGGACTCGGAGCTGGAGGAGCGTGTGGATGGGGTGAAGTCTTGGCTCTCCAAGAACAAAGGCTCCTCTAAAGCGCTCTCTGATGACGGCAGCCTGAAGGGCAGCAGGTGGGTACAGGGCTGGGTGTGGGGCAGAGGATGGGCTGAGCTGTGCTGGGACATGGCCGGGGATGGGTGGGCACCTGTGGGATGTGGTGCTTGGTGCCGTGTTCCTGCCTGTGTGGTTGTGTGGTTGGCTAGGGAAAGGTTAATGCTGGTGAGCAGCTTGGTCTCCACTGGGGACAAGTGTCCTTCGACCTAAGGGGACCTCTCTGGTCCCCCTTCCCTCATCCCATCCTGGAGGCACAAGGGCATCCACACTTCCCACCCCATTTGCCTCCCCAGGGCTCGCAGTGGTGGGCTCTAGCTCTGTGCAGCATTCCATCATTCCAGGACTGATTCCCTGCTCCATTCTGCCCTCCTCTGCAGGCCCACTACATCCCTTCCCACACCTCTGAGAAAATAACAGTAGAGGTGGGGGACATGCCCAGGTGCCCCCACTGTGGGGCTGGGGCACACATCCCCACTTCCATTCTCCATGAAAATTACTTGCCTGCTGAGCACAGATTGCTTTTATCCAAACCCAATTTCCTAGCAGGGCTCCAGGAGTCCCAGGGGACTCCCTCCCTCTGCCGAGCAGGGGGGAAAGATCTGAGCTGGTTTCTGTTAATTGGTTTAATTTATTCAGCGGTGCAGATGTAAAACATTTTGTTATTGGAGATAATTCCACCTTTTCTGAAGTCGGGAATCAAACGCAGCGGCTCCAGGTAGCCGACAATGAAATAAATTGAAGGCAACACTTTAAAGGCAAATCAAAGTGCTGGGCTAGAACAATTCCCACATTTACGCGACATTTTTCCACGATGCCATTTCCCGCTGACGCAAATTGCCGAGGCCGCCTCGCTGGTCCCCCCCCCCGCCCGCTCATCTCCATCTCTCTCTTGTCTCCCCGGTGCGTGCGGGGCCACGGTGTTGTGGTGCAGGTCAGCCCCCCCGGACGGTCCTGAGGCCGAGGAGCGCCCGGTGTCGGTGTTGAGCTCCCTCAGCTATAGGAAGCGGCCTGGCCTCAAGGACTCCATAGGCGGCCGCGGGGATGAGCAGACGCTGTTCAGCGCTCTGGGCGAGCGGCCGCCGTCCCCCGAGCGCCCTGCGCGCAGGAAGGCCCGCGGCGGCGAACCCGAGGACCGGGCGGCCGTCATCGCCCGCGCCTTCGCCGACGCCAGCGGTCGGGCTCGGCAAGGGCTGGACAAGCGGTGGTCCCTCTCGGCCACTGATGTCGAGAAAGCTTCCGTTGCCTCTGCCCCAGTGAGCCGAGTGTCTTCCACCTCCTGGCGCGGGCTGGAGGATGGGGATGATGGGGACGAGGGGTGCTCAGTGCTGAGCTTCGCCCTCTCCAGCCCTGGGAGCTTGCGGAGCAGGCGCGGGGGGCCTGAGGGTCGTCCCGAATCACGGCTGTCCCTGGCCCGCAGCCACCTGGATGAGGCGGACGACGGGTCCCGTGGGCAGCCCCTCTTGGGGCGCAGCCTCTCTGTGCCCCCACGGCCCCGCAGCGCAGCCTCGGAGGAGGAGGGCCCTGGGGACGCCCGCCCCGTGGGGCGCCGCTCCTACCTTGACCCCGACCTGGAAGCCGCCATCCAGGAGGTGCTGAGCTACCGCCCACTGCGGTCCAGGGGCTGCTCCAGCCCCGATGCCGACTCAGGGGATGACGGCCGGAGCGTGAGGAGTGTCCGGAGCGCGGCCCCCCTGGGCGCTGCCGATCGCCCCTCTGGCAGCCTGCGCCGCTCCGCATCTGCCCTCGACTTCTCCCGGCACACCTGCCGGTGCCGCAGCAGCTCAGGCTCCTCTGAGGAAGAGGAGGAGCGGAAGAAGAAGAGCGCCAAGAAGCGTGCCAAGAAATCCAAGAAGAAGTCCAAGAAGAAGAAGAAGAAGCAGGAGTCATCATCTGACTCCAGTTCCTCCTCCGAGTCCTCCTCTGGCTCCACCAGCTCCTACCGCAGCACTTCCAGTGTCAAGAAGGGCCCACGGGCAGTGGGGGGCGAGGACCCGACACGTCCTGCCCGGGGCAAGAAGGAGGAGAAGCAGCGGAAGAAGCAGGTGGACAGCCTGATGATGAAGTACCTGTACCGGCCCGAGAGCGACTGAGGCAGGAGGTGGGAGCGAGGTGTGCTGTGCAGCATGAACCTCCCTGTGTGCCACTAACCGCTCGCCCTAACCCTCTCCTGACTCTGGACATGGAGTCCACCTCTACCGGGATGGTACTCCCCTCTGTGCCTGCAGCAGCCCTGCTTTTGGGGTGCTGCAGGGCATCCCGAATGCATCTCCCTCCGTGGGGAGATTCCCAGTGTGGCCGCAGCGGGACCAGCACTGCCCAGGCTGCCAGGACGCAGCGTGTTCAGGATTAGTGTCTGTGGGGCACCAGGAAGTGCTAATCCCTTCCTGGCTCCCCAGCCACCAGCCACGACACAACTGGATTTATTCCTTCAGGAAATTTAGGGGGTTTTGGGCAGCACAGCATCCCGCTCGCCCTGGGAGTGGGCAGGAGTGTGACGAATACTAACACGCACCCACCGCAGTGTGTGACCATGGGGGGAGGCAGCACCTGGGAGGGTGGCCTGGGATGGGCAGTTGGAGCTCGGAGTTGCTGTCCTGTGTCCTGTCAGGTGCCTGTGATGGGAATTTGGGGTGTGAACAGTCTCAGCCTGCGGGACTTTCTCACCCTGTTTGGTGCAGAGGAGAGGGTGTTTTGGGGCTCACTGACAGTAATTTCCAAGCAGATTCTGTCCTTTCTGATGGCTTGAATAGGAGAATGATTGGAGGAAGGGAGGGAAGCCTTTTGGAAACGTGGTTGCCATTGGGCTGCCTTTCCCAGGGCTAGGGAAGACATCACAGGGGGCAGAGGGGAGAAACATCCCCAGCAGCCAGCCCTGGGCTCAGGTACGACCAGGTACCTCAGGCAGGGATGTCCACGAGCACTGGTTTCAGCATCCAGGGCCCCGAGCCTTTTCCTGAGTGTGGGGCTCTGGGTGCCCATGGGGGTGGCAGCTCCCAGGCAGGCTCAGCTCAGCCCCACCTCAGAGCAGGGGCTCGGCTCAGCGCAGAGAGGAGCTGTTTGCAGTGGAGCATGCCACAGATATCTCGGAAATAATAAAAAAGGAGGCAATCAAGGCTCCATCCAGCTGGCTACCGGTGTGCTGGCTCACCACAGCTCCCGCTGCAGCCGGAGGGGAGTTGTGCTCTGCAGCCGAGCCATGCTGGGCTTGGAGCCCCCTGGGACCCTCACTAACCCCACTCTCTCCCACAGCCCCACGAGCTCCCGGCACACCTTCACCTCTGACAGATGGGACGAGGAGCAGGACGCCGGGGACAGCACACGCCGCTCCTCCCGCAGCTCCCCCAGTGCCAGCGAGGCGGAGAGCAGGGCTGCTGAGACCCCTGCCTAGCCCCCCAGTCACCACTTCCCAACGCCCCAGGAACACTCAGCTCCACGGGGCCGCCCCGGGCCACTGGTATTTCTTCTGTGTGGAGTGGGGGGACACACTCAGCCTCCCCCCAGCCTTGGGGGGAGCAGCCCGGCCGGCTCGCTGGCTGCACCCCCCACCTTCCCACCTCCTGTCTGTCCTTGGCGGTGGAGTCGGCTGCTCCGGCACCCTGGATTCATTCCTTAGTGCCTGCTGGCTCCTTATTTTATAACTTAAACTCCCCCTCCTCTTAACGCCCCTTTTAGTTGAGCCAAAGACGTCTCTCGCTGGCCGGGCCCTGGGGAGCAGCCGCCTGGCAGCCGGGAAGGGGATGTGGGGACAGGGTCCCACGTGTCCACTGGGGTTTTCAACAGCCCCCCCAGCCCCCCGCTCCTGCCTGGCTGTTTTGCACTAGCCCAGCTGTGCATCCCACCACACCTCCTTTACTTTCAGTATGAAAATAAATGTCATTTCTGGCTGGTGACACCGGCTGCTGCCTGCTCCATGTGCCAGGGGGGGTCTCCCCATTCTGCAGGGGTGTTTGCATGGTGGCGAGGTCTGGTAGAATGGATTCAGCCCTGGCAAGGATGCGGGTCTATATGGAAGGGCCAAGCCTGACCCCTTCCCTGAGCCTGCTGCACCCATGGGTGCTGAGGAGGATGGGGGGGGGGGGGGACAGCCCTTGTGGGTGCTGGTCCTGAATCATTTATCAATCTTCATAAATATGCAGATGAGCAGTGGGACAGAGCCGCTGCCTGCCGGCGTTAATTATTTAACGCGAAGGAGATGATGATGATGTGCATTGCTGGCCGCCTGCACGGCTTGGCCCCAGCACCCACCAGACTGTGCCACGTGCTGTGCCCTGCATCCGGCCCCAGGGACCCTCTGAGACACACCCCCACTCCTGGGACCTTGGCAAACCAGGTTATTTGATCCCTTTCCCCAGCATCTCTTGGTAAAACACAGGCCAAGCTCGGTGCTCGCTGCCATAAAGCCACGCTGCGCTAATGCGCTTTCATTAAGTGGGAGCGATCTAATGATAATAAAATGGCACATTTAACATTAAAACATTTAACTTGACTCCTAAGCGAGTGTGTCTCTCTGCACTGCTCCAGCTCCATCTTCATGAGGCTGACAAAGCTCCTTAATTTGTTCCCAGGGAACGGGTGGTTGGTAGAGACAGCTTGGCACCGAATGGCATGGGGGATGCTGGGATGCAGGGAGATGGGGATGCTGGGATGTGGGGAGGCAGGGTATAGGGATGCAGGGATGCTGGGATGCAGGTAGGATGGATGCAGGGGTATGGAGATACCCAGGTTTTGGGATGTGGAAATGCAGTGGTGCTGGGGTGCACGGATGGAGGGCTCCTGGGATGGATTGGTGCCAGGATGCTGGGTGATGTGATGGAATATGGGGATGTGGGGAGGAAGGGTAGCTACAGCTGGAGGAGTATAGCATGTTGGGATGCCAGGATGCAGGAAGATGGAGACAGGTATTGATGCAGGCCCACTGGGGTGTAAGGTCAGTGGGATGCAGGGACGCAGCCGCAGTCTGGTGCAATGCCATGGGGTCACATCTGGAGCCCCACACCTACAGCGCAGCCTGGAGCACGTCAGGGAAGCGAGTGATGGAGAAGGGGGCCATGTTGTAGGAAGGCTTCTCGCCCAGGCTCAGCTCACACAGCAACTTCCCCACCACTGGTGCCAGCTTGAACCCATGGCCTGCGGGAAGGAGAGGGAAGGTGGGGGACACAGCCACCCTCAGCTCTGGGGTGCTGGTTTGGGGAGTGGGTGCCCTCGCCTACCTGAGAAGCCAGCACCAATGATGATGTTGCTGAACTTGGGGTGCCGGTCCAGGATGAAATCTTCATCTGGAGTGTTCTGGGGGAACCATGGTGTGAGCGTGAGGGGCCAAGGGTCCAATCCTGGACCCAAGGTGTGGGGGACAAAGGGGTGGCAAGGTTTGCCTTGGCGTGGGGGTGGGCTCAGGACCCTGGAGGCCTGGATTGATGCCCTGGGGGGGGTCTCACCGTGTAGAGGCAGGTCTCCCTCACAGCCGGCTGTGTCTCCAGCCCGGGCAGATAGCTGCTGATGAAGCTGCTCAGGAGGCCGATGTCGGGGCGGTCAGCGCCCGAGGGGTCCTGATCCCGCTTGTCAGGGTCAGTGCGGCTGCCATGGTGGTGGCACACCTGGGGGACATCTGGTCAGGGTGGACTGGTTAAGGGATCATCCCCCCCAACCACCACTGTGACCCGCTCACCTTGACCATCCCTGGGTACTCGAGGGCGGGCAGCCCGTAGATGCCATGGGGGGCTTGGCTCAGCCCCAGGGTCAGGAAGCAGGGACTGACACTGCCCGTGTTGGCGCTCTTAGGCTCCTTCTCCCTCCAGTAACACACGTCGATGCGCAGGGGCTGCGGTCACGGCGTTAGCTCTGGCTGTGTCTGTGCCACCCCACCCTGCCACTGACCCTTACCTGCAGCGGCAGGCGGAGACCCAGGGATTCCACGAGGGGACCTGTCCAGGCTCCGGCCGTGATGATGAGCTGGGGGGCTTGGTACACCCCACCTGTGGTGGTGACGGTGACCACGGCCCCAGGTTCAATGCGCAGCACCTTCTCCCCATCCCGCACAGTGCCCCCGTGTCGGCGAAAGACCTCCTGAGTGGGAATGGTAACAGGAGGTGGCTGCAGGGATGGAGCCAAGGGACTCCCAGCCCAGCCCAGCCCATCCTGTCCCACACATCCCATCCCATCCCATCCCCTTGGCAGCACTAACCTGCACTGCCCTCAGTGCCCGGTCAGCGAAGAGAACCCCGGCAGTGCTGTCCAACACGGCCACCTCGCCAGCCTGGAGCCGAAAGCCAGGGAAGTGCCGGGCCAGCGCCGCGGCGTCGAGGACCTGGCCGTCACCCAGACTGCGCCGACAGCCCTCCAGCTCCGGATCTCCCGCTGGCCCCAGCACCACCAGTCCCGTCTGCCTGCACCCCACCAATCGAGTCAGCTCCCACTGCTCCCCCTCCCTGTGCAGACCCTCTGCTTGCTGTACCCTTGGGGGAAACTGAGGCACAGTGCCACCAGCAATGCTTGGGACATGCTGGAACGCCCCGTGGTGGGAAATACAGTCTGGGTGCATGGGGTGATGCACGGGGAGGGTCTGGGTGCCAGCATCGTGCTTTCCCCCTCAAACACAGTGAGCGCCATCAGCCCTGACCCCGGCACCGGAGGATCATTTGGAAGCTCATTTCCTTAATGACATTATCTTTATGGAGCCCCATAAATTACCCAGAGCCGGCAGCTGCCTGCCAGGGCGGCCACATGCCACCCAGCGGCCACAGACACAAGTCCATCAGGGAGGGGATGGTGCCCAGTGGGGGCCGCATCCCCGTCCCTGTCACCTGTAGAGGTGGGTGCCGACCTCAGCCTCCAGCTGCTGCCAGAGGCGGAAGCAGTCGGGCATCATGCGGGAATAGTACTCCTGGGGGTAGACACTGCGGATGATGCGGCTCTGCCCGTGCGAGCTGCCCCTCGAGTGGGGCAGGATGAACTGTGGGGGAGAGGAAACATGGGAGGGACCACAGATACCACCCCACCCCCAACCCCACCAGCCCCACGCGCACCGGTGCGGTGCTGCAGTGGGAACCTGGGGACACAGCCTGTCCTGTCATCCAGGGCACCAGAAAAAGCAGGAGGTGAGGGGCTTGGCAGTGGGGATCCTGGCTCTGGGGGCTGTGGTGCCAGCAGCAGCTCTGCTCTGTGCTGTGGCAGAGAGCAGCCAGAGGGCAGCCAGGTCTGCAGGCCCAGCCTGTGGGGACTGGGAACGTGGCAGAATGGGGTCACCTGTACCTGTTCCAGCAGCAGAGTGTCCCTGTTGCGCTGGGCCAGGTGGTAGGCGGTGAAAGAGCCCTGGATGCCAGCCCCGATGACGATGGCATCGTAGGTGGTCTTCTGGGGCTGTGTTGGGGCAGCCATGTCCGTCTTCGTCCTGGTCCCCGTCCCTATTCCTGTCCCCTCCAGCAGCTGGGAGCTGATCCAAGGGGAGGAACGGGGCAGAGTCCAGCCAAGCCGAGCGGGTGGTGGAGCCTTGGCAACCATCCAGCCCTATGGGATCACAAGGGCACACAAGGCCCAAATCCTTCCCACCCCTTGGGGCTGGCCAGGCAGAAGCATCCCCATTCCCCCACCAACACTGGCATCTGGTCCCACCAGGGCAGGGAGCTCATCTGATCAGAGCAAGTGGGTGAGATAACTGTGATGGAAAATTCCTTCTAATAAATGCCCCTTTCCCTCTACTCTGGTCACTGCTGGCTCTGGCTGCAGTGGGATGTGGGCCTTGGTAACGCTCCTGTGTGTGTGCCAATGGGAAACTCCTGCTTGCTTCCAGGCAAACAGGGTTCTTTTTTTCCCCCCAGCACAATTTATTACAGCCATAAACCATTTTGTTGCTATCTTTTCTTGGTTTTTTGTTTGTTTGTTTGTTTTGGCGGGGGGGGGGTTGTGTGGGTTTTTTGTTTTTTTGGTTTTTTTTTTAAACAGGAGATAGGGGTGATTTAGAGCTCACCAGAGCTGCCAGGAAGTGGCACAGAACCCCGTGTCCCATTGGCAGTCGTGGATTTTGCAAGTCTGCAAAATTTTAGGGTGTGATTTGGGGTTTGGGGACATTCAGTGATGCCTCAGGGTGGGGGATAATGCAGGCAGGGGCTGCCAGCTTTGTCCGCTGCCAACACTGCCCTGTGCTGCCTGACAGCTAATTAGGGGAATTAATTTACTCTGGCTTCTGTGGTGTAAAAGGCATTATTTACTGGTTAATCGTCATTATTACGAAACATTAAATATCATTATTTATTTTGCCACTTGCCTCTGGTGATGAATGAAGATTTGGAAAGCGCTGGAGGCCCCCACCATGTCATGGGGACACCTAGGCATTGTGGAAAGGCAGAACTGGCAGCTCATAGAGCTGGGGAGGTGAGAGGAGGAGGGGGGGGGAGCACGGGCAAGGGTTGGGGTCCCCCCCCCAGACCCCTCATCTGCCCTGCTGCCCCTAACCACTGCTGCAATGAGCGTGTCCCAGTCTCGGCACCACCGCGATGCCCAGGGCTCTGCATCGCGCGGGGCACTGTTAAATCAGCACATCCTCGCTCGCCTTTGATGTTACAAATAATTCACCAATTTCCCAAGGTTTCAGCTCACTTTATTCGCTTTGAATAGCCCCTCTACCTGCTCTTGCTTTCTTGCTGGAAAGGTGAGGAATAATTAATTATCCGTGAAATGTTAAATGGTAAAAATGAACTCCTCTCCCGTTAGTGCTGTGTTAACGGAACGGATGGAAAAGCCTCGCTCATGATACTACAGAGCTGGGAAGACCATGGATGTGGTGTTGACGACCATCCCCAGGGATCTGTGGGACCCCTCAAGCCATTGTTTTCATTGCATGGGTGACCCAACCAGGGCTGATCCAGGGTACTGGGGAGATCTGCAACCTCAGACCCCAAAAAGCATCTTGCCTGAGTTTTTGGGGTGTCCCACCAACCCTGTGCCAGGGTCTCCATCTTCCCTGCCATGTCCTTTTCACCTGTGTTCATATTAACTGGAAGCAATGCTCACGGCAGCAAGAAATCCATTTCCCTAAGCAGCCGGTGCGGGTCAGGAGAGCTCAGTAAAAATTAAATATTCCCTGTGTGGGCTGTGTGGATGGATGGGGAAACTTGGGACTGGCAACGGCATGGGGAGGGGGAGATGGGGGTTTGGGGAACTGCCTGGCACAGGCTGCAGGAGCCACCTGATCCATGTGGAGCTGGGGAAAGGGGGAACGAGGAACTTTGGCCAAGGCCAGGCTGTGGCTTGATAGGTGCTGAACTCTGCACCCACTGCACCCATTGCACCCAGTGGTATTGTGGGATGGCAGCTGAAGCTTCCCAAAGTCCAATCATTCAGCTGTGCTGGCCTCATACTCTGTCAAGCACAAATCAGCACTTTAAAAAGAATTAGGGAGTCGTTCCCCAAGGAGCTGAGGGAACCATTGCATCCTTCCTGCCCAGCCACAGCATGCTGTCTCCAGGCATGTTTGGCCCCATTTTAAGCCCCATTTTCCTCCCAAGTCCTCGCCATTCCTGATGCTTTGATGGCACCTGCAAAGGATTGTTTGTTTTTTGTCAAAACCAACAGCCTCTGAAGGAAGCCCCTCATTAGCAGTCCAGGTACCTGCCTGGGGAAGCATTGGGTGGATTAATATTATTTGAATATCATAATATTAGAAACTTCAATTTGGCCTCAAAATGCTCATCTTCTGAGCCCTACCAGGGCTTTGCTGCATTAAACATTAATGGAGCTACCGGCGGATCAAAGTTTTGGGTTTAGAGCTGAAAGTGCTTTGTGGGAGAGCCGGCAGCACCCCTGGGATGAGAATGATGCTGTGGCATCACTGCCAGCTCCGTTCCCACTGCAGCTATGGGGCTGGTGGCACACAGCCCGTGCCATGGGCCTGGCCACTGCCCTTTCCTACCCATGCCAATCTGTGTGGCTCTGTGACAGGAATGATGTGTGTCAGCAAAGCAGAACCTGGGATTAAAAATAAACCCCCAGCGGTGCTGGCTGCGTGGGCTGCGTGGGCTGTGCGTGTGGTGGGGCCGGCCAGCGAGGCGAAGCCATCTGGGCTTTTGCAGGGATGGGGAGGGGGGATATTAAACAAAGAGCTGGTTTTTCATATTTTTAACACCCGCAAGAGCTGTCCATCAGCCAGCGTGGAGCTGCTCGGTGTCGGTGCCAACGCCATCTGCCCACTGCAGGGCTGTCTGTCCCCCGGGCCCTCGAGGCAGGGGACTGGGGAGGGGGTGTTGCACCCCCACTATGAGGAAAGGGGTTCCCCCTCTGTGTTGTGGGGGCTACCCTGCATCCAGGTGTCTCTGCTTGGGGGGATGATGAGCCAAGCCCTAATTTGAGCTATTTAGGGTTGGGGGAGAGCAGCTGTGGGGGGTTGTGATGAGCCTCCTGGAGGGTGCAGCATGGCAGGGAGGCAGATATGATGGGGTGGGCACTGAGGACCATTCCCACAGCCCTCGGTGGCTCCTAGCCGGGGATTCGGGGTGGGGGGAAGTAAGCGCTCCCCCTCCCCCATCCTTCATCTCCCAGCATTTTGAGGCGCCGCACTCGGAGAGTTACGGCGTGGGGGTGGGGTGGCAGGGAGGAGCAGCCCCCCCCTCGGCCTGTGGGATTGGAGGGCGCCACGCTCGGAGAGTTACGGCGGCGGAGGGAGGTGGAGAGGCGCTCCCCCCGCTCCCCCCTTGTCCCTGAGACTGGCGAGAGCCTCACTTGGAACATTACGGCCACCTCCCTCCCGCCAACCCCCCCCCTCCGCCCCGTCCCCAGGACTGGAGAGCACCGTGCTTGAATCATTACGGCCGAGGGGGTGAGGGAGAGGCGGGAAGAGCATCCCCTCTCCATCGACGAGATTGGTGTGCGCCGCGCTCGGAGAACTACGGCGGGGCGGCGAGGAGGGGGGGGGGGTGAGGGAGAGGCGGGGAGAGCCCCCCCTTCCATCGGCGGGATTGGCGTGCGCCGCGCTCGGAGCATTACGGCCCCCCCGCCGTCCCCGGTATCGGCGGGCGCCGCTCGGGGCGCCGCCGCCGCCGCCGCGCCCGCAGCGGAGCTGTCCGCGGTGCTGACCGACCGCCGCCGGCCATGGGCCCGCCGCCCGCCCTCCTCCTGCCGCTCCTCGCCGCGCTGCTCCTCGCTCCGGCACACGGTAAGCGCCAGCCG